>NC_069499.1:494691989-495291989 GCF_027579735.1 Bombina bombina
AACCTGCCTGTTTACTGACTACTATACCTGCCTTAACCCATACACTGCTGGACTGATCATTGTTGCTGAACCTCCTGTTTGCTGAGTACTCTACCTGCCTTAACCCTTAAACTGCTGGACTGATCATTGTTGCTGAACCTGCCTGTCTGCTGACTACTCTACCTGCCATAACCCTTAAACTGCTGGACTGATCACTGTTGCTGAACCTGCCTGTCTGCTGACTACTCTACCTGTCTTAACCCTTAATCTGCTGGATTATTTACTGTTGCCAATCCCTGCCTGCCTGACCATTATAGTGCTTTATCCCTGGACTGCTCTGCTGTTGCCGCTGGTGACTGCCATCTTCCTCATCTCATTGACTGTCTCTGCTCTGGGATATTCCCTATCATTCCAGCTCGACGCCGGGATAACAAGACTACTGGCCGAGTTCGGTCTGATAGAGGAGTATCCCATGAGCATTACAGACACTAAGAAAAATAAATCAGAAAAGCCAGTTTCTTAAAGCATTTACCCCAAATTCCCTGTTTTTTATTTAGATGGCTTAACTATTTTAAATAATGCCAAAATGGAAACATATGATGTTTTGTCAAAGCAAATTATAATGTTTTGAAATGGTGGCAATTGATTTATGATTGAATATATTGCCCTGCCATCTACTTTATAGCTGCTATACTTGCAAGTGAATGTTCAAATAAGCTAAATGTTCCCTATAACCTCATGTATGCCAGATATATAAACATATGACAGCTTAGATGAGCTGCACAACCCCCTCTATGCCAGCTATGCCCAAATGATACTTCATTTGAGAAAGATGTTTACTGTAGCTCTATTTATTGCCAAACTAATACTCAGTACATGGGCCCAACCACCCTTGTAAGCCAGTCACATGTTCTCGGTGGCAGCCCACTTCATGCTAGTTATATGGCCTCCAGCCCCTTGTATGCCTCTTACATGCTCATGAGATCCAGTTTTATGCTCCCACAATAGCTCAAGTTAAGATAAATTAGCACAGCACTACCTTTATGCCATTCATTTTCCCAAACACATTTTCTTATGTGTCATTGCTAGGGTACATCACAGAATAAATCCAACAACAAGCAAACAGTTGGTGATATCACAGCAACCTGGAGTCCTGGAAATGGAATAATAGTATGGGAGGGTGACATTCAAATCCCCTTGATCTCAGCACTCACAAGAGCTAGTAACCCTCAAGACCATTTGAAAAAGAAAGACAGTCTTGGGGTTTAAAGAGATTGTAAACATAATTTAATAAATACATTGTGATGGTGGTGATGGATCCTGTAAGTGAAAAATATAAACAACAACGCTTATGCGTACATGAGCACTATATTTAGCATTACAATAATATGATCACCGTGATGGCATCTTAGCATGGGCAAAACTTTTTGTGTTTGTCTTATTCTCTCTCAGCCCTAATCGTGAGTAATCATTTTTGTTACCTGCATAAGAGAAACTGAAGTGCAGCTAAGAATGTTGAATTAATTGGCGCCCAGAGGGGGGTCAGCAAGAGGGGGCATCTGCCCCCCCTAAATTTTCCTCCTCACCTGGAGTAAAACTGTAGAAAAAAAAACAATAGAATGTCCGTTTCTATGTCTTTTAATCTTTTTAATGTAATTTTGTTTTAGAGGAAGAAGCACAGTATTCTGGGAGTTACAAAGCATTCTGAAATTTATAGTTCACCATTTGCTTCTCAGTATTGTGTAAATGCACTTTTGGACTCCAATTCTCAGCATGTATTTTTCCCCTCCCTCTCTACAGCAGCTTCCTCCCCTCACACACAGCAAGAGACTATGGCCTAGATTTAGAGATCGGCGGTAGCCGTGAAAACCAGCGTTAGAGGCTCCTAACGCTGGTTTTAGGCTACCGCCGGTATTTGGAGTCAGTGATTAAAGGGTCTAACGCTCACTTTTCAGCCGCGACTTTTCCATACCACAGATCCCCTTACGTCAATTGCGTATCCTATCTTTTCAATGGGATCTTCCTAACGCCGGTATTTAGAGTCGTTTCTGAAGTGAGCGTTAGAATTCTAACGACAAAACTCCAGCCACAGGAAAATAGCAGGAGTTAAGAGCTTTCTGGGCTAACGCCGGTTCATAGAGCTCTTAACTACTGTACCCTAAAGTACACTAACACCCATAAACTACCTATGTACCCCTAAACTGAGGTCCCCCCACATCGCCGCAACTCGATTACATTTTTTTAACCCCTAATCTGCCGACCGCAACCTACGTTATACTTATGTACCCCTAATCTGCTGACCCTAACACCACCGGCCCCTGTATTATATTTATTAACCCCTAACCTGCCCCCCACAACGTCGCCGCCAGCTACTTACAATAATTAACCCCTAATCTGCCGACCGCAAAGCGCCGCCACCTACGTTATCCTTATGTACCCCTAATCTGCTGCCCCTAACACCGCCGACCCCTATATTATATTTATTAACCCCTAATCTACCCCCCTCAACGTCGCCGACACCTGCCTACACTTATTAACCCCTAATCTGCCGAGCGGACCTGAGCGCTACTATAATAAAGTTATTAACCCCTAATCCGCCTCACTAACCCTATCATAAATAGTATTAACCCCTAATCTGCCCTCCCTAACATCGCCGACACCTAACTTCAATTATTAACCCCTAATCTGACGACCGGAGCTCACCGCTACTATAATAAATGGATTAACCCCTAAAGCTAAGTCTAACCCTAACACTAACACCCCCCTAACTTAAATATAATTTTAATCTAACGAAATTAATTAACTCTTATTAAATAAATTATTCCTATTTAAAGCTAAATACTTACCTGTAAAATAAACCCTAATATAGCTACAATATAAATTATAATTATATTATAGCTATTTTAGGATTTATATTTATATTACAGGTAACTTTGTAATTATTTTAACCAGGTACAATAGCTATTAAATAGTTAAGAACTATTTAATAGTTACCTAGTTAAAATAATAACAAAATTACCTTTAAAATAAATCCTAACCTAAGTTATAATTAAACCTAACACTACCCTATCAATAAATTAATTAAATAAAATACCTACAATTACCTACAATTAACCTAACACTACACTATCAATAAATAAATTAAATACAATTGCTACAAATAACTACAATTACATAAACTAACTAAAGTACCAAAAATAAAAAAGAACTAAGTTACAAAAAATAAAAAAATATTTACAAACATAAGAAAAATATTACAACAATTTTAAACTAATTACACCTACTCTAAGCCCCCTAATAAAATAACAAAGACCCCCAAAATAAAATAATTCCCTACCCTATTCTAAATTAATAGAGTTAAAAGCTCTTTTGCCTGTAAAAAAAAAACATACAATACCCCCCCCCAACATTACAACCCACCACCCACATACCCCTAATCTAACCCAAACCCCCCTTAAATAAACCTAACACTAAGCCCCTGAAGATCTTCCTACCTTGTCTTCACCATCCAGGTATCACCGATCCGTCCTGGCATCCGGTGCTGAAGAGGTCCAGAAGAGGCTCCAAAGTCTTCCTCCTATCCGGCAAGAAGAGGACATCCGGACCGGCAAACATCTTCTCCAAGCGGCATCTTCGATCTTCTTCCATCCGGTGCGGGGCGGGTCCATCTTGAAGCAGCCGACGCGGATCCATCCTCTTCTTCCGGCGTCTCCCGACGAATGACGGTTCCTTTAAGGGACGTCATCCAAGATGGCGTCCCTCGAATTCCGATTGGCTGATAGTATTCTATCAGCCAATCGGAATTAAGGTAGGAATATTCTTCAGCACCGGATGCCAGGACAGATCGGTGATACCTGGATGGTGAAGACAAGGTAGGAAGATCTTCAGGGGCTTAGTGTTAGGTTTATTTAAGGGGGGTTTGGGTTAGATTAGGGGTATGTGGGTGGTGGGTTGTAATGTTGGGGGGGGGGGTATTGTATGTTTTTTTTTTACAGGCAAAAGAGCTGATTTTCTTGGGGCATGCCCCGCAAAGGGCCCTGTTCAGGGCTGGTAAGGTAAAAGAGCTTTTAACTCTATTAATTTAGAATAGGGTAGGGAATTTTTTTATTTTGGGGGTCTTTGTTATTTTATTAGGGGGCTTAGAGTAGGTGTAATTAGTTTAAAATTGTTGTAATATTTTTCTTATGTTTGTAAATATTTTTTTATTTTTTGTAACTTAGTTCTTTTTTATTTTTGGTACTTTAGTTAGTTTATGTAATTGTAGTTATTTGTAGCAATTGTATTTAATTTATTTATTGATAGTGTAGTGTTAGGTTAATTGTAGGTAATTGTAGGTATTTTATTTAATTAATTTATTGATAGGGTAGTGTTAGGTTTAATTATAACTTAGGTTAGGATTTATTTTAAAGGTAATTTTGTAATTATTTTAACTAGGTAACTATTAAATAGTTCTTAACTATTTAATAGCTATTGTACCTGGTTAAAATAATTACCAAGTTGCCTGTAAAATAAATATTAATCCTAAAATAGCTACAATATAATTATAATTTATATTGTAGCTATATTAGGATGTATTTTACAGGTAAGTATTTAGCTTTAAATAGGAATAATTTATTTAAGAGTTAATTAATTTCGTTAGATTTAAATTATATTTAAGTTAGGGGGGTGTTAGTGTTAGGGTTAGACTTAGCTTTAGGGGTTAATCCATTTATTATAGTAGCGATGAGCTCCGGTCGTCAGATTAGGGGGTTAATAATTGAAGTTAGGTGTCGGCGATGTTAGGGAGGGCAGATTAGGGGTTAATACTATTTATGATAGGGTTAGTGAGGCGGATTAGGGGTTAATAACTTTATTATAGTAGCGCTCAGGTCCGCTCGGCAGATTAGGGGTTAATTATTGTAAGTAGCTGGCGGCGACGTTGTGGAGGGCAGGTTAGGGGTTAATAAATATAATATAGGGGTCGGCGGTGTTAGGGGCAGCAGATTAGGGGTACATAGGGATAATGTAAGTTGCGGCGGTTTACGGAGCGGAAGATTAGGGGTTAATAATATAATGCAGGGGTCAGAGATAGCGGGGGCGGCAGATTAGGGGTTAATAAGTGTAAGGGTAGGGGTGTTTAGACTCGGGGTACATGTTAGAGTGTTAGGTGCAGACGTAGGAAGTGTTTCCCCATAGGAAACAATGGGGCTGCGTTAGGAGCTGAACGCTGCTTTTTTGCAGGTGTTAGGTTTTTTTTCAGCTCAAACAGCCCCATTGTTTCCTATGGGAGAATCGTGCACGAGCACGTTTTTTAGGCTGGCCGCGTCCGTAAGCAACTCTGGTATCGAGAGTTGCATTTGCGGTAAAAATGCTCTACGCTCCTTTTTTGGAGCCTAACGCAGCATTTTTTTGAACTCTCGATACCAGAGTTAATTTTATGGTGCGGCCAGAAAAAAGCCCGCGGAGCGTTAACAGCCCATCTACCGCCAAACTCCAAATCTAGGCCTATGTGAGCTTTATAAGCACAGTGCAGGCTCTTAACAAAGTGAGGGAATCCTTTTTCATTGTATGCTGGGAAGCAGCCTTCACAACAGCAAGATAGAGTCTTTCCTGTAAGTAAATGTACAGCAGTTGCTCTAGCAGTTGTGTGGTGAAGAGGGTGATATGAGAAATTGCATTTATTAAAGAAGGTATCTATCTGCTTGGTCTGTCTTATTTAATGTTTTATATATAGTTAACTCTCTGCATATTGTATATAGATAATTTGTTTTCATCCAGTGCCTTATTGTTTACATTTATACTGCAGTGCTTGCAGAACATAGATCAATGTTTAAAGTGTCCACATGATATTTATAATTTTGAAGATTAGCTATTATTCCTTAAACCATGTTATCTGCATAAAGTATTCACCATCATATATTACTAAATGGAAAAAGAGAGATACAGAGGGGAAAATGGAGAAACAGCACAAGAGAAAAAGAAAAGCACAAAAACACAGAAAAATAGTGTGACAGAGAGAGAGAGAGATAATGGGGAAAATATAGTGGACATTATATTTTCATGTATGTTTCAAATTCAGAATTTGACACTTATGTGCTTTCTATTTTTTTTTCTGTGGTGGTTGTGCCTGTATAGGTTTTGTCTGTTGACTATGAGTAATATAAAAGAACAGCAATATTTTTTATCTGGATCTGAGGACAATTCTTATATCTGAAGACCTTTTAATCCAGTTACTACTAGAAAGATCTGATGATGACCTACTCCATATTAAATATGTTAAAATAAAAATGCTACTTTAGCCTTTTTAAATATTTGTCATTATTAGGTGCTGATTGGTGGGTGTGTTTACTGCACTGAGCATATGTACCTGTCAACACCTGTGTAAAAGCAGAAAACTACATAGTGTGTGGATGTGTGCATTGAAAAAAAAAGCCAGCATTTTATATATTTTTATAAACTACTACAAGGGTAATTCAAAAGGGTACGGCTGTTTTGCTTCCATTGTCCATATAATTTAAAAATATATTAAAACGTATCTTTTTATCTTTTTTTATCTATGTGTTTTTCCAGCAGTCAAGGGGTTTAAAACTTTTCTCTACCGCTATAGTGGTAAACTCATTGCTATGTCTATATCACTGGAAGTCGGTGGGTGTTAAACAGTTCAATATTTCCATAGTGGTTAAAGGGACAGTCTAATCAAAATTAAACTTTCATGATTCAGATAGGGCATGCAATTTTAAACCACTTTCCAATTTACATTTATCATCAAATTTGGTTTGTTCTCTTCATATTCTTTATTAATAGCTAAACCTAGGTAGGCTCATCTGCTAATTTCTAAGATGTTGAACTGCCTCTTATCTCAGTGCATTTTGACAGTTTTTCACAGTTAGACACTGCTAGTTCACGTGTGTCATATAGATAACATTGTGCTCACTCCTGTGGAGTTATTTAAATCAGCACTGATTGACTAAAATGCAAGTCTGTCAAAAGATCTGAGATAAGGGGGTAGTCTGCAGAGGCTTAGATACAAGGTAATCACAGAGGTAAAAAGTATGTTAATATAACCGTGTTGGTTATGCAAAACTGGGGAATAAAAGGATTATCTATCTTTTTAAACAATAACAGTTCTGGTGTAGAATGTCCCTTCAACTCATTGATATCTCTGTATCACATGCAGGCTTGCAGTAGCAATTTTTTTTTTTCAAACAAGCTTTATTGAAATAGTATAAGAGTTTACAATTGCCATGGAACTCGTCCGGCGTTACATGATGAACCAATAGGTGTTGAAAACATAGTAACACAAAAAGCATGTTTAGGATTATCCTTGTTGGTAAGTTCTAGAGTCTATGGTGTCGCAAACAGAGGAACTATCTTAAAAGAAAACAATAGCTTGTAGGTTTTTTTTTTCTCAGAACATAACAACAAAATAGCTTTTAAACATATAAACTTTGTTACGCAGCTTATACCTAGACTATTATGGTTTACAGGTGTAATTATACTTTCCATGAGCATTGGCAGCATTAATGTTAGTGGTAATGACACTCGCTCACATAGATGCAATCATGTTGGGCTGCAGCACTATGTGTCATATAATTTTGTTTCCTGTGAGACAATTGCCATAAAAAACCTTTTTTCGCTTTCTTTCTAAACTGTGTGAGGCACGGATCCAGAGTAGAGCGTGAATTTAGGTTTAGACAGTCCCTTTTCCATAATATATGGAGTGCTTAATTATACACAGGGGGAACAATACTGGAATTGTTATTGTTAATTTGGGGGGGGGGGGGTCCTGTCACATGTGTGGGTATAAGTTTCCCAATATAAAGACATTGCACAATAAAAGTCCATCCTATTTGTTTTGAGGTAATGGAATTTTTCAAGGGACAAGAGGAGTGTAACTTTTGTGACCATTCCTTTTTAGAAGGTATTTTCCGTTGCTTCCACAGCCTAGGGACCAATTGTTTTGCGCTGCTTAGCATAATATACAACAAAACAGACCTGTATTTGCACTTGATTTTGGGTGGTTTGTTAAAAAGTAATGTTATACGGTCAAAGGGGATTTCTTGTGAAAGAACCTTTTGTATTTCTCTGTGTATGTCTTGCCAGTAAGGTTGTAGAATAGGGCAATCCCACCATATGTGGAACAGTGTGCCTATCTGCTTGCAGTCCCTCCAGCAGAGGGGGTTGGATTGTGGGTATATCTTAGCTAACCTACTTGGACAGAGGTACCATCTCTCTAGTAACTTCAGGTTCGTCTCAGTGATGCTCATCGAAGAGGGTGCCTTACCCATTTGTTGAAAGATGATGTCCCAGGTCTTAGGGGGGACAACAAAACCTAGTTCGGATTCTCAGGCCTTGGTGTATGACGGAGGGTTTTTAGAGTGTAAAGCTATAAGTATTTTGTATATTGTTGAAAGCACACCCTTCACTACCTGCGGAGACTGACATAGGAGCTCAAAAGAGTTTAAGCTCCTTACTAGGTTAGCTTTATCTCTGTGACTGGAGAGGAAGTGTGCTAGTTGTAGGTATTCGAACCATCTGTTAAAGATGGCAATGTTTTTGTCTGCTAAAGATGTTTTGGGCAGCAATGTCTCTTTTATTACCAACTTCACTGAGCCTTCCCATTTACCTTATTTATTCCCCTCCCTCTCAGTGCTGTTCACTGCAAAAGAAAACTTGTTTGTTAAAAGGTCTCAAAGAGTTTGTCCAATATGGATACAACCATGTAGCAAGGAGAGGCTGCACATTGGGCAACATACTGTCACAGAGTATGCTTAAAAAACAACCCAGTGTCAGCAGTTGGTTAAGAACAAAAGGACATTATAAATGTCACTTCAATAAATGCATAGCCTGTGGGTGTAATAAGGTTACTAAATGCTTTCAATCTAAGATTACACAGAAAGTATATTTTCTAAAAAAACTTGTGCCAATTGTCGTACACACAATGTTATCTATTTAGTAGAATGTACAACATGCAATAAGCAGTATGTAGGATGCTCCTCTAGAGAGGCACGTGTTCGCATCAGAGAACATCTCAATAACATAAATAATGGTACTGAGTGCTCAGATTTAGCGAGGCATTTCATTCATTATCATGGTAAGAATGTTAACAGCTTTCAGTGGCAGATAATTGAGTAAGTCAGAACACCAGAGAGAGGGGGAGACACCAGTAGTAAACTTTATTTTACCAAGAAGCATAATGGATTTTTCAACTGAAAACCCGTAGACCTAGGGGGTTTAACATTGAAGGGGATGTCATAAACTTTTGGCAGCGAGAAAAATGACATACTTAAGGTCAACCTTTTATATTTTATTGACATATGTCAAACATTTGTTCCTCCTTCCAGATATGAGTTACAAAACTATTGAGGGTGTAGAACTAAAATTTAGTACATGTCAAGGGTTCCTTAGATCTTCCCTACCTCTGATCCTTTTACTATACCTTATATACCCATATTGTCTATGTATCTTAGTTTATTTGATATTTACAATCTCCAGAATATGCTCATGTGTACTTTTCATTACATGTGTATGTATACACTTATCAGTATTATGAAATACCCAATTGGTGCATATTTGGAGGTATTTGTATGAGATATTGTAAGGATGCCTGTGACTAAGGAGGATATATATAATATGATTTTTGAAATCCTGAGGTTAGAGATGACATTTAATTTGTCCCACCCATTTCCTCCATATTGTATCACCGTTCTAAACATTAGGTAACAACTCATACTATTCAATTATATATATGTAAATATCATAACTGAGTACTAACCCATCAGCATTAAATCCAATGTATCCATTCATAAGGGAAGTAAAACTAATTTACCTCTATTCTATCAATTGTTAACAGCTTGAGCTAATTAATGCACTGAACACTGGGTTATTTAAACCCAGAGTTCCGGTGCATTAATTATGTCTATGAGTAAGGCTATCACATAGCCGAAACGCGTAAGACGGTACATGCTCTAGCTGTTCTTATGCATGACACTTTGTTTTAAGTGTTTTAGAATGTTTTTTTCAATATGTTTCCAAATAAAGCTTGTTTTATGCTATTTGGTGCCTAGCGACTCACCTGGTTATTTTGTACATACTAATCGGAGAATTTACCAGGTTCGAGACTCGGCATGCAGGCTGTCACACCAGTATGGGGCTACGAGATCGTAGGAGGGCACTCTACTGGCTTATTGGACTGTTTGCATCATAGATCGGAAGTAAGAAAGAAGGAAATTAGTGCAGCAACGCAATGGTAGCAGTTTACCTCCCAACAGACGCATAGATCACGAATGATCATCGCAGCACAGTGAAGAGTGAAGCCGGATAAGAGGCAGAGGTAAGCGGGCATCCGGTGGAAGGAAATTAGGTACATTTTGGTAAGTTGTACACCGGTGCGGTAATTGCCGTTACCACATATATCTCACTGATAGTGCTTGTTGATATTGACGCTGACCAGTCATAACGGAGTGTGTGCTTCCAGTGAATGCAATCCTTAATATATGAATCCCCTGCCCATGCACCTTGAGTCCTTTTGGGAGATTTTTGCTATTTTAAATTGTGATGGATCTCTTTTATTACCAACCTCACTGAGCCTTCCCATTTACCTTATTTATTCCCCTCCCTCTCAGTATGCGCCTTCTATTTTCATTTATAAGTTAGGAGTCTGGAGAAAAATATTTATTTTATTACACCTAAAAAATGTATTACTTTAGCATATAGTGACTCCAAAATGTATAATATACTAGTAAACTAGGACTAGTAGTATTTTGGGATCATTTTCAACCCCTGTTTGTTTTGTTTTTTTATTTATATATATATATATATATCACACAGAGAAACCGCTGCACTCAAGCTCTCAAATCCAAACAAACTGGGAACAAGGGAAGGGTGCACAGGCTTATGTTATCACCCCAGTAGTAATATACAAAACACGGAAGGGGAGTGGGACTACACTCTCAGACCGGACCGGGTACACATCCTATGACCCTGCAACATGCCCAGCCCTGAGTGCTATAGCACTGTCAGGAAGCTGTGCTGTCTCCAGGGTCACAGGCAGTTAACCCAAGAACCATAGGGGAAATTACAAAACAAATTAATACAACACACAGAGAAAACCCTGCACTCACAAGCTCTCAGCTAAGATTTAAAAGCAAAAATGGAAAGGTTAGTTACCGCATCTGGCCAAATGGGACAAGCCCAGGTACCATGTCAAGGTCCTTTCCAATACCTGGGACCCTAAAACAGCCACACGATGCAAGCTCTCAAATCCAAACAAACTGGGAACAAGGGAAGGGTGCACAGGCTTATGTAATCACCCCAGTAGTAATATACAAAACACGGAAGGGGACTGCACTCTCAGACCGGATTGGGTACACATCCTATGACCCTGCAACATGCCCAACCCTGGGTGCTGTTTTAGGGTCCCAGTTATTGGAAAGGACCTTGACGTGGTCCCATTTGGCCAGATGCGGTTACTAATCTTTCCATTTTTGCTTTTAAATCTTAGCTGAGAGCTTGTGAGTGCAGGGTTTTCTCTGTGTGTTGTATTCATTTGTTTTATAATTTCCCCTATGGTTCTTGCACCCAGACCTGTCTGGGGTTAACTGCCTGTGACCCTGGAGACAGCACAGCTTCCTGAGAGTGCTATAGCACCCAGGGCTGGACATGTTGCAGGGTTATAGGATGTGTACCCGGTCCGGTCTGAGAGTGTAGTCCCCTTCCGTGATTTGTATATTACTACTGGGGTGATTACATAAGCCTGTGCACCCTTCCCTTGTTCCTTCCCAGTTTGTTTGGATTTGAGAGCTTGCATTGTGTGGCTGTTTTAGGGTCCCAGGTATTGGAAAGGACCTTGACGTGGTACCTGGGCTTGTCCCATTTGGCCAGATGCGGTAACTAACCTTTCCATTTTTGCTTTTAAATCTTAGCTGAGAGCTTGTAAGTGAGTGCAGGGTTTTCTCTGTGTGTTGTATTAATTTGTTTTGTAATTTCCCCTATGGTTCTTGCACCCAGACCTGTCTGGGGTTAACTGCCTGTGACCCTGGAGACAGCAGAGCTTCCTGAGAGTGCTATAGCACCCAGGGCTGGGCATGTTGCAGGGTCATAGGATGTGTATCCGGTCTGGTCTGAGAGTGCAGTCCCCTTCCGTGTTTTGTATATTACTACTGAAGTGATTACATAAGCCTGTGCACCCTTCCCTTGTTCCCAGTTTGTTTGGATTTGAGAGCTTGCATTGTGTGGCTGTTTTAGGGTCCCAGGTATTGGAAAGGACCTTGACGTGGTACCTGGGCTTGTCCCATTTGGCCAGATAACTAACCTTTCCATTTTTGCTTTTAAATCTTAGCTGACACACAGCTTCCTGAGAGTGCTATAGCACCCAGGGTCATAGGATGTGTACCCGGTCCGGTCTGAGAGTGCAGCCCCCTTCCGTGTTTTGTATATATATATATATATATATATATATATATATATATGAATTAAGAAAGAGTCACCAGCGCTAAATCTTAGCACTAATAATAATTTCTTATTATAACCATTAAATGATTCCTATTTTTGTATTAAAAGGTGTATTTTGAATTATCAATAGTTGTTAGTTGACTGAAGTGAAGGAGAAGTATATCACAAATTTGAGTGAAGTATAGTGTGCTGCCTCAATACTGAAACAGAGTACCCCTGACTCTGTGAGGATGTATGTATAAAGAGATTTTCAATATGAGGTAGAGGCGCTCAACTATAGGAAAAATATTAAAAGTTCCTGTTATCTTGGCTAAATGTACATATGAAATTACATATACAATCATAAAACAATGAGAGGTTGAAACTTGTATCAGGATGTTAATCTTCACAAAAGTTCAGTAGAGTAAGTAATTACTTCTTACCAGCTGTTACCACAATCTTATGAGGTAAGATGTGTGCCTGGTTTAAAGATGGAACACTGTGAGTTGATGTCACTGTAAGACTGGCCCTCTCTTTGGAACTGATACTTGTTCAAATGGAAATCCTGGACTCTCTTCTGTGAAGATTCAGGACTCTCTCTGTTAAAAAGGCTGTAGACTTTGCATCTGCAAGTCTCCTGTGAGCTGTACTGTTAGGAGCTGTTATAATGCTGGATCCGTGTTTACTTGAGGGAGAATGTGGATCAACATCCCAATAACATCCTGAGGAGATAGAAAGTTTTTCCATCGGAAGGCACAGAGGAGTTACCACATTCCTACCACCATAGAAAGAAAATATATGAAGACGGATTACAGTCTACAGCCTTTTTAACAGAGAGAGTCCTGAATCTTCACAGAAGAGAGTCCAGGATTTCCATTTGAACAAGTATCAGTTCCAAAGAGAGGGCCAGTCTTAGAGTGACATCAACTCACAGTGTTCCATCTTTAAACCAGGCACACATCTTACCTCATAAGATTGAGGTAACAGCTGGTAAGAAGTAATTACTTACTCTACTGAACTTTTGTGAAGATTAACATCCTGATACAAGTTTCATTCTCTCTTTGTTTTATGATTGTATATGTAATTTCATATGTACATTTAGCCAAGATAACAGGAACTTTTAATATTTTTCCTATAGTTGAGCGCCTCTACCTCATATTGAAAATCTCTTTATACATACATATATATATATATATAGTCTGGGCATATTTCACATTTTTGCCCCCCCCCCCCCCCCTCGAGAAATTTCTGCGGACGCCCATGGTTGAATTCCTTTACAAATAAAATGCACACAACATAAACAAACACCACCATACCCTGTCAGTTATCTTGAATCTCATTATATTTGCTAATAAGTTATAATACTTGGGAAAACAAAAGTGACATCAGGTATCACATGACTTTCATGTTTACTTTGTGGTCACAATAAAAATAAATACTGTTGCCTAGGCTGCAAAAGGTTGCTGATATTAACTGTAAATCCCCAGTCAAAGCATTAGGTCATTTCAAGATTCTGAGACAAACCACTTAATGGGGAAGTCCATTTCCTCATAATGGTATGACAGGGCACTAATATGATAAATTATTCATATTTAATAGCCAAGAGTATTATAATGTTGTTTTCATGTTATACTAAGTTTAATCTTTATCTCCTTAGAGACCCAGAAGTAAATAGAGTATACATTTACACATTGTGCAGATGCCTGATAGGTAAAAACTGAAAATTAGAGTTAAAACAATATCTAAATTAGTAGAGTTAATTCAAGGCTCCACCAAAAACTACTCGTGCAGCTTTTGTTAGCATGAAAATACTGCTGATGATAAATAATAAAGCAAATCATTCCTATGCAATAAAAAAAATATTGTTTGTCTTGGACTGTTGTGCTGTGAGCAGGTTTTCTGACCTTTAGCAGATAAGTGATAGAGCACGTAAGGGCTGGTTTACTATATTTTATCAATCCACAATTTCTTTCTCTTTTGCCCATCATAATAGAATGTGCTCACATTAGATCGTGTAAAAGCTTTTTGCTTAAAGGGACACTGAACCCAATTTTTTTCTTTTGTGATTTAAAAAGAGTATGCCATTTTAAACAACTTTCTAATTTACTTCTATTATCTCATTTGCTTAATTCTCTTTACATACTTTGCTGAAAAGCATATCTAGATAGGCTCAGTAACTGCTGATTGGTTGCTGCACATAGATGCCTTGTGTGATTGGCTCCCCCATGTGCATTCCTATTTCTTAAATAAAGGATATCTAAAGAATGAAGCAAATTAGATAATAGAAGTAAATTGAAATGTTGTTTAAAATTGTATTCTCTACTTGAATCATGAAAGAAAATATTTGGGTTTAGTGTCCCTTTAATTCTAGAATGTGGAATGCACACAACTGTTCAGATTTCTATGGGACAGTCCTGGTTTCCTGTCCAGTGATATAATTGTCCCAGGAGTCTCACACTGTAAAAATCTGCCGTGAGGTGTGGCATGGATGTCTGTGCTGTGGGAATCAGATTTGAGGTCTTTGTTATGTATATCTTTTTTTACACAATGTTATATAAACATAGCAAACGTATGGGCAGGTGCTATGGTAGGAATGGCCAGTGTGCCAGTATGATTACTTGTTTGCTTTGCTACTTAGTTTGCTTTGGATGTTTTCCACCAAATGTTGGGGACACAAGTGGATCCTAACACAAATACTGTAAAATGTGGTTTAGAGTCAGCAACTACTGAGTTCCCAATAGCAGTTATCCTATTTCTTTGTTGTTCTACAGCTTCAGGTCTTTTTTTTGCACATTATATTTCTATTATTTATTAAAACTTGATTTTCCTCTAATGTTAATTTTAGTCTTAATTTCTGCATTGTCTTTGTAATCTTTTAATATATATTTTTATACCTATTGTATCCCCTTTTACCTTGATCATGTGGGTGTAGACTGCTCTTTTGGGGGTCGATCCGATATAGATCGTAGTTTGCGGCGCAAGCGAGGGAACCCGCGTCGCCCGCAGTTTCAGCTCGCAACTCGAGCTATCCCATATATGTCGCCGTCAGATGCTAACGTGCCGTAAGTCTGACAAACCAGCGATGTCCAGAAATCTGCGCAAGTACAAATTTATGGCGTCGCCAGTGACTTGCGGCACGTTAGAAACTGCCGGCGCCTACAAAACCTGACTAAAGTCTAAATCACCCGCACTGTCTAACACGCCTCCCTAACATAGCCCGACACGTCTAACACGCCTCCCTAACATAGCCCGACACGTCTAACCCTCTATCCGCTATCCCCCCTCACTAGCCTAACAATAAAATATGTATTAACCCCTAAACCGCCGCTCCCGGAGCCCGCCGCTACCTAATAAAGTTATTAACCCCTAAACCGCCACCAGCTATATTAAATCTCTAACCCCCTAAAGTGAGCCCCTAACACCGCCGCCATCTACCTTACCTACCCCCTAAAGTGAGCCCCTACCCCGCCGCTATCTATTTTAAAATTATTTAACCCCTAAAATACTAAACTATCCCTACCACTAAACCTAAGTCTAACCCTACAAATAGCCCTGAAAAGGGCTTTTTGCGTGGCATTGCCCCAAAGTAACAGCTCTTTTGCCAGCCCTTAAAAGGGCTTTTGGCGGGGCTTTGTCACAAAGTAAACTGCTCTTTTGCCTACAATCTACATCCCCCTACACCGCGACCACCTATAATAAATGTATTAACCCCTAATCTAATCCCCCTACACCGCCGCCATCTATATTAACTATATTAACCCTAATTATATTAGGGTTAATATAGTTAATATCGTTATTATATTATATATATATTAAGTATAATAACCCTATCTAACTCTAACATCCTAACTAAACTCTTATTAAAATAAATCTAATATTAATATTATTAATTAAAATATTCCTATTTAAATCTAAATACTTACCTATAAAATAAACCCTAAGATAACTACAATGTAATTAATAATTACATTATAGCTATGTTAGGGTTTATATTTATTTTACAGGTAAATTGTTAATTATTTTAACTAGGTATAATAGCTATTAAATAGTTATGAACTATTTAATAGCTACCTAGTTAAAATAATTACCCAATTACCTGTAAAATAAATCCTAACCTAAGTTACAAATACACCTACACTATCAATAAATTAAATAAACTACAAATATCTATCTAAAAATACAATTAAATAAACTAAACTAAATTACAAAAAATAAAAAAAAGATTACAAGATTTTTAAGCTAATTACACCTATTCTAAGCCCCCTAATAAAATAATAAAGCCCCCCAAAATAAAAAAATTCCCTACCCTATTCTAAATTAAAAAAAGTTCAAAGCTCTTTTACCTTACCAGCCCTTAAAAGGGCCTTTTGTGGGGGCATGCCCCAAAGAAAACTGCTCTTTTGCCTGCAAAAAAAAAACACAATACCACCCCCCAACATTACAACCCACCACCCACATACCCCTAATCTAACCCAAACCCCCCTTAAATAAACCTAACACTACCCCCCTGAAGATCTCCCTACCTTGTATTCACCCAGCCGGGCCGAACTCCTCATCCGATCCAGGCGATGTGTTCCAGTAAGCGGCAGTGAAGTCTTCTTCCATCCGGGCGATGTCTTGAAGCAAGCGGCAGAGAGTCTTCTTCCATCGGCGACGTCTTCAAGCAAATCGGCAAAAGGGCTGGTAAGGTAAAAGAGCTTTGAACTTTTTTTAATTTAGAATAGGGTAGGGAATTTTTTTTATTTTGGGGGTTTATTATTTTATTAGGGGGCTTAGAATAGGTGTAATTAGCTTCAAAATCTTGTAATCTTTTTTTTATTTTTTGTAATTTAGTGGTTTTTTTTTTTGTAATTTAGTTTAGTTTATTTAATTGTATTTTTAGATAGATATTTGTAGTTTATTTAATTTATTGATAGTGTAGGTGTATTTGTAACTTAGGTTAGGATTTATTTTACAGGTAATTGGGTAATTATTTTAACTAGGTAGCTATTAAATAGTTAATAACTATTTAATAGCTATTATACCTAGTTAAAATAATTAACAATATACCTGTAAAATAAATATAAACCCTAACATAGCTATAATGTAATTATTAATTATATTGTAGCTATCTTAGGGTTTATTTTATAGGTAAGTATTTAGATTTAAATAGGAATATTTTAATTTATAATATGAATTAGATTTATTTAATAAGAATTTAGTTAGGGGTGTTAGGGTTAGATAGAGTTAATATAGTTTATATAAATACTATAGTAACTATATTAACTATGGCCTAGATTTGGAGTTTGGCGTTAGCCGTGAAAACCAGCGTTAGAGGCTCCTAACGCTGGTTTTAGGCTACCGCCGGTATTTGGAGTCACTCAAAATAGGGTCTAACGCTCACTTTTCAGCCGCGACTTTTCCATACCGCAGATCCCCTTACGTCAATTGTGTATCCTATCTTTTCAATGGGATCTTTCTAACTCCGGTATTTAGAGTCGTGTCTGAAGTGAGCGTTAGACATCTAACGACAAAACTCCAGCCGCAGGAAAAAAGTCAGTAGTTAAGAGCTTTCTGGGCTAACGTCGGTTTATAAAGCTCTTAACTACTGTGCTCTAAAGTACACTAACACCCATAAACTACCTATGTACCCCTAAACCGAGCCCCCCCCACATCGCCGACACTCGATTAAATTTTTTTAACCCCTAATCTGCCGACCGCCACCTACGTTATACTTATGTACCCCTAATCTGCTGCCCCTAACACCGCCGACCCCGTATTATATTTATTAGCCCCTAACCTGCCCCCCACAACGTCGCCTCCACCTACCTACACTTATTAACCCCTAATCTGCCGACCGCAAAGCGCCGCCACCTACGTTATCCTTATGTACCCCTAATCTGCTGCCCCTAACACCGCCGACCCCTATATTATATTTATTAACCCCTAATCTGCCCCCCACAACGTCGCCACCTGCCTACACTTATTAACCCCTAATCTGCCGACCGGAGCTCACCGCTATTCTAATAAATGTATTAACCCCTAAAGCTAAGTCTAACCCTAACACTAACACCCCCCTAAGTTAAATATAATTTACATCTAACGAAATTAATTAACTCTTATAAAATAAATTATTCCTATTTAAAGATAAATACTTACCTGTAAATTAAATCCTAATATAGCTACAATATAAATTATAATTATATTATAGCTATTTTAGGATTTATATTTATTTTACAGGTAACTTTGTATTTATTTTAACCAGGTACAATAGCTATTAAATAGTTAAGAACTATTTAATAGCTACCTAGTTAAAATAATTACAAAATTACCTGTAAAATAAATCCTAACCTAAGTTACAATTAAACCTAACACTACACTATCAATAAATTAATTAAATAAACTACCTACAATTACCTACAATTAACCTAACACTACACTATCAATAAATTAATTAAATACAATTCCTACAAATAAATACAATTAAATAAACTAGCTAAAGTACAAAAAAAAAAAGAACTAAGTTACAAAAAATAAAAAAATATTTACAAACATAATAAAAATATTACAACAATTTTAAACTCATTACACCTACTCTAAGCCCCCTAATAAAATAACAAAGCCCCCAAAAATAAAAAAATGCCCTACCCTATTCTAAATTACTAAAGTTCAAAGCTCTTTTACCTTACCAGCCCTGAACAGGCCCCTTTGCGGGGCATGCCCCAAAGAATTCAGCTCTTTTGCCTGTAAAAAAAAACATACAATACCCCCCCCAACATTACAACCCACCACCCACATACCCCTAATCTAACCCAAACCCCCCTTAAATAAACCTAACACTAAGCCCCTGAAGATCTTCCTACCTTATCTTCACCCTGCCAGGTTCACCGATCCGTCCTGAAGAGCTCCTCCGATGTCCTGATCCAAGCCCAAGCGGGGGGGTGAAGAGGTCCATGATCCGGCTGAAGTCTTCATCCAAGCGGGAGCTGAAGAGGTCCATGATCCGGATGAAGTCTTCATCCAAGCGGGAGCTGAAGAGGTCCATGATCCGGATGAAGTCTTCTATCAACGGCATCTTCAATCTTCTTTCTTCCGGATCCATCTTGCAGACCTCCGACGCGGAACATCCTCTTCTCCCGATGCCTACTAGCCGAATGACGGTTCCTTTAAGGGACGTCATCCAAGATGGCGTCCCTCGAATTCCGATTGGCTGATAGGATTCTATCAGCCAATCGGAATTAAGGTAGGAATATTCTGATTGGCTGATGGAATCAGCCAATCAGAATCAAGTTCAATCCGATTGGCTGATCCAATCAGCCAATCAGATTGAGCTCGCATTCTATTGGCTGATCGGAACAGCCAATAGAATGCAAGCTCAATCTGATTGGCTGATTGGAACCGTCATTCGGCTAGTAGGCGTCGGGAGAAGAGGATGTTCCGCGTCGGAGGTCTGCAAGATGGATCCGGAAGAAAGAAGATTGAAGATGCCGTTGATAGAAGACTTCATCCGGATCATGGACCTCTTCAGCTCCCGCTTGGATGAAGACTTCATCCGGATCATGGACCTCTTCAGCTCCCGCTTGGATGAAGACTTCAGCCGGATCATGGACCTCTTCAGCCCCCCCGCTTGGGCTTGGATCAGGACATCGGAGGAGCTCTTCAGGACGGATCGGTGAACCTGGCAGGGTGAAGATAAGGTAGGAAGATCTTCAGGGGCTTAGTGTTAGGTTTATTTAAGGGGGGTTTGGGTTAGATTAGGGGTATGTGGGTGGTGGGTTGTAATGTTGGGGGGGGTATTGTATGTTTTTTTTTTACAGGCAAAAGAGCTGAATTCTTTGGGGCATGCCCCGCAAAGGGCCCTGTTCAGGGCTGGTAAGGTAAAAGAGCTTTGAACTTTAGTAATATAGAATAGGGTAGGGCATTTTTTTATTTTGGGGGGCTTTGTTATTTTATTAGGGGGCTTAGAGTAGGTGTAATTAGTTTAAAATTGTTGTAATATTTTTATTATGTTTGTAAATATTTTTTTATTTTTTGTAACTTAGTTCTTTTTTATTTTTTGTACTTTAGTTAGTTTATTTAATTGTATTTATTTGTAGGAATTGTATTTAATTAATTTATTGATAGTGTAGTGTTAGGTTAATTGTAGGTAATTGTAGGTAGTTTATTTAATTAATTTATTGATAGTGTAGTGTTAGGTTTAATTGTAACTTAGGTTAGGATTTATTTTACAGGTAATTTTGTAATTATTTTAACTATTTTAGCTATTAAATAGTTCTTAACTATTTAATAGCTATTGTACCTGGTTAAAATAAATACAAAGTTACCTGTAAAATAAATATAAATCCTAAAATAGCTATAATATAATTATAATTTATATTGTAGCTATATTAGGATTTATTTTACAGGTAAGTATTTATCTTTAAATAGGAATAATTTATTTAATAAGAGTTAATTAATTTCGTTAGATGTAAATTATATTTAACTTAGGGGGGTGTTAGTGTTAGGGTTAGACTTAGCTTTAGGGGTTAATACATTTATTAGAATAGCGGTGATCTCCAGTCGGCAGATTAGGGGTTAATGTTTGAAGTTAGGTGTTGGCGATGTTAGGGAGGGCAGATTATGGGTTAATACTATTTATTATAGGGTTAGTGAGGCGGATTAGGGGTTAATAACTTTATTATAGTAGCGCTCAGGTCCGGTCGGCAGATTAGGGGTTAATAAGTGTAGGCAGGTGGAGGCGACGTTGTGGGGGGCAGATTAGGGGTTAATAAATATAATATAGGGGTCGGCGATGTTAGGGCAGCAGATTAGGGGTACATAGGGATAATGTAAGTAGCGGCGGTTTACGGAGCGGCAGATTAGGGGTTAATAATAATATGCAGGAGTCAGCGATAGCGGGGGCGGCAGATTAGGGGTTAATAAGTGTAAGGTTAGGGGTGTTTAGACTCGGGGTACATGTTAGGGTGTTAGGTGCAGACGTAGGAAGTGTTTCCGCATAGCAAACAATGGGGCTGCGTTAGGAGCTGAACGCAGCTTTTTTGCAGGTGTTAGGTTTTTTTTCAGCTCAAACAGCCCCATTGTTTCCTATGGGAGAATCGTGCATGAGCACGTTTTTGAGGCTGGCCGCTTGCGTAAGCAACTCTGGTATTGAGAGTTGAAGCTGCGTTAAAAATGCTCTACGCTCCTTTTTTGGAGCCTAACGCAGCCTTTATGTGGACTCTCAATACCAGAGTTATTTTTATGGTGCGGCCAGAAAAAAGCCAGCGTTAGTTTTTCGGGTCGTTACCGACAAAACTCCAAATCTAGCCGTATATTAACCCTAATATAATTAGGGTTAATATAGTTAATATATATAATGTAAGAACTATATTAACTATAATATACTTAGGGTTAATATAGATAATTTAGCTGGCGGCGGGGTAGGTAGATTAAATTAGGGGTTAATAATTTTAATATAGATGGCGGCGGTGTAAGGGGTTCACATTAGGGGATAGATCAGTTAGATGGTGGTGGTTTTAGGGGCTCACAGTAGGGGGTTAGTTTATGTAGATGGCGACGGTTTAGGGGTTAAATAGTTTATTATGGATTGCGGCGGGGGATCGCGGTTGACAGGGAGATAGACATTGCGCATGCGTTAGGTGTTAGGTTTATTTTAGCAGATCGCGGTTGACAGGGAGATAGACATTGCGCATGCGTTAGGTGTTAGGTTTATTTTAGCAGCCAGTTTAGGGAGTTACGGGGCTCCAATAGTCAGCGTAAGGCTTCTTACGGCTGATTTTTGTGGCGAGGTGAAAATGGAGTAAGATTTCTCCATTTTCGCCACGTAAGTCCTTACGCTGTATATTGGATACCAAACTGCGCGGGTTTGGTATACCTGCCTATGGCCCAAAAAACTACGGGCGACGGCAGAAATATACGCGCGTAACTTCTAGGTTACGCCGTATATAGGATACCAAACCCGCGCAAATATTGGCGTCGCCGACTTTTGCGGGCGACGATTTTTATCGGATCGACCCCCTGGTGCTTATTCTATTAATGAAGCTTTAACTTCTAAATCTTTTCTTCATTCTGTTTCCCTTGAAGACATTCTAAAAGCTGCTCACTGGTCTTCAGGTTTTACTTTCCAACAAATACATTTTGGACCTGAAACCTATACTTCTGAAATATGCTGTTATATCTTTATTTGCTGTGTTTTCCATGTGTTAAAGGGACAGTCTAATCAAAATTAAACTTTCATGATTCAGATAGGGCACGACATTTTAAACAACTTTCCAATTTACTTTTATCATCAAATTTGCTTTGTTATCTTGGTATTCTTTGTTAAAAGCTATACCTAAGTACAGTAGGCTCAGATGCTAATTTCTAAGCCCTTGAAGGCAGCCTCTTATCTGAATGCACTTCACTGTTTTTTTTTCACAGCTAGAGGGCATAAGTTCATGTGTGACATATAGATAATATTGTGCTCACGCAGGTGTAGTTACTGTACCTAGGAGTCAGCACTGATTGGCTAAAATACAATTCTGTCAAAAGAACTGAAATAAGGGGGCAGTCTGCAGAGGCTTAGATACAAGGTAATTACAGAGGTACAAAGTGTATTAATATAACTGTGTTACTTGTGCAAAACTGGGGAATGGGTAATAATAGGTTTATCTAACTTTAAACAATCAAAATTCTGGAGTAGACTGTTCCTTTAATACACATTTCAGTGTAAGATAAAGATTTTGTAAAACATGTTTTTCTTGTATTGTGTATTTAACAGCTTACCACTGAACGGGGCAAAATGGGACTTACTTCATATTATAATACAAAAGCTCACTGAGTGAGTGTGGCATGGACATACATTCTCTGTAACTATATATATATCTGTATGATATGACTATCTTAAACAGCTACAACTGTCCATGTATAAAGGCTGTGACACACTGCAAGCAATGTGGCGCAAGGCAAAGCAGCTGTTTCGCACCGCGTCGCATCGCTTCTGAAGTTCAAATATTTCATCTTTGAGCACTCAGCTACACGACCTGATGCAGCAGAGTGCTCAGAAATGAAAAGGCAAGACACACTGAGCACGCACAGCTGCATCTACATGCTGCGCGCCCCTTCGCTTGCAGTGTGTCACAGTCTATATGGCTGTGACACACTGCAAGTGATGCGAAAGAGGCAAAGCAGCTGCTTCGCATCGCTTCTGAAGTTCAAATATTTCATCTCAGAGTGCTCAGCTACGCGACCTGACGCAGCAGAGTGCGCAGAGATGAAAAGGCAAGACACATTGAGCGCGCACATCCGCATCTACACGCTTCGCTTGCAGTGTGTCACAGCCTAAGGTACTTAGGTAACTTCCTGGTTTAATGACTGGAGCCAATGAAGCAGGACATGCATTGCAGGAACCAAGAAGAGTAAAGATGGAGAAAACTCTGAGCATTTTGTAGTATGTGTAGTTAAACTTAGGTACATTTAGAAGAATAGTCAGTAAGGAAGCCAGGTGCACTGGGTAATCTGCCAGTAGCTGTGTGTCACAAAAGTAGGAGAAACAAAGCTCAAAAAACAGACTTCAGTTCCAAGGATCTTTAGCCAGTAGATCAGTCCTCAGGTAACAAGGCAGATAGAGGGTTAACCAGATAACAGAAGCCAAAGAACTCACCAGGGTCAAAACCAGAAGGACAAGCCAAGAACAGGATTGGTAGAGGCTTCATACAAAATAACCAAACACTGAATGGGAGACGCAGATAACCTTTTAACACCTCTCATTCAGACGTGGCACCAAAGACGCTGCAGAATCCATAAATAGCGCTATCTTAGTGCACATACAAAGATGTAGCACAGAAAAAGCAAACCACACTGCCGGCTGCACTAAGCCAAAGGCTTCTTAGCAAGGCCTCGAGCCTCTATTGCCACAGTTTTCCCTAGAACAGTGCACTCACCAGCCCTACCCCCCGTAACAACAAGGCTCCTAAACCTGCTCCAGGACCCAATGCCTGGTAAATATATTGCAGTCTTTAGCACATCTCTGGGCCTAACATCATGGCATTGTTAGTATATTTCCTTATCTTTAACTTGAACTTCAGTTTTGCTTTAGACTAATGCTATGTGGTAGATTTACCAATCATGTCCGCTCGACCTCGCTAAATGCCGACAGCATACGCTGTTTGCATTTAACATTGCACAAGCATTTCTGGTGAAATGCTTGTGCAATGCCGCCCCCTGCTCACTCGCAGCCAATCCGCCGCTAGCAGGGGCCGCCAATAATCCGCTGCTTAATAAATCGACCCCCATATGTGGAATAAATGTTCATCATTTGCAATACATTAAATAGAACCCACTGCTCTATATTTAATGGCCTGAATTGCTTTCAGCTCATCTGTTCATGTTCTGCACATAGCGTATTCATAAATAGATATTCCTCTGTGTGTGTATATATATATATATATATATATCTGTATATATCTATACCTATATAGAATTTTATATATATATGTAAAGATATACATTGTACCACAAAAACATCTGATATATGTAGAAATATGTATTTCTGAATAAATAGAACATTTTCTATTTAAAGAATATTGCAATGTGAAATATTCATATTTTTATGTTGGGTTAGCACACATGAAAATATGCGATTGTGTTTGTGCGTTTTTTTTTGCTCCATTGTCTTCTTTAGGGGAATATGTGAATGCACACGCGATATTCTAAGTTGTGCTCGTTGGGTTATCACGCAAGCAAAAACAGTTTACTTTAATTTCATAATATGAGTGCAACCCGACAAGTGCAATAAGCTTACTTCTAGCGCAGTTAACGCTTGAGCATTAATTAGCAATCCACTTGTAATCTGGACCTTAATGGGCATTATACCCAATCAGATTTGCTTGACAGACTATATGGTTAGTGTATAGTCCTGTTGTGTTTCACAAGCAAATTCCCAGGGGCCTATTTATGAAAGGCCTGTCGGACATGATCCAACATTGCGGATCATGTCCGACATACCTCGCTGAATGCGGAGAGCAATACGCTCTCCTGATTCAGCATTGCACCAGCAGCTCTTGTGAACTACTGGTGCAACGTCGCCCCCTGCAGAACAGGGGGGTGTCAATCAACCCGATCGTATTCGATCGGGTTGAATAGCGGCGATGTCTGTCCGCCTCCTCAGAGCAGACGGACAGGTTATGGAGCAGCGGTATTTAGACCACTGCTTCATAACTGGTGTTTCTGGCGAGGCTGAAGGCTCGCCAGAAACACGGGCCCTCAAGCTCCATACAGAGTTTGATAGATAGGCCCCCCAGACACAAGTAACAGCAAGTTTAAGATTTTGTGACGCAAATAAATGTAAAAAAACACACACGTTTCAATGGAATAAAACCAAACCATAGTGTTTTGTTACTAATCTATCACCCCATTTGTAGAGGGTGCAGACTGTCTCATTCCAGCACATCACATGACCACCATGACATTTTTTATAGTTATGAAATGTGTCAACGGTGGTAAAACTGAGCAAATGATTGTAATAGATTTCAGTCTGACATCACTAAACTGCTGCAGAAATGCTGATGGCAGCGAGTTATTTCTTTCTGTTAGTTCCTTAATGAGACAACATCATTATTTTAAGGCTTATAGCAGAACACACAGAGCTGTGCCAAAACTGATCTTCTGGTAAGGGTGCAGAATACAAACTCGTGCATATGGAGAGTGTAATTGAGTGTGTGCATATGCATAGGGGTGATCTGTCCCCTTAACTACATTTGATCATTACTTTTTACATTAAAGGGCCATAATACCCAAATGTTTAAACACTTGAAAGTGATGCAGCATAGCTGTAAAAAGCTGACTAGAAAATATCTCCTGAACACCTCTATGTAAAAAAGAAAGATATTTTACCTCAAAAGTTCCTCAGTAGCCACCTCCCATTGTAAAGGATTTCTAAGCAGCATTTTAGTGTGTCTGTCCTGGGACAGCTGAAAGGATGAGCCTCGTGAACTCTCATATTATTTCACCAATCAGGTAAAGGAAGCTTACTATGAAATCTCATGAGAGTTAAGTCAAATCTCATGAGATCACAGTAAGAGTTCATGACCTCAGCACTGCTGATGCTGATTGGCTGCTGTTCATTTCTTCATTTGTTTTTTTTATTTTTACCTGCAGCTGAGAGCAGGTGAAGTATAACTTTTTACACAGAACTTACTCTGCTGAGCTGAGGAGATTGTGAGGTAAAATATCTTCCTTTTTTACATAGAGATGCTCAGGTAATATTTTCCTGTCAGCTTTTTACAGTTATACTGCATCAGTTTCAAGTGATTTAGCATATGAGTATTATGCCCCTTTAATACACATCAAACGTAAAAAGACAGCTGCGGCTATACTGATCTGGCACAATACTGAAACACAATTTGCAGTTTAAAATACAAACTTTTTATTAACAATGAGATTGGCACCTTTAATGCGTACTTAACTGCTGAGGGTGAGTATTCTCTTATTCAAAAGTGTGATTGGCAGGCTAGCAAGTGTTTAGTGCTGCATATTTACCAATCAGCACATCTAAGCTTCAAGATCAGAACTGCACACTCACGCTCTTTTATATGGCAATATGTATTAAAGATATAGCAGAGCCCCAGCACACTAATGACTTTTAAAGGGACAGTAAAGACCTTGTAATTATAAAATATTTCTGTAGTGTTTCTATAGATTAACATATTAGTGAAGTCTTAAATTAACATCCTTTTTACTGCAATTCATTTTTAATTGCCAAACTCCACGCACTCTTTGCCTTATTTGGAGTAGCCAATCTGGGGCGCGATCCAATAAAGATCGTAGTTTGCTGCGCAAGCGAGGGAACCCCCACAGCCCGTAGTTTCAGCTCGCAACTCGAGTTATCCTATATACGGCGCCGTCAGATGCTAAAGTGCCGTAAGTCTGACAAACCAGCGATGTCCAGAAATCTGCGTAAGTACAAATTTCTGGAGTCGCCAGTGACTTACGGCACTTTGGAAACTGCCGGCGCCTACAAAACCTGACTAAATTATTAAATCTTTATGTGTAGTGTGATAGGAGCGCCTAAAGGTGGATTCTTGCTGCTAAAAAAGTTCTTCCCTCAAAGAGAACTAAATTGTGGATTAGAGGAAAAAATGTGGTTTATTTAGCAGCGCTAATAAAAGCTTGGAAATGATGATACCAATCTAACTAATGTATTATACAATCTTGTTTATTTAAAAATCCTTATAACACATAAAAACAACAGCAAACGCTATTCCTAATTAATAAAGGGACGTCTCCCTTATACAACACTTATATAAACAGACTAGAACCATATATTTATAAACCCTAGAATTCCAGGTATAAAATAATTAATTCTATAGATAACATATGGTAAGCAACAAATTGGTGAATTGAATATTTAAAAGGCACAAATGTATCAATCTTAATATATTAAAAGCAAATAGATTCAGCGCTAATGTTCAAATTTGTTCAACTGTAATTTGAAGGTGAGCATAACGGCTTCGATACAACTGTGATTAGAAATTTAGCGTAACAGCTTTGCAGTTCTTTGGTAACAAATACTGTTATAAAGTTACACAGTTACTCTCCTTGGACATATAATTGGCTCAGGTGTGCTGGATAGTTAAAAGGCAAAAAACAGCCGTTATTCTGATTTTAGTGCCAAAACAATCGTGGTTAATGGAAATGGTTAATTTAGCATATGAATACCTTGATGTCTTTAAAGTTCAGTTTGCGTGATTTAAAAACCGCATTGCAAATTAGTGTAGAGGTACCTTAATCTGTCCTGGTTGCAACCGCTGATATTCTTCACTGTGAGGGATTCACAGACTGTTGGATCCTGGTGCTTCTGATAAGTCACCTGACCTTCTCTTTGATTCAGAGGTCAGGGGTGATGATCCGTTCTGGTGATGTAGTTATCCTTTTTTGTTTTCCTTTCTTCTTATGATGATATTCTTGATAAAGCCCAGAAGGGTGAAACTCATTGAATGGGACCTGCTACACTATACTAAACTTCATTTACCACTGTCACAAAGCTGTGTGACCCTGCAACTTTAAACTTTTCTCCTGACCCTGCAAGTTAAAATCTACCTTTGGTAACTTCAGGGAACACAGTGTTACTGCTAAACACTGACCAAAGATTTCTTCAAACCTCAAGAAGTCTGAGGGAACCCAGATGAAAGTAATATTTGGGCTATAAGAAGAAAGGAAAACAAAAAAGGATAACTACATCACCAGAACGGATCATCACCCCTGACCTCTGAATCAAAGAGAAGGTCAGGTGACTTATCAGAAGCACCAGGATCCAACAGTCTGTGAATCCCTCACAGTGAAGAATATCAGCGGTTGCAACCAGGACAGATTAAGGTACCTCTACACTAATTTGCACTGCGGTTTTTATATCACGCAAACTGAACTTTAAAGACATCAAGGTATTCATATGCTAAATTAACCATTTCCATTAACCACGATTGTTTTGGCACTAAAATCAGAATAACGGCTGTTTTTTGCCTTTTAACTATCCAGCACACCTGAGCCAATTATATGTCCAAGGAGAGTAACTGTGTAACTTTATAACGGTATTTGTTACCAAAGAACTGCAAAGCTGTTACGCTGAATTTCTAATCACAGTTGTATCGAAGCCGTTATGCTCACCTTCTAATTACAGTTGAACAAATTTGAACATTAGCGCTGAATCTATTTGCTTTTAATATATTAAGATTGATACATTTGTGCCTTTTAAATATTCAATTCACCAATTTGTTGCTTACCATATGTTATCTATAGAATTAATTATTTTATACCTGGAATTCTAGGGTTTATAAATATATGGTTCTAGTCTGTTTATATAAGTGTTGTATAAGGGAGACGTCCCTTTATTAATTAGGAATAGCATTTGCTGTTGTTTTTATTTGTTATAAGGATTTTTAAATAAACAAGATTGTATAATACATTAGTTAGATTGGCATCATCATTTCCAAGCTTTTATTAGCGCTGCTAAATAAAACCCATTTTTTCCTCTAAATTATTAAATCTCCCATACTGTCTAACACGACTCCTAAACATAGCCCGACACGTATAGCCCTCTATCCGCTATCCCCCCTCACTATCCTAACAATAAAAAACGTATTAACCCCTAAACCGCTGCTCCCGGACCCCGCCGCCACCTAAAAAAATTATTAACCCCTAAACCACCGCTCCCGGACCCCGTCGCCACCTACAAAGAAGATTGAAGATGCCGCTTGGAAGAAAACTTCGCCCCGATGGAGGACCTCTTCTCTGCCGCTTGATTGAAGACATCGCCGGATGGAAGACTTCTTCTTTGCCGCTTGGATGAAGACATCGCCGGATGGAAGACTTCTTCTCCGCTGCTTGATTGAAGACCGGATCGGATGAAGAGTTCTGCCCGGCTGGGTGAAGACAAGGTAGGGAGATCTTCAGGGGGGTAGTGTTAGGTTTATTTAAGGGGGGTTTGGGTTAGAGTAGGGGTATGTGGGTGGTGGGTTGTAATGTTGGGGGGTGGTATTGTGTTTTTTTTTACAGGCAAAAGAGCTGACTTCTTTGGGGCATGCCCCGCAAAAGGCCCTTTAAAGGGCTGGTAAGGTAATAGAGCTGTTAACTTTTTTAATTTAGAATAGGGTAGGGACATTTTTTTATTTTGGGGGGCTTTATTATTTTATTAGGGGGCTTAGAATAGGTGTAATTAGCTTAAAAATCTTGTAATCTCTTTTTATTTTTTGTAATTTAGTGGGGTTTTTTTTGTAATTTAGTTTATTTTATTTTATTGTATTTTAGTTTAGATATTTGTAGTTTATTTAATTTATTGATAGTGTAGGTGTATTTGTAACTTAGGTTAGGATTTATTTTACTGGTAAATTGGTAATTATTTTAACTAGGTAGCTATTAAATAGTTATTAACTATTTAATAGCTATTGTACCTAGTTAAAATAAATAACAAGTTACCTGTAAAATAAATATAAACCCTAAAATAGCTACAATGTAATTATTAATTACATTGTAGCTATCTTAGGGTTTATTTTATAGGTAAGTATTTAGATTTAAATAGGAATATTTTAATTAATAATATTAATATTAATTAGATTTATTTTAATAAGAATTTAGTTAGGGATGTTAGAGTTAGATAGGGTTATTATACTTAATATATATATAATATAATAACAATATTAACTATATTAACCCTAATATAATTAGGGTTAATATAGTTAATATATATAATATAATAACTATATTAACTATATTAACCCTAATATAATTAGGGTTAATATAGTTAATATTGCTGGCGGCGGTGTAGGGGGATTAGATTAGGGGTTAATCTATTTAATATAGCTGGCGGCGGTTTAGGGGTTAAATACTTTATTAGGGATTGCGGCGGGGGATTGCGGTTGACAGGTAGATAGACATTGCGCATGCGTTAGGTGTTAGGTTTTATTTAGCAGATCGCGGTTGACAGGTAGATAGACATTGCGCATGCGTTAGGTGTTAGGTTTAATTTAGCAGGTAGTTTAGGGAGTTATGGGGCTCCAATAGACAGCGTAAGGCTTACTACGGCTGCATTTTGTGGCGAGGTGAAAATGGAGTAAGATTTCTACATTTTCGCCACGTAAGTCCTTACGCTGTATATTGGATACCAAACTGCGCAGGTTTGGTATACCTGCCTATGGGCCAAAAAACTACAGCCGAAGGCAGAAATATACGAGCGTAACTTCTAGGTTACGCCTTATATAGGATACCAAACCCGCGCAAAATTCGCCGTTGCCGGCTTTTGCGGGCGACGCTGCATATCGGATCGAGGCCCTGGACTTTAGTCCACAGACAGCAAGGCTAGTCCCAGTCATAAAGTTAGTGTAAAGTACATTGTTTTACAATTGTTGTATGATAAATACAATTAGAGACAGATATGCAGTAGAGTTAGCCTTGAGAAGTCAGCAGGGTGCATTTCAAGTTCTGAGAATTAAAATTGCTCAATTTTCAGAACAGAAAATGGGACAAAATAAACAATGAAAATATAATACAAGTTGTTTTATTATACATAACAACATTTTATATACACGGCTAGATTATGAGTTTTTCGTTTTGAGCTGTGCGGTGCTAACGAGCAGTTTTGTCTCACCGCTCACTTACCTGCAGCGCTGGTATTACGGGTTTTTACAAACCCGGCATTAAAAGGCAAGAAGTGAGCGTTGAGCAAAATTTTGCTCCTTACCACACTCCAGTACCAGCGCTGCTTAAGTCAGCGGTGAGCTGGTCATACGTGCTCATGCACGATTTCCCCATAGGAATCAACGGGGAGAGACGGCTGAGAAAAAGTCTAACACCTGCAAAAAAGCAGCGCAAAACTCAGTAACGCAGCCCCATTGATTCCTATGGGGAAAGAAAATTTATGTCTACACCTAACACCCTAACATGAACCCCGAGTCTAAACACTACTAATCTTACACTTATTAACCCCTAATCTGCTGCCCCGACATCGCCGACACCTGCATTATATTTTTTAACCCCTAATCTGCTGCTCCGGACACCGCCGCCACCTACATTATAGTTATGAACCCCCTAATCTGCTGCCCCCAACATCACCGCCAGCTACATTATATTTATTAACCCCTATCTGCCGCCCCCAATGTCGCCGCAACCTACCTACACTTATTAACCCCTAATCTGCCACCCCCAACGTCGCCGCCACTATACTAAATGTATTAACCCCTAAACCTAAGTCTAACCCTAACCCTAACACCCCCTAACTTAAATATAATTTAAATACATCTAAATAAAATTACTATAATTAACTAAATTATTCTTATTTAAAACTAAATATTTACCTATAAAATAAACCCAAGATAGCTACAATATAACTAATAGTTACATTGTATCTAGCTAAGGGTTTATTTTTATTTTACAGGCAAGTTTGTATTTATTTTAACTAGGTAGAATAGTTATTAAATAGTTATTAACTATTTAATAACTACCTAGCTAAAATAAATACAAAAGTACCTGTAATATAAAACCTAACCTAAGTTACAATAGCACCTAACACTACACTTTAATTAAATAAATTAAATTAAATACAATTACCTAAATTAAATTAAATTAGCTAAAGTACAAAAACAAACAAACACTAAATTACAGATATTTAAACTAATTACACCTAATCTAATAGCCCTATCAAAAAATAAAAATAAAAAAAAAACCTAGCCTAAACTAAACTATCAGCCAATCGGAATTAAGGTAGAAAAAATCCTATTGGCTGATAGGAGTGAGCTTGCATTCTATTGGCTGTTACAATCAGCCAATAGAATGCAAGCTCAATCCTATATCTACTGATTGCATCAGCCAATAGGATTTTTTCTACCTTAATTCCGATTGGCTGATAGAATTCTATCAGCCATTCGGAATCTAAGGGATGCCATCTTGGATGACTTCACTTAAAGGAACCGTCATTCAGTAAGAAGCCATCATTTGAAGAGGATGCTCCGCGCCTGATGTCTTGAAGATGGAGCCACTCCGCGTTGGATGGATGAAGATAGAAGATGCCGTCTGGATGAAGACTTCTCCCGGCTTCGTTGAGGACTTCGGCTCGGTTGGATGAAGACTTCTCCGCTTCCTTGAGGATGCATGTCCGGTCTTCAGAACAGTAAGTCAATCTTCAGGGGGTTAGTGTTAGGTTTTTTTTAAGGGTGTATTGGGTGAGTTTTATTTTTAGATTAGGGCAATGCCCATCCAAATGCCCTTTTCAGGGCTATGGGGAGCTTAGGTTTTTTTAGATAGTATTTTATTTGGGGGGTTGGTTGTGTGGGTGGTGGGTTTTACTGTTGGGGGGGGTTGTTTGTATTTTTTTTTACAGGTAAAAGAGCTGATTACTTTGGGGCAATGCCCCGCAAAAGGCCCTTTTAAGGGCTATTGGTAGTTTAGTTTAGGCTAGGGTTTTTTTTATTTTGGGGGGCTTTTTTTATTTTTTTATTTAGATTAGGTGTAATTAGTTTAAATATCTGTAATTTGTTTATTATTTTCTGTAATTTAGTGGGGGTTTTTTTTGTACTTTAGCTAATTTAATTTAGGTAATTGTATTTAATTTTGTTAATTTATTTAATTATAGTGTAGTGTTAGGTGTTATTGTAACTTAGGTTAGGTTTTATTTTACAGGTACTTTTGTATTTATTTTAGCTAGGTAGTTATTAAATAGTTAATAACTATTTAATAACTATTCTACCTAGTTAAAATAAATACAAACTTGCCTGTAAAATAAAAATAAACCCTAAGCTAGCTACAATGTAACTATTAGTTATATTGTAGCTAGCTTAGGGTTTATTTTATAGGTAAGTATTTAGTTTTAAATAGGAATAATTTAGTTAATTATAGTAATTTTTATTTAGATGTATTTAAATTATATTTAAGTTAGGGGGTGTTAGGGTTAGGGTTAGACTTAGGTTTAGGGGTTAATAAATTTAATATAGTGGTGTTAGGGACGGCAGATTAGGGGTTAATAATATTTAACTAATGTTTGCAAGGCGGGAGTGCGGCGGTTTAGAGGTTAATATGTTTATTATAGTTGCGGCGATGTCCGGAGCGGCAGATTAGGGGTTAAAAAAATTATTATAGTGCTCGCGATGCGGGAGAGCCTTGGTTTAGGGGTTAATAGGTAGTTTATGGGTGTTAGTGTACTTTTTAGCACTTTAGTTATGAGTTTTATGTTACGGCGTTGTACCATAAAACTCTTAACTACTGACTTTTAAATGCGTTAGGACTCTTGACGGAGTAGGGTGTACTGCTCACTTTTTGGCCTCCCAGGACAGACTCATAATACCGGCTCTATGGAAGTCCCATTGAAAATAGACTTTACGAAGTTTATGTAAGTCGGTTTGCGGTAAGGCCAAAAAAGTGTGCGGTGACCCTAAACATTCAAGACTCGTAATAGCAGCGGGCATAAAAAAGCAGTGTTAGGACCTCTTAACGCTGCTTTCTCTTGTAAGGTGTATCCAGTCCACGGATCATCCTTTACTTGTGGGATATTCTCTTTCCCAACAGGAAGTTGCAAGAGGATCACCCACAGCAGAGCTGCTATATAGCTCCTCCCCTAACTGCCATACCCAGTCATTCTCTTGCAACTCTCAACATAGCTGGAGGTAGTAAGAGGAAAGTGGTGTAATATAGTTAGTTTTTTTCTTCAATCAAAAGTTTATTGTTTTTAAATGGTACCGGAGTTGTACTATTTTATCTCAGGCAGCATTTAGAAGAAGAATCTGCCTGCGTTTTTTCTATGATCTTAGCAGAAGTAACTAAGATCCACTGCTGTTCTCACATATGTCTGAGGAGTGAGGTAACTTCAGAGGGAGAATGGCGTGCAGGTTATCCTGCAATAAGGTATGTGAAGTTTAAGTTTTTCTAGGGATGGAATTTGCTAGAAAAAAGCTGCTGATACCAGATTAATGTAAGTTAAGCCTAATTACAGTGATTTAATAGCGACTAGTATCAGGCTTGCTATCAGAGGTATATACTCTGATTAATGTGCAATATAAAACGTTTGCTGGCATGTTTAATCGTTTTTATATATGCTTTGGTCATAAAACTTATTGGGGCCTAGTTTTTTCCACATGGCTGGCTTGATTTTTGCTTAGAAACAGTTTCCTGAGGCTTTCCACTGTTGTAATATGAGTGGGAGGGGCCTATTTTAGCGCTTTTTTGCGCAGTTAAAATTACAGACAGAGACATTCAGCTTCCCTCAGCAGTCCCCTGCATGCTTTAGGACATCTCTGAAGGGCTCAAAAGGCTTCAAAAGTCATATATTGAGGAAGGTAAAGCCACAGTGGAGCTGTGGCAGTTGTTGTGACTGTTTAAAAAATGTTTTTTTTCAATTTGTTAATCCGTTTTTTGTATTAAGGGGTTAATCATCCATTTGCAAGTGGGTGCAATGCTCTGCTAACTTGTTACATACACTGTAAAAATTTTGTTAGTTTAACTGCCTTTTTTCACTGTTATTTCAAATTTTAGCAAAATTTGTTTCCCTTAAAGGCACAGTAACGTTTTTTATATTGCTTGTTTAACTTGATTTAAAGTGTTTTCCAAGCTTGCTAGTCTCATTGCTAGTCTGTATAAACATGTCTGACATAGAGGAAACTCCTTGTTCATTATGTTTAAAAGCCATGGTGGAACCCCATATGAGAATGTGTACTAAATGTATTGATTTCACTTTAAACAATAAAGATCAGCTTTTATCTTTAAAAAATTTATCACCAGAGGATTCTGGCGAGGGGGAAGTTATGCCGATTAACTCTCCCACGTGTCAGACCCTTTGACTCCCGCTCAAGGGACTCACGCTAAAATGGCGCCAAGTACATCAAAGACGCCCATAGCCCAGGACATGGCGGCAATCATGGATAATACCCTGTCAGTGGTATTAGCCAGACTGCCTGAATTCAGAGGAAAGCGCGATAGCTCTGGGGTTAGACGTAGTACAGAGCGCGCAGATGCCTTAAGGCCCATGTCTGATACTGCGTCACAATATGCAGAAGCTGAGGAAGGAGAGCTTCAGTCTGTGGGTGACATTTCTGATTCGGGGAAACCTGATTCAGATATTTCTACTTTTAAATTTAAGCTTGAGAACCTCTGTGTATTGCTTGGGGAGGTGTTAGCTGCTCTGAATGACTGTGACACAATTGCAGTGCCAGAAAAATTGTGTAGACTGGATAAATACTATGCAGTGCCAGTGTGTACTGATGTTTTTCCAATACCTAAAAGATTTACAGAAATCATTAATAAGGAGTGGGATAGACCCGGTGTGCCGTTTCCCCCCCCCCCCCCCTCCTATTTTTAGAAAAATGTTTCCAATAGACGCCACCACACAGGACTTATGGCAGACGGTCCCTAAGGTGGAGGGAGCAGTTTCTATTTTAGCAAAGCGTACCACTATCCCTGTCGAGGACAGTTGTGCTTTTTCAGATCCAATGGATAAAAAATTAGAAGGTTACCTTAAGAAAATGTTTATTCAACAAGGTTTTATCCTGCAGCCCCTTGCATGCATTGCGCCTGTCACTGCTGCTGCGGCGTTCTGGTTTGAGTCTCTGGAAGAGGCCTTTCAGACAGCTACTCCATTGACTGAAATACTTGACAAGCTTAGAACACTTAAGCTAGCTAATTCTTTTGTTTCTGATGCCATTGTTCATTTGACTAAACTAACGGCTAAGAATTCTGGATTCGCCATCCAGGCGCGTAGGGCGCTATGGCTTAAATCTTGGTCAGCTGACGTGACTTCAAAGTCTAAATTACTTAACATTCCCTTCAAGGGGCAGACCCTATTCGGGCCTGGTTTGAAGGAAATTATTGCTGACATTACTGGAGGTAAGGGTCAAACCCTTCCTCAAGACAGGGCCAAATCAAAGGCCAAACAGTCTAATTTTCGTGCCTTTCGAAACTTCAAGGCAGGTGCAGCATCAACTTCCTCTGCTACAAGACAAGAAGGAACTTTTGCTCAATCCAAGCCGGGCTGGAAACCTAACCAGTCCTGGAACAAAGGCAAGCAGGCCAGAAAGCCTGCTGCTGCCTCTAAGACAGCATGAAGGAACGGCCCCCTATCCGGTAACGGATCTAGTAGGGGGCAGACTTTCTCTCTTCGCCCAGGTGTGGGCAAGAGATATTCAGGATCCCTGGGCGTTTGAGATCATATCTCAGGGATATCTTCTGGACTTCAAAGCTTCCCCTCCTCAAGGGAGATTTCACCTTTCGAGATTATCTGTAAACCAGATAAAGAAAGAGGCATTCTTACGCTGTGTGCAAGACCTCCTAGTTATGGGAGTGATCTGTCCAGTTCCACAGTCGGAACAGGGACAGGGTTTTTATTCAAATCTGTTTGTGGTTCCCAAAAAAGAGGGAACCTTCAGACCCATTTTGGATCTAAAGATCTTAAACAAATTCCTCAGAGTTCCATCGTTCAAAATGGAAACTATTCGGACCATCCTACCTATGATCCAGGATTTGAAGGATGCTTACCTTCACATACCGATTCACAAAGATCATCATCGGTTCCTAAGGTTTGCCTTTCTGGACAGGCATTACCAATTTGTGGCTCTTCCCTTCGGGTTAGCTACAGCTCCAAGAATCTTTACAAAGGTTCTGGGATCGCTTCTGGCAGTCCTAAGACCGCGAGGTATATCAGTGGCCCCTTATCTGGACGACATCCTGATACAGGCGTCAAGCTTTCAGATTGTCAAGTCACATACGGACATAGTTCTGGCATTTCTCAGGTCACATGGGTGGAAGGTGAACGAGGAAAAGAGTTCTCTATCCCCACTCACAAGAGTCTCCTTCCTAGGGACTCTGATAGATTCTGTAAAAATTAAGATTTACCTGACAGAATCCAGGTTATCAAAGCTTCTAAAATCTTGCCGTGTTCTTTATTCTATTCCGCGCCCTTTGGTGGCTCAGTGTATGGAAGTAATCGGCTTGATGGTAGCGGCGATGGACATAGTGCCATTTGCGCGCCTACATCTCAGACCGCTGCAACTATGCATGCTCAGTCAGTGGAATGGGGATTACACAGATTTGTCCCCTCTGCTAAATCTGGATCAAGAGACCAGAGATTCTCTTCTCTGGTGGCTATCTCGGGTCCATCTGTCCAAAGGTATGACCTTTCACAGGCCAGATTGGACAATTGTAACAACAGATGCCAGCCTTCTAGGTTGGGGTGCAGTCTGGAATTCCCTGAAGGCTCAGGGATCGTGGACTCAGGAGGAGAAACTCCTCCCAATAAATATTCTGGAGTTAAGAGCAATATTCAATGCTCTTCTAGCTTGGCCTCAGTTAGCAACCCTGAGGTTCATCAGATTTCAGTCGGACAACATCACGACTGTCGCTTACATCAACCATCAAGGGGGAACCAGGAGTTCCCTAGCGATGTTAGAAGTCTCCAAGATAATTCGCTGGGCAGAGACTCACTCTTGCCACCTATCAGCAATCCATATCCCAGGTGTAGAGAACTGGGAGGCGGATTTTCTAAGTCGTCAGACTTTTCATCCGGGGGAGTGGGAACTCCATCCGGAGGTGTTTGCTCAATTGGTTCATCGTTGGGGCAAACCAGAACTGGATCTCATGGCGTCTCGCCAGAACGCCAAGCTTCCTTGTTACGGATCCAGGTCCAGGGACCCAGAAGCGGCACTGATAGATCCTCTAGCAGCGCCTTGGTTCTTCAACCTGGCTTATGTGTTTCCACCGTTTCCTCTGCTCCCTCGACTGATTGCCAAAATCAAACAGGAGAGAGCATCGGTGATCTTGATAGCGCCTGCGTGGCCACGCAGGACCTGGTATGCAGACCTAGTGGAAATGTCATCCTTTCCACCATGGACCCTGCCTCTGAGACAAGACCTTCTACTACAAGGTCCTTTCACTCATCCGAATCTAATTTCTCTGAGACTGACTGCATGGAGATTGAACGCTTGATTTTATCAAAGCGTGGCTTCTCCGAGTCAGTCATTGATACCCTTATACAGGCACGAAAGCCTGTCACCAGGAAAATCTACCATAAGATATGGCGTAAATACCTTTATTGGTGTGAATCCAAGAATTACTCATGGAGTAAGGTTAGGATTCCTAGGATATTGTCCTTTCTCCAAGAGGGTTTGGAAAAAGGATTATCAGCTAGTTCTTTAAAGGGACAGATTTCTGCTCTGTCTATTCTTTTGCACAAGCGTCTGGCAGAAGTTCCAGACGTTCAAGCTTTTTGTCAGGCTTTGGTTAGAATTAAGCCTGTGTTTAAACCTGTTGCTCCCCCATGGAGCTTAAACTTGGTTCTTAAAGTTCTTCAAGGGGTTCCGTTTGAACCCCTTCATTCCATTGATATCAAACTTTTATCTTGGAAAGTTCTGTTTTTGATGGCTATTTCCTCGGCTCGGAGAGCCTCTGAGTTATCTGCCTTACAATGTGATTCTACTTATCTGATTTTCCATTCAGATAAAGTAGTTCTGCGTACAAAACCTGGGTTTTTACCTAAGGTAGTTTCTAACAAGAATATCAATCAAGAGATTGTTGTTCCATCATTGTGTCCTAATCCTTCTTCAAAGAAGGAACGCCTTTTACATAATCTGGACGTGGTCCGTGCTTTAAAGTTTTACTTACAAGCTACTAAAGATTTTCGCCAAACATTTACACTGTTTGTTGTTTACTCTGGACAGAGGAGAGGTCAAAAAGCTTCGGCAACCTCTCTTTCTTTTTGGCTTCGGAGCGTAATACGCTTAGCCTATGAGACTGCTGGACAGCAGCCCCCTGAAAGGATTACAGCTCATTCTACTAGAGCTGTGGCTTCCACCTGGGCCTTTAAAAATGAGGCTTCTGTTGAACAGATTTGCAAGGCGGCGACTTGGTCTTCGCTTCATACCTTTTCAAAATTTTACAAATTTGATACTTTTGCTTCTTCGGAGGCTATTTTTGGGAGAAAGGTTCTACAGGCAGTAGTTCCTTCCATTTAAGCCTGCCTTGTCCCTCCCTTCATCCGTGTACTTTAGCTTTGGTATTGGTATCCCACAAGTAATGGATGATCCGTGGACTGGATACACCTTACAAGAGAAAAACAGAATTTATGTTTACCTGATAAATTTCTTTCTCCAACGGTGTGTCCGGTCCACGGCGTCATCCTTACTTGTGGGATATTCTCCTCCCCAACAGGAAATGGCAAAGAGCCCAGCAAAGCTGGTCACATGATCCCTCCTAGGCTCCGCCTACCCCAGTCATTCGACCGACGTTAAGGAGGAATAATAGCATAGGAGAAACCATATGGTACCGTGGTGACTGTAGTTAAAGAAAATAAATTATCAGACCTGATTAAAAAACCAGGGCGGGCCGTGGACCGGACACACCGTTGGAGAAAGAAATTTATCAGGTAAACATAAATTCTGTTTTCTCCAACATAGGTGTGTCCGGTCCACGGCGTCATCCTTACTTGTGGGAACCAATACCAAAGCTTTAGGACACGGATGAAGGGAGGGAGCAAATCAGGTCACCTAAATGGAAGGCACCACGGCTTGCAAAACCTTTCTCCCAAAAATAGCCTCAGAAGAAGCAAAAGTATCAAACTTGTAAAATTTGGTAAAAGTGTGCAGTGAAGACCAAGTCGCTGCCCTACATATCTGATCAACAGAAGCCTCGTTCTTGAAGGCCCATGTGGAAGCCACAGCCCTAGTGGAATGAGCCGTGATTCTTTCGGGAGGCTGCCGTCCGGCAGTCTCGTAAGCCAATCTGATGATGCTTTTAATCCAAAAAGAGAGAGAGGTAGAAGTTGCTTTTTGACCTCTCCTTTTACCTGAATAAACAACAAACAGGGAAGATGTTTGTCTAAAATCCTTTGTAGCATCTAAATAGAATTTTAGAGCGCGAACAACATCCAAATTGTGCAACAAGCGTTCCTTCTTTGAAACTGGTTTCGGACACAGAGAAGGTACGATAATCTCCTGGTTAATGTTTTTGTTAGAAACAACTTTTGGAAGAAAACCAGGTTTAGTACGTAAAACCACCTTATCTGCATGGAACACCAGATAAGGAGGAGAACACTGCAGAGCAGATAATTCTGAAACTCTTCTAGCAGAAGAAATTGCAACTAAAAACAAAACTTTCCAAGATAATAACTTAATATTAACGGAATGTAAGGGTTCAAACGGAACCCCCTGAAGAACTGAAAGAACTAAATTGAGACTCCAAGGAGGAGTCAAAGGTTTGTAAACAGGCTTGATTCTAACCAGAGCCTGAACAAAGGCTTGAACATCTGGCACAGCTGCCAGTTTTTTGTGAAGTAACACCGACAAGGCAGAAATCTGTCCCTTCAGGGAACTTGCCGATAATCCTTTTTCCAATCCTTCTTGAAGGAAGGATAGAATCCTAGGAATCTTAACCTTGTCCCAAGGGAATCCTTTAGATTCACACCAACAGATATATTTTTTCCAAATTTTGTGGTAAATCTTTCTAGTTACAGGCTTTCTGGCCTGAACAAGAGTATCGATAACAGAATCTGAGAAACCTCGCTTCGATAAAGTCAAGCGTTCAATCTCCAAGCAGTCAGCTGGAGTGAAACCAGATTCGGATGTTCGAACGGACCCTGAACAAGAAGGTCTCGTCTCAAAGGTAGCTTCCAAGGTGGAGCCGATGACATATTCACCAGATCTGCATACCAAGTCCTGCGTGGCCACGCAGGAGCTATCAAGATCACCGACGCCCTCTCCTGATTGATCCTGGCTACCAGCCTGGGGATGAGAGGAAACGGCGGGAACACATAAGCTAGTTTGAAGGTCCAAGGTGCTACTAGTGCATCCACTAGAGCCGCCTTGGGATCCCTGGATCTGGACCCGTAGCAAGGAACTTTGAAGTTCTGACGAGAGGCCATCAGATCCATGTCTGGAATGCCCCAAAGTTGAGTGACTTGGGCAAAGATTTCCGGATGGAGTTCCCACTCCCCCGGATGCAATGTCTGACGACTCAGAAAATCCGCTTCCCAATTTTCCACTCCCGGGATGTGGATAGCAGACAGGTGGCAGGAGTGAGACTCCGCCCATAGAATGATCTTGGTCACTTCTTCCATCGCTAGGGAACTCCTTGTTCCCCCCTGATGGTTGATGTACGCAACAGTCGTCATGTTGTCTGATTGAAACCGTATGAACTTGGTCCTCGCTAGCTGAGGCCAAGCCTTGAGAGCATTGAATATCGCTCTCAGTTCCAGAATATTTATCGGTAGAAGAGATTCTTCCCGAGACCAAAGACCCTGAGCTTTCAGGGATCCCCAGACCGCGCCCCAGCCCATCAGACTGGCGTCGGTCGTGACAATGACCCACTCTGGTCTGTGGAATGTCATCCCTCGTGACAGGTTGTCCAGGGACAGCCACCAACGGAGTGAGTCTCTGGTCCTCTGATTTACTTGTATCTTTGGAGACAAGTCTGTATAGTCCCCATTCCACTGACTGAGCATGCACAGTTGTAACGGTCTTAGATGAATGCGCGCAAAAGGAACTATGTCCATTGCCGCTACCATCAACCCGATCACTTCCATGCACTGAGCTACGGAAGGAAGGGGAACGGAATGAAGTATTCGACAAGAGTCCAGGAGCTTTGTCTTTCTGGCCTCTGTTAGAAAAATCCTCATTTCTGAGGAGTCTATAATTGTTCCCAAGAAGGGAACCCTTGTTGACGGGGATAGAGAACTCTTTTCCACGTTCACTTTCCAGCCGTGCGATCTGAGAAAGGCCAGGACGATGTCCGTGTGAGCCTTTGCTCGAGGGAGGGACGACGCTTGAATCAGAATGTCGTCCAGGTAAGGTACTACAGCAATGCCCCTTGGTCTTAGCACAGCTAGAAGGGACCCTAGTACCTTTGTGAAAATCCTTGGAGCAGTGGCTAATCCGAAAGGAAGCGCCACGAACTGGTAATGTTTGTCCAGGAATGCAAACCTTAGGAACCGATGATGTTCCTTGTGGATAGGAATATGTAGATACGCATCCTTTAAATCCACCGTGGTCATGAATTGACCTTCCTGGATGGAAGGAAGGATAGTTCGAATGGTTTCCATCTTGAAAGATGGGACCTTGAGAAATTTGTTTAAGATCTTGAGATCTAGGATTGGTCTGAATGTTCCCTCTTTTTTGGGAACTATGAACAGATTGGAGTAGAACCCCATCCCTTGTTCTCTCAATGGAACAGGATGAATCACTCCCATTTTTAACAGGTCTTCTACGCAAAGTAAGAACGCCTGTCTTTTTATGTGGTCTGAAGACAACTGAGACCTGTGGAACCTTCCCCTTGGGGGAAGTCCCTTGAATTCCAGAAGATAACCCTGGGAGACTATTTCTAGCGCCCAAGGATCCAGAACATCTCTTGCCCAAGCCTGAGCGAAGAGAGAGAGTCTGCCCCCCACCAGATCCGGTCCCGGATCGGGGGCCGATATTTCATGCTGTCTTGGTAGCAGTGGCAGGTTTCTTTGCCTGCTTTCCCTTGTTCCAGCCTTGCATTGGTCTCCAAGCTGGCTTGGCCTGAGAAGTATTACCTTCTTGCTTAGAGGACGTAGCACCTTGGGCTGGTCCGTTTTTACGAAAGGGACGAAAATTAGGTCTATTTTTTGCCTTGAAAGGCCGATCCTGAGGAAGGGCATGGCCCTTACCCCCAGTGATATCAGAGATAATCTCTTTCAAGTCAGGACCAAACAGCGTTTTCCCCTTGAAAGGAATGTTTAGTAGCTTGTTCTTGGAAGACGCATCAGCCGACCAAGATTTCAACCAAAGCGCTCTGCGCGCCACAATAGCAAACCCAGAGTTCTTAGCCGCTAACTTAGCCAATTGCAAAGAGGCGTCTAGAGTGAAAGAATTAGCCAATTTGAGAGCATTGACTCTGTCCATAATCTCCTCATAAGGAGGCGAGTCACTATCGAGCACCTTAATCAGTTCATCAAACCAGAAATATGCGGCTGTAGTGACAGGGACAATGCATGAAATGGGTTGTAGAAGGTAACCCTGCTGAACAAACATCTTTTTAAGCAAACCTTCTAATTTTTTATCCATAGGATCTTTGAAAGCACAACTATCCTCTATGGGAATAGTGGTGCGTTTGTTTAAAGTAGAAACCGCTCCCTCGACCTTGGGGACTGACTGCCATAAGTCCTTTCTGGGGTCGACCATAGGAAACAATTTTTTAAATATGGGGGGAGGGACGAAAGGAATACCGGGCCTTTCCCATTCTTTATTAACAATGTCCGCCACCCGCTTGGGTATAGGAAAAGCTTCTGGGAGCCCCGGCACCTCTAGGAACTTGTCCATTTTACATAGTTTCTCTGGGATGACCAAATTTTCACAATCATCCAGAGTGGATAATACCTCCTTAAGCAAAATGCGGAGATGTTCCAATTTAAATTTAAAAGTAATCACATCAGATTCAGCCTGCTGAGAAATATTCCCTAAATCAGTAATTTCTCCCTCAGACAAAACCTCCCTGGCCCCCTCAGATTGGGTTAGGGGCCCTTCAGAGATATTAATATCAGCGTCGTCATGCTCTTCAGTAACTAAAACAGAGCAGCCACGCTTACGCTGACAAGGGTTCATTTTGGCTAAAATGTTTTTGACAGAATTATCCATTACAGCCGTTAATTGTTGCATAGTAAGGAGTATTGGCGCGCTAGATGTACTAGGGGCCTCCTGAGTGGGCAAGACTCGTGTAGACGAAGGAGGGAATGATGCAGTACCATGCTTACTCCCCTCACTTGAGGAATCATCTTGGGCATCATTGTCATTATCACATAAATCACATTTATTTAAATGAATAGGAATTCTGGCTTCCCCACATTCAGAACACAGTCTATCTGGTAGTTCAGACATGTTAAACAGGCATAAACTTGATAAGAAAGTACAAAAAACGTTTTGAAATAAAACCGTTACTGTCACTTTAAATTTTAAACTGAACACACTTTATTACTGCAATTGCGAAAAAACATGAAGGAATTGTTCAAAATTCACCAAACTTTCACCACAGTGTCTTAAAGCCTTGAAAATATTGCACACCAAATTTGGAAGCTTTAACCCTTAAAATAACGGAACCGGAGCCGTTTTAAGCTTTAACCCCTTTACAGTCCCTGGTATCTGCTTTGCTGAGACCCAACCAAACCCAAGGGGAATACGATACCAAATGATGCCTTCAGAAGTCTTTTACAAGTATCAGAGCTCCTCTCACATGCGACTGCATGCCATGCCTCTCAAAAATAAGTGCGCAACACCGGCGCGAAAATGAGACTCTGCCTATGCTTTGGGAAAGCCCCTAAAGAATAAGGTGTCTAAAACAGTGCCTGCCGATATTATTATATCAAAATACCCAGAATAAATGATTCCTCAAGGCTAAATAAGTGTTAATATCAATCGATTTAGCCCAAAAAATGTCTACAGTCTAAATAAGCCCTTGTGAAGCCCTTATTTACAATCGTAATAAACATGGCTTACCGGATCCCATAGGGAAAATGACAGCTTCCAGCATTACATCGTCTTGTTAGAATGTGTCATACCTCAAGCAGCAAGGACTGCAAACTGTTCCCCCAACTGAAGTTAATGCTCTCAACAGTCCTGTGTGGAACAGCCATGGATTTTAGTTACGGTTGCTAAAATCATTTTCCTCATACAAACAGAATTCTTCATCTCTTTTCTGTTTCTGAGTAAATAGTACGTACCAGCACTATTTGAAAATAACAAACTCTTGATTGAATAATGAAAAACTACAGTTAAACACTAAAAAACTCTAAGCCATCTCCGTGGAGATGTTGCCTGTACAACGGCAAAGAGAATGACTGGGGTAGGCGGAGCCTAGGAGGGATCATGTGACCAGCTTTGCTGGGCTCTTTGCCATTTCCTGTTGGGGAGGAGAATATCCCACAAGTAAGGATGACGCCGTGGACCGGACACACCTATGTTGGAGAAACATAATTTATGCTTACCTGATAAATTTATTTCTCTTGTGGTGTATCCAGTCCACGGCCCGCCCTGTCTTTTAAGGCAGGTCTAAATTTTAATTTAAACTACAGTCACCACTGCACCCTATGGTTTCTCCTTTCTCGGCTTGTTTCGGTCGAATGACTGGATATGGCAGTTAGGGGAGGAGCTATATAGCAGCTCTGCTGTGGGTGATCCTCTTGCAACTTCCTGTTGGGAAGGAGAATATCCCACAAGTAAAGGATGATCCGTGGACTGGATACACCACAAGAGAAATAAATTTATCAGGTAAGCATAAATTATGTTTTTTTACCCTAACGCACAACTTGTAATCTAGCCGACAGTGTTTACTGTCTATTTAAAGGGGCATGAAACCCAAAACATTTCTTTCATGAGTCAGATAGAGCATGCAATTTGAAATAACTTTCTAGTTTACTTACTATTATCAATTTTTCTTGGTATTTTTTTTTTTTTTTTAAAGAAGGGACTTATGCTTAGGAGAAAGCACATTTCTTTAGCACTATATGGCAGCAATTTTCCAAGAATGTTACCCAACCCATTTGCAAGAGCACTAGATGGCAGCACTATTTCCTGTCATATAGTGCTCTAGATGCCTACCTAGGTATCTCTTCAACATAGAATATCATGGGAACAACACAAATTGATAATAGAAGTAAATTGGAATTTTTTAAAAAAACTGTATGCTCTGTCTGAATCACAATATATATATATTTTTGTTTAGTTTCATATACCTTTAAGTTCCTTTAAGATGATTAGAGAGAAAACAAGCCAATACTGAACTGTTCTGTACTGGAACGCCTATAAAAAAACTCATAATCCACTAAAGCAACACAATGAGTATTATATTTACAGGACATATAAATAAAAGCCAAACACAAAACAAAAGAATGATTAGTCATTATAACAATGTCCTTTATATTAAAAAAGTACAATTTAAATTGGCATAAAAGGGCAAATGTTTAAGAGCAAATATCTATGGGAATCGATAACAAATGATTTGTCTAAAAAGAAAAATTGTTAAAAAATCATTAGATTAGAAATGTTTCTAATCTATTTGTGATCAACCCATGTGTGTTTAACCTCTGCAAAGGGGCTAAAGTCAGCAGCTCCCGTGCAGCTAAGCACTACTGGGAGCTAGCTGTCAGATCAGCTGAACCAGTGACTAGAGATGTGTTTATCTAGCCACCAAGCACCAGCTGGCTCTCAGTATTGCATTGCTGCTCCTGAGCTTACCTAGACAAAGGATACAAAGAGAATGAAGTACGTTTGATCATAGGAGTTCCCTAGAGTTTTTATTTATTGTCCAATAAGTATTCTGTCAATTCTATTGTAAGAGGAAAATGAAAACAATATTGCATTGCAAACATTTCACTATATTATCGTACTAAAGCAGAAGTCATAGTCCTAAATATTAGTTATGTAAACAAGACGTAAAAAATACATTGTAGCATAATACAAGCAATGGCTGCATATACAAAGTAAGCACCTTCCTCTTGTTTCTACAGTCAGTTTATAAGATTGTTATAAGATTGTTTCTTTAAATTGAGTGGCTGCTAACTTCTCTCTAAAGCTGGGAACTTAACATGTGGTGTGGGTGAGATCATAGCCCACTGCCACTTCCTCATCACAAAGAAACAAATCCCAGCCTTTGTGAGCCATTTAAGAATATCTATTTAGCTAAACCTTGACTCGCTTGTCTACTATCTGTTTCTAAATATATTATAGAACACTACACACACAAGATAAAACAAGTCTTGATTATATACCGTACTTTGCTAACAAGAAACTATATGTGACAGCACAATTTTATAAACTGTCAGTTTTGTAGGTTTTTTTGTTGCTAAATAATTATTATCTGTGTTATGCATGTGTGAAATTCAAATTGTGAGCTTGTTTAGATACTCTATAAAGAGAAGTGAATAGGTGAGCACACTCCTAAACTATAAGCACATCATTTACAGTCACCTAGATTACAAGTTGTGCGTTCGTGTTTTAACACTGAAAAAATGGTCATTTCAGCGTTAAAACAGCACCGCAGCCATTACGAGTCTTGTCGGTATATCTGTACCGCAAGCCTTTTAGCCTGTAACGCAAAATCAGTCCCGCACTCGTAAAAATTAAGTTTTTTCATGGGACTTCCATAGTGCAGCCATTACGAGTTTTGCAGTTAAACTAAAAAGCTTGCGTTACAGCCTATACCGACAAGATCCGTTTCGCCATCTGACACTAGTAGTTATGAGTTTTACGCAACAAAACTGTTACATAATACTCATAACTAAAGTGTCCCAAAGTACAGTAAACACCCATAAACTACCTATTAACCCCTAAACCGAGGCCCTCCCGCATCGCAAACACTATATTAAAGTTATTAACCCCTAATCTGCCGCTCCCAACATTGCTGCCACTAATAAAAATTATTAACCCTATTCTGCTGCTCCCTGACATCCTCCCCACTATAATAGTTATTAACCCCTAAAACGCCACCCTCCCGCATCGCAAACACTATTTAAATATAATTAACCCCTAATTTGCCATCCGCCCACATTGCCCCCACTGTACTAAAGTTATTAAGCCCTACACCGCAAACCACTATAATAAACCTATTAACCCCTAAACCACAAGCCCCCCATAACAAAATATACTAAATGAAACTATTAACCCCATAACCGAAAAGCACCCCACATCTAGGGTGACCATATTGCCGATATAAAAAGGGACACATATGAAAAATACATATGTCAGGACTTTTTTTCAGGGCTGTTTAAAGAAATGTTTTTTATAAGAACCCTGACATATGTATTTTTCATATGTGTCCCTTTTTAAAGCGGGAATATGGTCACCCTACCTACATCGCAATAAACTCATTTAAACTAGTAACCCCTGAACGCCCCCCTAACTTACTATTAAAATTACAATTTCCCTATCTTAAATTAAAACTTACCTGTCAAATTAAAAAAACTAAGTTTAAACTAACAATTAAACTAATATAACAATTTAACTACCAATTAAATAAAACTAAAATACACATTAAAAAAATCCTAACACTACTCTAAAAATTACAAAGTATCAAATTACAAAAAAATAACAAACACTAACGGCTAGATTTAGAGTTTTGTCGGTAACGACCCGCGTATCTAACGCTGGCTTTTTTCCCCCCGCACCTTTTAAATACCGCTGGTATTTAGAGTTCACAGAAGGGCTGCGTTAGGCTCCAAAAAGGGAGCGTATAGCATATTTACTGCCACTGCAACTCTAAATACCAGCGGTGCTTACGGACGCGGCCAGCTTCAAAAACGTGCTTGTGCACGATTCCCCCATAGAAAACAATGAGGCATTTTGAGCTGGAAAAAAACCTAACACCTGCAAAAAAGCAGCGTTCAGCTCCTAATGCAGCCCCATTATTTCCTATGGGGAAACACTTCCTAAGTCTGCAGCTAACACCCTAACATGTACCCCGAGTCTAAACACCCCTAACCTTACACTTATTAACCCCTAATCTGCCGCTATCGCTGACCCCTGCATATTTTTTTAACCCCTAATCTGCCGCTCCGTACACCGCCGCAACCTACATTATCCCTATGAACCTGTTGCCCCTAACACCGCCGATCCTATATTATATTTTTTAACCCCTAATCTGCCGCCCCCAACGTCGCCTCCACCTACCTACACTTATTAACCCCTAATCTGCCGACCGGACCTCACCGCTACTATAATAAAGTTATTAACCCCTAATCCGCCTCACTCCCGCCTCAATAACCCTATAATAAATAGTATTAACCCCTAATCTTCCCTCCCTAACATCGCCGACACCTAACTTCAAGTATTAACCCCTAATATGCCGACCGGACCTCACCGCTACTCTAATAAATGTATTAACCTCTAAAGCTAAGTCTAACCTTAACACTAACACCCCCCTAAGTTAAATATAATTTAAATCTAATGAAATAAATTAACTCTTATTAAATAAATTATTCCTATTTAAAGCTAAATACTTACCTGTAAATTAAACCCTAATATAGCTACAATATAAATTATAATTATATTGTAGCTATCTTAGGATTTATTTTTATTTTACAGGCAAATTTCAATTTATTTTAACTAGGTACAATAGCTATTAAATAGTTATTAACTATTTAATAGCTACCTAGCTAAAATAAAGAGAGATTTACCTGTAAAATAAAAACTAACCTAAGTTACAATTACACCTAACACTACACTATACTTTAATAAATTATTCCTATTTAAAACTAAATACTTACCTGTAAAATAAACCCTAAGATAGCTACAATATAATTAATAATTACATTGAAGCTATTTTAGGATTTATATTTATTTTACAGGTAACTTTGTATTTATTTTAGATAGTTAGAATAGTTATTAAATAGTTATTAACTATTTAATAACTACCTAGCTAAAAGAAATACAAAATTACCTGTAAAATAAATCCTAACCTAAGTTACAATTAAACCTAACACTACACTATCATTACATTAATTAAATAAATTAACTACAAATAAATACAATGCAATACAATTACATAAACTAACTAAAGTACAAAAAATAAAAAAAGCTAAGTTACAAAAAATAAAAAAAATAAGTTACAAACATTTAAAAAATATTACAACAATTTTAAGCTAATTACACCTAATCTAAGCCCCCTAATAAAATAACAAAGCCCCCCAAAATAAAAAAAATGCCCTACCCTATTCTAATTTAAAAAAGTTCAAAGCTCTTTTACCTTACCAGCCCTTAAAAGGGCCTTTTGTGGGGCATGCCCCAAAGAAAACTGCTCTTTTGCCTGTAAAAGAAAAATACAACCCCCCCAACATTAAAACCCACCACCCACATACCCCTAATCTAACCTAAACCCCCCTTAAATAAACCTAACACTAAGCCCCTGAAGATCATCCTACCTTGAGTTGTCTTCAGCCAGCCGACCCAACGATGGAACCGAAGAGGAGATCCGGAGCGGCAGAAGTGATCCTCCAAGGGGCGCTGAAGAAGTCTTCCATCCGATTGAAGTCATCATCCAAGGGGCGCTGAAGAAGTCTTCCATCCGGGCGATGTCATCTTCCAAGCGGCGCTGAAGAAGTCTTCCATCCGGGCGATGTCATGTTCCAAGCGGGGTCTTCAATCTTCTTCTTCAGGATCCATCTTCATTCCGCCTACGCGGAACATCCTTCTTCCCCGACGGACTACCGACGAATGAAGGCTCCTTTAAGGGACGTCATCCAAGATGGCGTCCCTCAAATTCCGATTGGCTGATAGGATTCTATCAGCCAATCGGAATTAAGGTAGGAAAATTCTGATTGGCTGATGGAATCAGCCAATCAGATTCAAGTTCAATCCGATTGGCTGATCCAATCAGCCAATCAGATTGAGCTTGCATTCTATTCGCTGTTCCGATCAGCCAATAGAATGTGAGCTCAATCTGATTGGCTGATTTAATTGTAGATAATTGTAGGTATTTTATTTAATTAAATTATTGATAGTGTAGTGTTAGGTTTAATTGTAACTTAGGTTAGGATTTATTTTACAGGTAATTTTGTAATTATTTTAACTAGGTAACTATTAAATAGTTATTAACTATTTAATAGCTATTGTACCTGGTTAAAATAAATACAAAGTTGCCTGTAAAATAAATATTAATCCTAAAATAGCTACAATATAATTATAATTTATATTGTAGCTATATTAGGGTTTATTTTGCAGGTAAGTATTTAGCTTTAAATAGGAATAATTTATTTAATAAGAGTTCACTTATTTTGTTAGATTTAAATTATATTTAATTTAGGGGGGTGTTAGGGTTAGGGTTAGACTTAGCTTTAGGGGTTAATACATTTATTAGAGTAGCGGTGAGGTCCGGTCAGCAGATTAGGGGTTAATACTTGAAGTTAGGTGTCGGCGATGTTAGGGAGGGCAGATTAGGTGTTAATACTATTTATTATAGGGTTGTTGAGGCGGATTAGGGGTTAATACATTTATTATAGTAGCGGTGAGGTCCGGTCGGCAGATTAGGGGTTAATAAGTGTAGGTAGGGGGCGGGGACGTTGGGGGCGGCAGATTAGGGGTTAATAAATATAATATAGGGGTCGGCAGTGTTAGGGGCAGCAGATTAGAGGTTCATAGGGATAACGTAGGTTGCGGCGGTGTACGGTCGGCAGATTAGGGGTTAAAAAACTTTAATAGAGTGGCGGCGATGTGGGGGGACCTCGGTTTTGGGGTGCATAGGTAGTTTATGGGTGTTAGTGTACTTTAGAGCACAGTAGTTAAGAGCTTTATGAACCGGCGTTAGCCCAGAAAGCTCTTAACTCCTGACTTTTTTCTGCGGCTGGAGTTTTGTCGTTAGATTTCTAACGCTCACTTCAGCCAAGACTCTAAATACAGGCGTTAGAAAGATCCCATTGAAAAGATAGGATACGCAAATGGCGTAGGGGGATCTGCGGTATGGAAAAGTCACGGCTGCAAAGTGAGCGTTAGACCCTTTCCTGACTGACTCTAAATACCAGCGGTAGTCCAAAACCAGCGTTAGGAGCCTCTAACGCTGGTTTTGACGGTTAACGCCAAACTCTAAATCTAGCCGTAAATTATGAAAAATGGCAAATGGAATTATCAAAAATAAAAAAGAATTACACCTAATCTAATAGCCCTATAAAAATAAAAAAGCCCACCCAAAATATAAAAAACCTTAGCCTACAATAAACTGCCAATAGCCCTTAAAAGGGCCTTTTGTAGGACATTGCCCTAAGTTAAACAGCTCTTTAACCTGTAAAAAAAAACACAAAGACCCCCCAACAGTAAAACCCACCATCCAACCAACCCCCCAAAATAAAAAACCTAACTCTAGCAAAAACCTAATCTACTCATTGTCCTGAAAAGGGCATTTGTATGGGTATTGCCCTTGAAAGGGCATTTAGCTCTTTTGCATTGCCCTCAAAAGGGCATTTAGCTCTTTTACGAAAAGCCCAAACCCTAAACTAAAAAAAAAAAAACACCCAAAAAAGTTTAAAAAATCTTAACACTGACCCCCGAAGATCCACTTACAGTTGCTGAAGTCCTGCTTGAAGGATCTTCATCCCGGCCGCTCCATCTTCATCCCGGTGGCTCCATCTTCATCCCGGCGGCACAGAGCAGGTCCATCCTGAAGACATCTGGTGCAGAGCATCCTCTTCATACGGTCACCGCCATATCCTGAATCTTTAATGTAAGGGACGCGATTCAAAATGGCTGATTTAATTTTGGAAATTCTCAATCAGCCAATAGGATGAGAGCTACTGAAATTCTATTGGTTGTTCACCGGATGTTTTCAGGATGGACCCGCTCCGTGCCGCTGGCATGAAGATGGAGCCACCGGGATGAAGATCCTTCAAGCAGGACTTTAGCAACTGTTAGTGGATCTTCGGGGGTTAGTGTTAGAATTTTTTAAACTTTTTTTGGGTGGGTTTTTTTTTTAGTTTAGGGTTTGGGCTTTTTCGTAAAAGAGCTAAATGTCCTTTTAAGGGCAATGCCCATACAAATGCCCTTTTCAGGGCAATGGGTAGATTTTTTTTTTTTAGATAGTTTTTTTTATTTTGGGGGGTGGGGGTTTGTAATGTTAGTGGGTCTTTGTATTTTTTTTCAAGTAAAAGAACTGTTTAATGCCCTACAAAAGGCCCTTTTAAGGGCTATAGGTAGTTTATTCTAGATTTGTTTTTTTTGGGGGTGTTTTTTTATTTAAATGGGTATTAGAATAGGAATAATTTTTATGATTTTTGATCATTCGTTTTTTTATTTTGTGTAATGTTTTTTTATTTCGTTTGGCGTGGGTTTTTATTTTAAGATTAGGGGTTGGGCATTTCATAAAAGTGCTGAATGCCCTTTTAAGGGCAGAAAAATAGCTAAACACCCTTTTAGGGCAATGCCCATACAAATGAACTTTTCAGGGCAATGGGTAGATTAGGTTTTACATTATTTTTATTTTGTGGGTTTGGGGGTGGGGGTTTGTATACTGTTAGGGGTTTTTTGTTTTGTTTTGTAGCAAAAGAGCTGTTAACTTTAGGGCAATGCCCTACAAAAGGCCATTTTAAGGGCCCTTGGTAGATTATTATAGATTAGGCTTTTTTATTTATTTATTTTTTTTTGTTTTTGTTTTTTAAGGGTATTTAGAATAGGAATAATTTTTATTGTTTTGGATAATTTCGTTTGTTATTTTTGTAATGGTATTTTTTTTATTTTTTGTAATGGTAAGTTTTAGTGTAAGGCAGCTTAGGTTTTATTTCACAGGTAAGTTTGTATTTATTTTAACTAGGTAGTTAGTAAATAGTTAATTACTATTTACTAACTAGTCTACCTAATTAAAATAAATACAAACTTAACTGTGAAATAAAAATAAAACCTAAGCTAGCTACAATATAACTATTAGTTATATTGTAACTTGCTTAGGTTTTATTTCAAAGGTACGTTTGTATTTAGTTTTTAATAGGTATTATTTAGTTAATAATTGTAACTTTAATTTAGTTCTATTTTAGTTATGTTAAATTTAGGGGGTGTTAGGGTTTGGGTTACGTTAGGGTTAGGTTTAGGGGTTAATATAGTTTAATTTAGGTTGTTGCGATGTGGGGGGCTGGCGGTTTATGGGTTCATAGGTTTATTTAGTGGTAGTGATGTGGGAGGCCAGAGGTTTAGTGGTTAATAAATTTATTTAGTGGTGGCGATGTCGGGGAGCAGCGGAATAGGGGTTAACAGATTTATTATAGTGTGGGCGATGTTGGGCTGCAGGGGAATAGGGGTTAATAACTTTACTATAATGGCGGTGATATCGGGAGCGGCAGATAAGGGGTTAATAGCTTTATTTAGGTGGCGGCGATATCAAGAGCGGCAGATTAGGGGTTAATAACATTATGTAGGTGGCGGCGATGTTGGGGGCGGCAGATTAGGGGTGCTTAGACGTGGGGTTTATGTTAGGGTTTTAACGTTACTTTTTTTCCCCCATAGACATCAATGGGGCTGCGTTACGGAGCTTTTAATTCCGCGATCGCAGGTGTTAGTTTTTTTTCTAACCCGCACTCCCCATTGATGTCTATGGAAAAAGCGTGCATGAGCACGTCAAAACAGTGCTTGGATTGTGTGCAGTATGGAGCTCAACGCAACCATATTGCACGCATAAGCCGGCTGTTTGAAAACTTGGGGGTCGATCCGATATAAATCGTCGCCCGCAAAAGCCGGCGACGCCAATATTTACGCTGATTTGGTATCCTATATACGGCGTAACCTAGAAGTTACGCGCGTATGTTTCTGCCGTCGCCCGTAGTTTTTTGGGCCATAGGCAGGTATACCAAACCAGCGCAGTTTGGTATCCAATATGCAGCGTAAGGACTTACGTGGCGAAAATGGAGAAAACTTACTCCATTTTCACCTCGCCACAAAAAGCAGCCGTAAGAAGCCTTACGCTGACTATTGGAGCCCCGTAACTCCTTAAACTGGCTGCTAAAATAAACCTAACACCTAACGCATGCGCAATGTCTATCTCCCTGTCAACCGCGATCTGCTAAAATAAACCTAACACCTAACGCATGCGCAATGTCTATCTCCCTGTCAACCGCGATCCCCCCCCCCCGAAATCCCTAATAAAGTTATTACCCCCTAAACCGCCGCCATCTACATAAACTAACCCCCTACTGTGAGCCTCTAAAACCGCCGCCATCTACCTTATCTATCCCCTAATCTGACCCCTTACACCGCCGCCACCTATATAAAAATTATTAACCCCTAATCTAATCCCCCTATACCGCCGCCAGCTATATTAATAGTATTAACCCCTAATGTAAGCCCCTTACACCGCCGCCATCTCTATTAAAATGATTAACCCCTAATTTAATCTACCTACCCCGCCGCCAGCTATATTATCTATATTAACCCTAAGTATATTATAGTTAATATAGTTATTACATTATATATATTAACTATATTAACCCTAATTATATTAGGGTTAATATAGTTAATATAGTTACTATAGTATTTATATTAACTATATTAACTCTATCTAACCCTAACACCCCTAACTAAATTTATATTAAATTAATCTAATTCATTTATAAACTAAAATATTCCTATTTAAATCTAAATACTTACCTATAAAACAAACCCTAAGATAGCTACAATATAATTAATAATTACATTGTAGCTATGTTAGGGTTAATATTTATTTTACAGGTAAATTGTTAATTATTTTAACTAGGTATAATAGATATTAAATAGTTATTAACTATTTAATATCTACCTAGTTAAAATAATTACCCAATAACCTGTAAAATAAATCCTAACCTAAGTTACAAATACACCTACACTATCAATAAATTTAATAAACTACAAACATCTATCTAAAAATACAATTAAATTAACTAAACTAAATTACAAAAAAAAACAAACACTAAATTACAAAAAATAAAAAAAAGATTACAAGATATTTAAGCTAATTACACCTATTCTAAGCCCCCTAATAAAATAATAAACCCCCAAAATAAAAAAAATTCCCTGCCCTATTCTAAATTAAACAAATTTCAAAGCTCTTTACCTTACCAGCCCTTAAAAGGGCCTTTTGTGGGGCATGCCCCAAAGAATTCAGCTCTTTTGCATACAACAAATACAATCCCCCCCCCCATTACAACCCACCACCCACATACCCCTATTCTAAAACCACCCAAACCCCCCTTAAAAAAGCCTAACATTACCCCCCTGAAGATCTCCCTACCTTGTCTTCACCACACCGGGCCGAACTCCTGATCCGATCCGGGCGATGTCTTCCTCCAAGCGGCAAAGAAGAATTCTTCCTCCGGCGACGTCTTCCTCCAAGCGGCAGCAAAGTCTTCATTCTTCCGGCGGCATCTTCAATCTTCTTTCTTCGCTCCGCCGCCGCGGAGCATCCATCCTGGCCGACTGCTGTACTTGGAATGAGGTACCTTTAAATGACGTCATCCAAGATGGCGTCCGCCGAATTCCGATTGGCTGATAGGATTCTATCAGCCAATCGGAATTAAGTTAGAAAAATCTGATTGGCTGATTGAATCAGCCAATCAGATTCAAGTTCAATCCGATTGGCTGATCCGAACAGCCAATCAGATTGAGCTTGCATTCTATTGGCTGATCGGAACAGCCAATAGAATGCGAGCTCAATCTGATTGGCTGATTGGATCAGCCAATCGGATTGAACTTGAATCTGATTGGCTGATTCAATCAGCCAATCAGATTTTTCTAACTTAATTCCGATTGGCTGATAGAATCCTATCAGCCAATCGGAATTCGGCGGACGCCATCTTTGGGGCATGCCCCACAAAAGGCCCTTTTAAGGGCTGGTAAGGTAAAGAGCTTTGAAATTTGTTTAATTTAGAATAGGGCAGGGAATTTTTTTTATTTTGGGGGTTTATTATTTTATTAGGGGGCTTAGAATAGGTGTAATTAGCTTAAATATCTTGTAATCTTTTTTTTATTTTTTGTAATTTAGTGTTTGTTTTTTTTTGTAATTTAGTTTAGTTAATGTAATTGTATTTTTAGATAGATGTTTGTAGTTTATTAAATTTATTGATAGTGTAGGTGTATTTGTAACTTAGGTTAGGATTTATTTTACAGGTAATTGGGTAATTATTTTAACTAGGTAGATATTAAATAGTTAATAACTATTTAATATCTATTATACCTAGTTAAAATAATTAACAATTTACCTGTAAAATAAATATTAACCCTAACATAGCTACAATGTAATTATTAATTATATTGTAGCTATCTTAGGGTTTGTTTTATAGGTAAGTATTTAGATTTAAATAGGAATATTTTAGTTTATAAATGAATTAGATTAATTTAATATAAATTTAGTTAGGGGTGTTAGGGTTAGATAGAGTTAATATAGTTAATATAAATACTATAGTAACTATATTAACTATATTAACCCTAATATAATTAGGGTTAATATAGTTAATATATATAATGTAATAACTATATTAACTATAATATATTTAGGGTTAATATAGATAATATAGCTGGCGGCGGGGTAGGTAGATTAAATTAGGGGTTAATCATTTTAATAGAGATGGCGGCGGTGTAAGGGGCTTACATTAGGGGTTAATAATTTTAATATAGATGGCGGCGGTGTTAGGGGCTCACTTTAGGGGGTTATAGATATAATATAGCTGGCGGCGGGGTACGGGAGCAGCGGTTTAGGGGTTAATAACTTTATTAGGTTGCGGCGGGGTACGGGAGCGGCGGTTTAGGGGTTAATAGCTTTTTTATTGTTAGGCTAGTGAGGGGGGATAGCGGATAGAGGGTTAGACAGTGCGGGCTATGTTAGGGAGGCGTGTTAGACTTGTCGGGCTATGTTAGGGAGGCGTGTTAGACAGTGCGGGTGTTTTAGACTTTAGTCAGGTTTTATAGGCGCCGGCAGTTTCTAACGTGCCGCAAGTCACTGGCGACGCCAGAAATTTGTACTTGCGCAGATTTCTGGACATCGCTGGTTTGTCAGACTTACGGCACGTTAGCATCTGACGGCGACTTATATGGGATAGCTTGAGTTGCGAGCTGAAACTGCGGGCGACGCCGGTTCCCTCGCTTGCGCCGCAAACTGCGATCTATATCGGATCGCGCCCTTGTAATGGCTGCGCTATAGAGGGTTAAATAATGCAACTTTTGTTGCTTTCGTTAATTTCCCTATAGCGCGCATAACTAGTAATCTAGGTGAATGTAAATAGGGCCACATGGCTCCCAATCACTTGTGAGAACATGGGAAAATATAGATGAAAGCATTATTTGTATCCATATTGTTATTAACAAAATATTATGCAGTTTTCAAAAATATCATCATTAATTACTTGGACCCCAATTAAGTTTTGACTATCGATAATGATGACTGTGTTTATGGAGCTTCTCATTACAAATTGGGTATAAACATTATTTAGAAGAGAAAGGAAAAAATCTGAAAAAAGGAAAAAGTGTACAGTTAAAGGGACACTGAACCCAAATTTTTTCTTTTGTTATTCAGATAGAGCATGCAATTTTAAGCAACTTTCTAATTTACTCCTATTATCAATTGTTCTTCGTTTACTTGCTATCTTTATTTGAAAAAAAAGGCATCTACGTTTCTTTTTTGTTCAGAACTCCGGACAGCACTTTTTTATTGGTGGATGAATTTATCCACCAATCAGCAAGAACAACCCAGGTTATTCACCAAAAATGGGTCGGCATCTAAACTTACATTCTTGCATTTCAAATAAAGATACCAAGAGAATGAAGACAATTTGATAATAGGAGTAAATTAGAAAGTTGCTTAAAATTGCATGCTCTATCTGAATCACGAAAGAAACAATTTGGGTTTAGTGTCCCTTTAACTAAAGCAACAGTAATATATATTAAATCAGATTTAAAGGGCCATTATAGTAAAAAAAATTGACATGTTCTAATCTGTTATAGCATGACATTTTTTGATCAGCTGATCAGCGGCAGGTTCAGCTCGGGACCTTTGCAAGGGTTAAATACACAGCACACCAGGGTCAATAGTAGGAACATTACATGATCTAATGGATTAGAGGATGCTATTTTTCAAGCATAATGACCCTTTAAAAGGAAAGTACAATGCAGATTTCTTTCTCATGTTAAAGAGACATAAAAGTCGTTTTTATACATGAATTATAAGTAAACAATTGAATTGCAAAAATATTATTCAAATAATTTAGGTTGAAATGTTGTCAGAAAAATGTGCTTTGTTTTGCAGTCCTGTGACACACCTCTTGAAACGCTTCTTGAATATTGTTTATCTATTTTCACACACACACACACACAGAGCATTATGCAGCATGTAGAAGGATTAGGGTTATTAATAACACAAAATGCACTCTCTGGAAGTAGTGGAAAAACTAAAACTTCAAGTTATAAATTAGATTGAAAATTGGCAAAATAAATAATGAAAGCATAATGCATAGTTTTTTCTTATCTATTTTTAATGTGTTTTTTTTAATGTCAATTTTTTCTTTGCTGCATCTAAAACAAGACAACGTGTACCCTGTACAGAATAGAACTATGTTCTGCAATAAAACCTCAGGGAAAATCATGCATTTCTTGTTAGATTTAGTATCAATTTAAACAGCTGTAACAAAAGTGTTTTATCCACACTATTTTTTATTATCAAGTTTTACACCTAGTCCTACATTACATATGCATGATCTTATATTTTTGGTTTGCTTATTGTATTTTGTATTTTATTGTATTGTAACTTCTGTGTTGATCTCATAGATTACACCTGATGTCTTACTAGGGGCCAGGTATTGTAACCGCTATGTAAATAAAGGTATCTGTTTTGTGATTGAGTTTCCAAGTGGAATGTTCTAAAGGGATGACATTACTGTGGGGGGCGATGGTTCTCTGCCACTGGCGGAATGTTAGAAACAGTATAACCATCTGCAGCAAAAGTGTAATGAATGACAATACAATCTGCATGTGTGAACCAAAGCTCAACTTCTATTGTTACAATACAATAGTTTTAGTAAATTAATAATTAACCTATATAAACTGAGGAATTGTGGGTATACAGAAGTTGAAACATTTGCCCAAGAGCTAGTGGTTCCATGAAATTTCTTAGTAGCCCACTTTTTCAACTCCATATTTTCATACGTCATATGTCATACATAAACTTGTACTAAATGTAATAAAGATATGGGGGCCTATTTATCAAAGGTCTTGCGGACCTGATCCGACAATGCGGATCAGGTCTGCAAGACCACGCTGAATGCGGAGAGCAATATGCTCTCTGCATTTAACATTGCACCAGCAGCTCCCAAGAGCTGCTGGTGCAACGCCGCCCCCTGCTGACTCGTGGCCAATCGGCAGCCAGCAGGGAGGTGTCAATCAACCCTGATCGTACTCGATCGGGTTGAATTCCGGCGATTCCTGTCCGCCTCATCAGAGCAGGTGGACAGGGTTATGGAGCAGCGGTCTTTAGACCGCTGCTTCATAACTGCTGTTTCTGGCGAGTCAGAAGACTCGCCAGAAACACGGGCACACAAGCTCCGTTCGGAGCTGGATAAATGAGCCCCATGGTGTGTATTACCACACCAAATCTCCAGGGTGCGCTCTTAATATACATATTACACAAATTATATAAAATCACACATCAAATTATCTATAACAAATATACAAAAAAAAAAACAGCAAAACAACTAATGAAAAACAAAAATAGAAAACAGAGAAGGATTTTAATCCTTAAGCTACTGGATAAAAAAAGTTCATACAACCAATAATGTCCATATGATGATAAGTAACTCCAAATGATAGCTCAGGTCAGCAATCTGTCATAGGAGGGTCAGTATCCTGATGTAAACGAAGGATCTGATTACCAGGATTTCAGCAACCAAAGTTTCCAAATGAAGATTAGCAACACGTTTCTCAACCTCTATAGGGCTGCCTCCTCAGGCTCATTAGCTTGAGGAGGCAGCCCTATAGAGGCTGAGAAACGCGTTTCTTTTAATAAAGTATTTTTTAAATGTTATGCACTTGCTTATGTGCTATTTTTGGGGTGATCTGTTATACCCCTAATCTTCATTCGGAAACTTTGGTTGCTGAAATCCTGGTAATCAGTCAGCTGGGCGGCTAAGAAGCTCCAGCCTGTGGATATTGCACCTGGTGGTGCTTTGAAATACATAAGTGTGTTTAATCCTTCAAACATACTATAGTATCAAATTGTGCTACGCTATTTGGGCTCTGTATCTCCTCCTCTAGGAACACTGCTGAAGCTTACAGGCGTGGAGTCAATCCTGGATATCCGAGTGCATTCATCTAGTTTGCTGGGCAACTGAGAGGTTCCAGTTTGCTTTTTTGCACCTTGAGGTGCAAGTTGTTTGTGAGTAGTCCTTTTGCTATTCTTTTGATACTGTGGTCTTTTTGGTATTAGGCCATTGGGCCCTCTGTGTTCTTCTTTTCTATGAACTTGTACTAATCAGTTATACACTATTATTACACATTTGTATTAAGAATAAAACACTTTGTATATATTTATAAACGTATTAATAAAATAATTATTAATTAGCCAAGGTTGGCTGTCTGCACTGCTTTGCCCTGTGGTGGCAGGATTGCTGCCCTACCCAGGAACTGGGGTTCTGTGGCAAAGCCTAGTAGGGAATGGACATCATGAACACGGGGACCTCTGAAAATGGCACAACAATTTCTAGACTGCTGGGTAATGTCTTGAATTTTTATACACAGGCTAGCAGTGCAAAGGCACTCGTGGTCATACACTTTACCCCCAGTTTTAAATTGCTCCTTTGCAAACTCTTGTCCTTGGATTTTTTGCTGGCAAACACACTGGCATCAGTAAGAATCTTCAGGTTCTAGGACAAGTTCTGTGACACCTTGAGGAGAAGCTGTGGGGTGAGGTCGGGCAGTGACACTTTCAGGATTGTGTTACAGCTCTGTTCCACTTCGTCCCAACAATGAGTCACTTTATAGCATTCAACCAAGCCTGGTAATGCAGTTTGGGAGCCGGGAATCTCTACGGCAGCCAAGTAAGCAGTGTGGGCCAACAACTCAACAAGAGATACAACTAGGTTGCCCATTTCCTCTAGGTTCTCTGCAATCTTTGCCAAGGGACCCATATTAAGCTTGCTCTGGACATTGTGATCAATGCCAATAACGGTATCTCAAAATTTCTCTAATTCTTTGCCCACCTGAGCAGAGCTGTCTGCAATCACAGGCCAAGCCTTGCTGGACAGCTGGAAGAGGTCAGCCAATGGCTTCATCGTAGCCTTGCACTGGTCACAGATGGTCAGCAACGACCTGGGGCTTTTCTTCCAGGCATTTAGCAATCACGTATGGAAGAACCTCTCATGCCTTGGGCAGTGGGAACGGGATCCCATGGATGAGTGTAGGGCACTGCATGAGAATCACCTTGCACATGCCCCCTTGCAGAGGTTCACTGTCTTCCTCACATGCCGGAGGTAGCTTTTCTTTCAGTGAACAAACAGAAGCAAAACGACCAAACTCAGCTTTCTGTTGGTGCGAATCATGAAAGCTTTGTTTACAATAAAAGAGTTTAAATTAAAGCTGTTGCAGCTTCTAGCTGCTTAAATCTATAATTCCCCCATACACCCCAGACGACATGACAACTGGATTTTTCAAGGTGTATATATATATATATATATATATATATATATATATATATACACACACACACACACACAAAACAGAGGTGGTTACACCCCTGTGCAATATCACTTAAATGTCAAATTATTCAAAATTGTATCACCTCTCAATAATTGCATTATTTCTAAGTTGACTAATAGAGTATTTCCTCTTATGAACAATCAAAAAAAATTCTTTATAAAGACTTTATTGAAAATACAAAGTAGAAACGCAATGCAACAAAAGTAAATACACCTGTGACCACTGACACACATGTTTAGATAATTGAAACAAATTTGAGTACACCTGTGATTTCCAGTTAGCCTAAATGTATGAACATGGTAATAAAATGACCTGTGAACACCAGGACTTTGTCAATTTTGGACCTATGGGCTGTGTCTAACTGCATGTCTGCATCATTGCTCCACTTGGAAAAGAATTGCCAGAGTAATTAAAAAAATCTGATTGTGAGACTTCATAAAGGTGGAAAATGATACAGGAAAGTCGGCGACCAACTAAAAATCAGTTGAAGCAGTAATCAGGATGTATAGAGCAAGCCATAGTACCACCAATCAGTTGACGTTCTCCAAAAATAAGCCACAGACAGTGCGCTACTTGCTTAATCTAGCTCTGAAAAACAGATTGGCAAGTGCACCAGACTTGGCTCACGGGTTATCAATGAAAATTTTAGTTTCTGTGATAGCTCAGACAGTGGGAAGGACATTGCATAACTCTATGAACAACATCCAAGAAAAAATAACTTTATTGCTCTTCCGCACAAAACTGCAATATTAAAGGGACAGTCAACACCCGATGTAACTTAAGGCCATACCTTAGATCCGGAATAGAAGATGCAGCTACACCGCATCGATTTTGATGAGCGCTAACAGTATTGGAGTAATCACCGAAAATACATAGCTTTATTCCTTGAAAATATGGCCGCCAAACTCCCCCCATTATTACGTATGAACCTTCTTTTTAATTGAATCCTCCAATTGCAATTAAATCCTCGGTCAGTTTGCGAGTGTGCAGAAGATAATGCACATGCGCATTATCAAAACAGAACCATCACCCTTTGAAAAATGAACGAGCATGTTAAGACATTAGAGAAGGGGACAAAGGAGAAGGGGGAGGAGTTTGGCCGCCATATCTTCATGGAATAAACCAATGTATTTTCGTTGATTACTCCAATATCGTTAGAGCTCATTGACATGCAATGCGGTGTAGCTGCATCTTCTATTCCTGATCTAAGGTATGGCTTTAAGTTACATTGGGTGTTGACTGTGCCTTTAAACTTTGTTAAACAGTATGAAAAGAAGCCTGATAAATATTGGGAGCACATTCTTTAGTCAGGTGAGACAAAAATAGATTAGTTTGGCTCAGATGGGGTCCAGCATGTTTGGCATCAACCTGGCTAGTATTATTACAGTGAATGCATAGTCCCAACAGTGTGACAATCAGATCAGAACTGGATGTGCTGTATGTTGCATGCTGATAGATCGCAGTGCCTCAACTCACTGATCTCTGGTCTCAGCTACTGAATGGTGATATGCTGTTTTTCCCCTTCAGGCTCGTAGCTGAATATATTGACTGCAGATAGATTGTAAGCCAACCAATTTAATTAAAACGTTGTATAATATCACACATTTTGTGACTCTAATAATGTTGTTTATTTGATACAAGAAATGGAACCCGGCAGCAGGAAGTGTACATCCTTGCTTTTACTCCTACTAGGAACAGCCTGAAATGAGACTGAATCCCAAAGAAATAATAAAGCATGGGGGCAGGTAGCTTAATTCCAAAGAAACAGCACAAAAGGGCCTTAGAATCAGACTAGAAGTCAGAAACCAGGTCAGCAGAGAAACAATAGATCAACAGGATGAAAAGGCAGCAAATCCGAGCACAGGTGGATGATCAGAGTAAGGGGAGCCAGAAAACAACAGCAGGAACATGTTTTTTGGGGGGGTTTTTTTGCAAACAGACAAAATAACCAAGAATTGCCCTGAGTGTTAAGTTGGAATTTATAGGGTAGGTTCTAGTAAAGGCAGCGAGCATACTCAAATGTCAGTGTGCACATGAATGTTGCCTTTGAGCCCTATAAAAGGTATTGCACTTTATTTTGTGCGTGCACATATAGTCTTATGCTCAGAAGCATGAACACAGCAAGAGCACATAATGACACACATCTATGGCAACTCTAGCTGACCCACCTGAGACAGGAAACCTGTGACCATGACAGTGGTCTGCATTCTTTGCAACCTATTGCAGTTTCCCCTAGCCCACCCTAGTACAAGCCAGTATTCCTGAAACTCTGCACCCTTGTTTTAGTTTATTTTGCCTGACCGGTACAGTTGAAAATAAATTGTTCTAGTTAATACATAAGCTTCTAAATCATGTTACTGGTAAGCAGAAAACTACGCAAAAGCTAGAGCAGCCATAATGAAAATGTCCTTATGGGTGCTGATAATGTAAATTTGACCCACAGCAAAATGGTGAAAAGCCAATCTGCACAAGGATAGCCAATCTGCACAAGTAAAGCCAATCTGCACACGGAAAGCCAATCTGCACAAGGAAAGCCAAGTGAAGCCAATCTGCACAAGTAAAGTCAATCTGCACACGGAAAGCCAATCTGCACACGGAAAGCCAATCTGCACAAGGAAAGCCAAGTGAAGCCAATCTGCACAAGTAAAGCCAATCTGCACACGGAAAGCCAATCTGCACAAGGAAAGCCAAGTGAAGCCAATCTGCACAAGTAAAGCCAATCTGCACACGGAAAGCCAATCTGCACAAGGAAAGCCAAGTGAAGCCAATCTGCACAAGTAAAGCCAATCTGCAGAAGTGAATTAAGTTGGGGAAAAAAGAGAACAAGATTACAATGCTTTGTGTGATCAACCAGAGAACTGTTTCTCTTACAACAGAAGACACAAATCTGGCTACAAAGAAAATGTTTAGTTAAGGTGAACTTTGTGTTACCTGTTGCCATATCTACTGTATGCAGTTATACTGCAGGACTTTAGCCATATGTTAAACCCCTTTACATGGGATATATAGTCTGCAAGGCTAACAATAGTGCTAAAATAAAATACCAAATTAGAACATTCTATTTTACTATAAGAATGTCATTTTAACTGTCTTGTTTTTCATGTTAATATTATTAGGCATTCTAATGTTCTTGTTATGATTAAATGTTGTTAAAAAGGATTACTTTTCACTATTTCATGTAAGTAATAGGATGCTTGATGCCCCGTGAAGGCTCGCCAGAAACACCAAGTTATGAAGCAGCGGTCTAAAGACCGCTGCTACATAACCTGTCCGTCTGCTCTGAGGCCGCGGACAGCAATCAATCAGGTTGATTGACACCCCCTGCTAGTGGCCGATTGGCCGTGAATCTGCAGGGGGCGGTAATGCACCAGCAGTTCACCAGAACTGCTTGTGCAATGCTGAATGCAGAGAGCGTATGCTGTCCGCATTCATCGATGTCTGTCGGACATGATCCGCTGATCGGATCATGTCGGACAGACATTTGATAAATAAGCCCCCCGTGTTGATTTGCTATATACAACACTTTTTTTTATTTGAAATGTTATTAAAAAAACATGGATGAGTTTAAGCTGTTCTACATTGACCGTATTCTATACTTTTGTTTCCCGCAATAAAGGTGATATTTTATAAACTGTATGTGTAATGTAGTCATTTTCAAGATGGCTAATAAATTTAGAGTTTTATTTCCCCCTCCAAAAAAAAACAACTCCAATCATCTATGTATTTTAAATCAAACACTTTTCAATGTACTTTTGTTTTCAAAGATAATTCTGTTAAAATATATCACTGCTAGAATGACTTTCATTGATTGTGCAGCCTGTTCCCAAGACTGCCGTAGCCACCAAATCTTGGAGCATGATAGGAGACAAATGGTCATACAATCAGACTACAGTCATAAAATGAAATATTATCAAACCAGCTATGAATTCTAAAAAAAAAGAAGCATTTCTGCTAGACCTGATACCCCAGTAATATCCAGAAGGCAGTAAATACCAGATGCACTGGCACATTTGGCACTTTGGAGAAGACTGACAGAATGGTTTTGTGTAAGGTAAGTATGCCATTTAAATATATATATATTTACAATATGTCCTTTTAAAATCTGCAGGTGGCAAGTATTTTATCAGTTCCAATAAATGATATAAAGTCAAATGGACTTTGAAGCTTTATAGAACTTTAACTGATACTGGTTTAGCAATACAAGACACATTATGGTCATTAGCAGAGAGTCATTTTTTCAAAAGCAATTTTCTAATTGAATAATTGCTTTGGACCATATTCTATTGCTCCATATTTGAGAAATGTGCTTAATCATGGGAAAGTCTATTTTGCCGTGCTAAAGAGAACATAACCTGCTTATGCACAAATTACACACTCTTATTCATTACAGCACTAGGTGATAAGTCTGCCCAGAGGGCAATCTATTTAAAAAAAACCTACAAACCCCAAAGCACAAATTACACAAAATAAAAAAATGTAAAATTACAGAAAAAGAAAATAAACAAAGCTATCAAAAATAAAAAAAATTAAACCTGAACTAATACCCCTATAAAAAAATTCCCCCCAAAATAAAAACACCCCCTAAACTAATACTAAACTACCAATAGCCTTTAAAAAGGCTTTTGTAGGGCATTACCCTAAGTTAAACAGCTCTTTTACCTAAACAAATTATCAATTCCCCCTAACAGTAAAACCCCCCACCCACCAAACCCCCAAAATAAAAAAAAACAACACTAAAAGAATCCTAAACCACCCATTAGTGTTGTGGGGGCATTAGTATGGGCATTGCTATTAAAAGGGCAATCAGCTATTTTACTGCCCTTAAAAGGGCAATCAGCTCTTTTCCAGACAAAAAAAAAACTAATCTAAAAAAAAGAAAGCTACCCCAAAAAATAAAAAAAAGCCTAAGACTAAGCCCCAAATAGGTACTCGCCATTCCTGAAGCCCGGCAGAGAAGGTCTTCTTCCAGGTGGCTCCATCATCTTCTATCTTCATCCGTAACGAAGGCGGTGCGGAGCGGAGGTGCGGAGCTGTCTTCCCCGATGCGTGGATCCTCAGCGGCGGCAGCAGCGTGGAGGCTCCTCTTCATCTGATGTCCATCGTACACTGAAGATTGAATTCAAGGCACCACATTCAATTTGGGGTACCTTGCATTCCTATTGGCTGAATTTTTGAAATCAGCCAATAGGATTAGAGCTACTGAAATCCTATTTTCTGTTCAAATCAGCCAATACAATTTCAGTAGCTCTCATCCTATAGTCTGATTTCAAAATTTCAGCCAATAGGAATGCAAGGTACCCCAATAAATATGGGGTACCTTGCATTCAATCTTCAGTGTGCGATGGACGATCACATGAAGAGGAGCCTCCATGCTGCTGAGGACCGCCACTGAGAATCCATGCATAGGGGAATCCAGCTCCGTACCTCCGCTCCGCACTGCTTTGGCTCCGGATGAAGATAGAAGATGATGGAGCCGCCTGGAAGAAGACCTTCTCTGCTGGACTTCAGGAACGGTGAGTACCTATTTGGGGCTTAGTCTTAGGATTTATTTTTTTATTTTTTTTATTTTTAAGTTTAGGAATTTAATGGGCTGTAAAAGAGCTGATTGCCCTTTTAAGGGCAGTAAAAGAGCTGAATGCCCTTTTAATGGCAATGCCCTACAAATGCCCCTTTGGGGCAATGGGTAGTTTAGGTTTTTTTAGTGTTAGTTTTTTTTTATTTTGGGGGGTTTGGTGGGTGGGGTTTTTTTACTGTTAGGGGGGAATTAGTGTTAGGGGGCAATGCCCTATAATAGGCCCTTTTAAGGGCTATTGGTAGTTTAGGGGGTGTTTTTATTTTGTGGGGGCTTTTTTTATTTTCATAGGGCTTAGGTTTAATTTTTATTTTTGTAATTTTAGATTTTTTTTTGTAATTCAATGTTAGGTTTTATTATTTTAATTGTAACTTAGTATTGGGGTTAATTTAGGGGTGTTAGGTTAGGGGGCTTAGTAATTAAATTAGTTATTTGTGTTGGCGGGGTTTGGCGGTTTAGGGGTTAATAGGTTAATTAGGTTTATTGCGATGTGGGGGGTTTGGAGGTTTAGGGGTTAATAGGTTAATTAGGTTTATTGCGATGTTAGGGTTGGTGGTTTAGGGGTTAATATTTTAATTGTGGATTAGGGCTTAATTACTTTATTATTTTGTGATGTGGGGGTTTGCGGTTTAGGTGTTTGTTAATACTTTGTGCTGGAGGTTACATGTTTTTTATTTATTTCTTGTGGGCGGTTACGTGTTTTTTCGTTATTTCGTGCGGGCTGTTGCGTGTTTTTTTGTTTTTTTTAAAGACTTCGCGTTTGCCTACACTGCATCCGGGTGGATTCTGAAAATGGCGGGGTGGTGAAAGAATCCTGGATTCTTTCACTACCCTGTGTAACAGGGACCACTTTTAACCACGGTCTTCTAGGGCACAAATGCAGCACAGGACAGTCACTGTAGTTTAAAAGGCTTTATTTTTCACAGCAATAACAAACAGGCAGTTCATCTTCAAAAGAGGGAAATCCTTCCTCTGCAGCAAAGTTAAGTACTTTTAAATGTGTCCCAGCACTTCACAGCATTCCACAAGTGCTTTGCAAAAATAATGTCCTTTTACAGTTCACAGGAACAAAAGTCTTTTACACAGTGTAACAAACACACACACCAGCTTCTGTAGCTGTATATCTCTCTCTCTAGGCCTAAGTGAGGCTGCTATTTAAACCCTCACAACTTCTAATTAGCCACACCTGTGATTAGCTGCTGGACAGCTTCACAGCTGTCTGGGATAATCAAATACACACTCTTTCTCCCTGGGGTTTTAACTGAAAGGAGAAATAGCATGTACAATGCCTGGTCTTAAATATCTTCCATTTATAACCAGGCCTTGCTTTCTGTCACATATCCTCCCCCCCAGCTCACACCCAGTGGGTGAGCGACCATGGACATCAATGAATGTACCCGAGACAAACCATCAGCATTGCCCTGCAAAAGATCAGCCCTGTGCTCAACAGTAAAATTGAAGGGTTGCAAGCTAAGAAACCACCTAGTAACCCTTGAATTTGTTTCCTTATTCTGACTCATCCATGTGAGAGGAGCATGATCTGTTACTAATTTAAATTTTCTTCCCAACAGATAGTACCTAAGGGTCTCTAAAGCCCACTCAATGGCAAGGCATTCTTTCTCCACTATAGAATAGTTCTTTTCCTGTGAAATAAGTTTTCTGCTTAGGAAAAGGACAGGATGCTCTTCTCCCTGACACTCCTGCAAGAGAACTGCTCCTAAACCAACATCAGAGGCATCTGTCTGTACAATAAAATCTTTAGCGAAATTGGGGGTTACCAAAACTGGATGGGCACGAAGGGCATCTTTCAAATGCTTAAAAGCTTGTTCTGCTTCTGGGGACCATTTTATCATAATTGGGGCCCTTGCTTTTGTGAGATCTGTCAAGGGTGCCGCAATTGTAGCGAAATTCGGGATAAACCTTCTATAATAACTAGTTATCCCAATAAATGCTCTTACTTGTTTTTTAGTTAGAGGCTGTGGCCAGTTCTGTATGGCCTCTACGTTTGTTGTCTGAGGTGTAACTAATCCTCTACCAATAGTATAACCCAAGTACTTAGCTTCCTGTAAACCAACAGTACATTTTGCAGGATTGGCAGTTAACCCAGCGGACCGTATTGCATCAAGTACTGCTTGAACTTTTGGAAGATGGGATTCCCAATCTGTACTATAAATTATAACATCATCCAAATATGCTGCCGCATAACGAACATGGGGTTTCAGAATTCTATCCATCATCCTCTGGAATGTTGCCGGGGCCCCATGTAAACCAAATGGCAACACCGTATACTGAAATAAGCCCTCTGGGGTTGAAAAAGCTGTCTTTTCCTTTGCTTGACTAGTGAGAGGCACCTGCCAACACCCTTTCGCTAAATCAATTGTAGTGAGATAACATGCTTTTCCTAGCCTTTCTATTAACTCATCTACTCTAGGCATTGGTTAGGTGTCAAATTTGGAAACCCAATTAAGCTTACGAAAGTCATTACAGAACCTTAATGAACCATCCGGCTTTGGAACAAGCACAATTGGACTGTTCCACTCACTTTGTGATTCCTCAATTACCCCAAGCTTTAACATTTTTTCTACCTCCAGTTTAATAGCCTTTCTACGAGCCTCAGGGACCATATAGGGTTTAAGGCAGACCTTCTTCCCTGGTTCTGTTATTATGTCATGCTTAATAACATTAGTTTTTCCCGGTACCACAGAAAATACCTCTTTGTTCATTCTAATAAAATCCTTGACCTCTCGCTTCTGATGTACAGATAGGGTTTCCGATATATTTACCTCTGGTTCAGTGACAGGGAGTTCTGTAGGTTTTAAGGTAACTAAAACTTCCCTATCTTTCCAAGGTTTTAACAGATTTATATGATTTATTTGCTCAGGTTTCCTTCTCCCTGGCTGACTTACTTTGTAATTAACATCATTTATAACCCTGATATTATTTCTTGCCTCTACCAATGTTGGATCCTCCCATTGGGCTTTTTTAAAATTACCAGGGCCACCAACCAGATCTATCAAATTATCAATATTTTCCGAGCTAGTACTTGGTACTTCATTACTCTGAGAAGGTTGATCACCTACTAATACAGGCATAGGGCAATAAATCTTATTTTTCTCCTTTTCAATGGAACCCCCTTCAAAATCAGTTTCAGAGAAAGGAAATACATAAATATCAGAAGTTTGACATATTTCTGGAGATTCCCATAACTCCAGAAATTTTGGAAAATGTCTCCCTATCACCACCTCATGGGCTAAATTTGGTACTACACCAACACAATATTTTAATTTACCACACTGAGGCCTAGATTTGGAGTTCGGCGGTAGCCGTCAAAACCAGCGTTAGAGGCTCCTAACGCTGGTTTTTGCCGCCCGCTGGTATTTGGAGTCAGTGATTAAAGGGTCTAACGCTCACTTTTCAGCCGCGACTTTTCCATACCGCAGATCCCCCTACGCCATTTGCGTAGCCTATCTTTTCAATGGGATCTTTCTAACGCTGGTATTTAGAGTCGTTTCTGAAGTGAGCGTTAGAGCTCTAACGACAAAATTCCAGCCGCCTGAAAATAGCAGGAGTTAAGAGCTTTCTGGGCTAACGCCGGTTTATAAAGCTCTTAACTACTGTACCCTAAAGTACACTAACACCCATAAACTACCTATGTACCCCTAAACCGAGGTCCCCCCACACCGCCGCCACTCGATTAAAATTTTTAACCCCTAATCTGCCGACCGCCACCTACGTTATATTTATGTACCCCTAATCTGCTGCCCCTAACCCCGCCGACCCCTATATTATATTTATTCACCCCTAACCTGCCCCCCACAACGTCGCCGCCAGCTACTTACAATAATTAACCCCTAATCTTCCGACCGCAAATCGCCGCCACCTACGTTATCCCTATGTACCCCTAATCTGCTGCCCCTAACATCGCCGACCCCTATATTATATTTATTAACCCCTAATCTGCCCCCCTCAACGTCGCCGACACCTGCCTACACTTATTAACCCCTAATCTGCCGAGCGGACCTGAGCGCTACTATAATAAAGTTATTAACCCCTAATCCGCCTCACTAACCCTATCATAAATAGTATTAACCCCTAATCTGCCCTCCCTAACATCGCCGACACCTAACTTCAATTATTAACCCCTAATCTGCCGACCGGAGCTCACCGCTATTCTAATAAATGTATTAACCCCTAAAGCTAAGTCTAACCCTAACACTAACACCCCCCTAAGTTAAATATAATTTTTATCTAACTAAATAAATTAACTCTTATTAAATAAATGATTCCTATTTAAAGCTAAATACTTACCTGTAAAATAAATCCTAATATAGCTACAATATAAATTATAATTATATTATAGCTATTTTAGGATTAATATTTATTTTACAGGCAACTTTGTAATTATTTTAACCAGGTACAATAGCTATTAAATAGTTAAGAACTATTTAATAGCTACCTAGTTAAAATAATAACAAATTTACCTGTAAAATAAATCCTAACCTAAGTTATAATTAAACCTAACACTACCCTATCAATAAAATAATTAAATAAACTACCTACAATTACCTACAATTAACCTAACACTACACTATCAATAAATAAATTAAACACAATTGCTACAAATAAATACAATTAAATAAACTAGCTAAAGTACAAAAAATAAAAAAGAACTAAGTTACAAAAAATAAAAAAATATTTACAAACATAAGAAAAATATTACAACAATTTTAAACTAATTACACCTACTCTAAGCCCCCTAATAAAATAACAAAGCCCCCCAAAATAAAAAATTCCCTACCCTATTCTAAATTAAAAAAGTTACAAGCTCTTTTACCTTACCAGCCCTGAACAGGGCCCTTTGCGGGGCATGCCCCAAGAATTTCAGCTCTTTTGCCTGTAAAAGAATAAATACAATACCCCCCCCCCCAACATTACAACCCACCACCCACATACCCCTAATCTAACCCAAACCCCCCTTAAATAAACCTAACACTAAGCCCCTGAAGATCTTCCTACCTTGTCTTCACCATCCAGGTATCACCGATCCGTCCTGGCTCCAAGATCTTCATCCAACCCAAGCGGGGGTTGGCGATCCATAATCCGGTGCTCCAAAGTCTTCCTCCTATCCGGCAAGAAGAGGACATCCGGACCGGCAAACATCTTCTCCAAGCGGCATCTTCGATCTTCTTCCATCCGGTGCGGAGCGGGTCCATCTTGAAGCAGGCGACGCGGATCCATCCTCTTCTTCCGATGTCTCCCGACTAATGACGGTTCCTTTAAGGGACGTCATCCAAGATGGCGTCCCTCGAATTCCGATTGGCTGATAGGATTCTATCAGCCAATCGGAATTAAGGTAGGAATATTCTGATTGGCTGATGGAATCAGCCAATCAGAATCAAGTTCAATCCGATTGGCTGATCCAATCAGCCAATCAGATTGAGCTCGCATTCTATTGGCTGTTCCGATCAGCCAATAGAATGCGAGCTCAATCTGATTGGCTGATGGGATCGGCCAATCGGATTGAACTTGATTCTGATTGGCTGATTCCATCAGCCAATCAGAAAATTCCTACCTTAATTCCGATTGGCTGATAGAATCCTATCAGCCAATCGGAATTCGAGGGACGCCATCTTGGATGACGTCCCTTAAAGGAACCGTCATTAGTCGGGAGACATCGGAAGAAGAGGATGGATCCGCGTCGCCTGCTTCAAGATGGACCCGCTCCGCACCGGATGGAAGAAGATCGAAGATGCCGCTTGGTTAAGATGTTTGCCGGTCCGGATGTCCTCTTCTTGCCGGATAGGAGGAAGACTTTGGAGCACCGGATTATGGATCGCCAACCCCCGCTTGGGTTGGATGAAGATCTTGGAGCCAGGACGGATCGGTGATACCTGGATGGTGAAGACAAGGTAGGAAGATCTTCAGGGGATTAGTGTTAGGTTTATTTAAGGGGGGTTTGGGTTAGATTAGGGGTATGTGGGTGGTGGGTTGTAATGTTGGGGGGGGGTATTGTATTTATTCTTTTACAGGCAAAAGAGCTGAAATTCTTGGGGCATGCCCCGCAAAGGGCCCTGTTCAGGGCTGGTAAGGTAAAAGAGCTTGTAACTTTTTTAATTTAGAATAGGGTAGGGAATTTTTTATTTTGGGGGGCTTTGTTATTTTATTAGGGGGCTTAGAGTAGGTGTAATTAGTTTAAAATTGTTGTAATATTTTTCTTATGTTTGTAAATATTTTTTTATTTTCTGTAACTTAGTTCTTTTTTATTTTTTGTACTTTAGCTAGTTTATTTAATTGTATTTATTTGTAGCAATTGTGTTTAATTTATTTATTGATAGTGTAGTGTTAGGTTAATTGTAGGTAATTGTAGGTAGTTTATTTAATTATTTTATTGATAGGGTAGTGTTAGGTTTAATTATAACTTAGGTTAGGATTTATTTTACAGGTAAATTTGTTATTATTTTAACTAGGTAACTATTAAATAGTTCTTAACTATTTAATAGCTATTGTACCTGGTTAAAATAATTACAAAGTTGCCTGTAAAATAAATATTAATCCTAAAATAGCTATAATATAATTATAATTTATATTGTAGCTATATTAGGATTTATTTTACAGTTAAGTATTTAGCTTTAAATAGGAATAAGTTATTTAATAAGAGTTAATTTATTTCGTTAGATAAAAATTATATTTAACTTAGGGGGGTGTTAGTGTTAGGGTTAGACTTAGCTTTAGGGGTTAATCCATTTATTAGAATAGCGGTGAGCTCCGATCGGAAGTTTAGGGGTTAATAATTGAAGGTAGGTGTCGGCGATGTTAGGGAGGGCAGATTAGGGGTTAATACTATTTATGATAGGGTTAGTGAGGCGGATTAGGGGTTAATAACTTTATTATAGTAGCGCTCAGGTCCGCTCGGCAGATTAGGGGTTAATAAGTGTAGGCAGGTGTCGGCGACGTTGTGGGGGGCAGATTAGGGGTTAATAAATATAACATAGGGGTCGGCGATGTTAGGGCAGCAGATTAGGGGTACATAGGGATAACGTAGGTGGCGGCGTTTTACGGAGCGGCAGATTAGGGGTTAAAAGTGTAATGCAGGGGTCAGCGATAGCGGGGCGGCAGATTAGGGGTTAATAAGTGTAAGGTTAGGGGTGTTTAGACTCGGGGTACATGTTAGAGTGTTAGGTGCAGACTTAGGAAGTGTTTCCCCATAGGAAACAATGGGGCTGCGTTAGGAGCTGAACGCTGCTTTTTTGCAGGTGTTAGGTTTTTTTTCAGCTCAAACAGCCCCATTGTTTCCTATGGGAGAATCGTGCACGAGCACGTTTTTGATGCCGGCCGCGTCCGTAAGCAGCTCTGGTATCGAGAGTTGCATTTGCGGTAAAAATGCTCTACGCTCCTTTTTTGGAGCCTAACGCAGCATTTGTTTGAACTCTCGATACCAGAGTTAAATTTATGGTGCGGCCAGAAAAAAACCCGCGGAGCGTTAGCAGCCCTTTTACCGCCGAACTCTAAATCTAGGCCTGAGTCTCAATCTCCACCTCAGCTGTAGGATATTCCCGTTTATCTCCATGAACACAGATAATTCCCATTTTTTTTTCATAATCTAATACTGCATCTGGTACTAAAGATTTAGCCACTAGTGTGACCATACTTCCTGAATCAAGCAAAGCCCTAGACACTTTACCATTAACTGTCACAGTACACCAATGGGAATCATTATTAATAGAGCTGTTGCTATTAGACAAGAGCTGTTGCTATTAGACAATAGTGAATGTGCAACATTACAGTCCATAAATTCATCTTTATCACAGTCTCTAGCAATATGCCCAACCTCATTACATTTAAAACATCTTACAGGTTGGTTATATTTAAATGTTTCCTTAATTCCTGGGGAAATGTCTCTGGTGTTTTGTCTATACACCTGCTGCTCTCTTATCCCCTTTATCCCCTGAACAGTCTTACCAGTTCTTGTAGAGCTCTGGGACTTGGGATTGTGGGGCTGATCCATTGAAGATTGTTGCAAAACTTCTCCTGAAGCTATAAATCTTTCGACCAATACAATCAACTGATCCGCTCTTTGAGGATCACCTTGATTAACCCACCGCCGCAGGGAAGCAGGTAATCCACGCTGAAACCGGTCCATCACCTGTAGTTCCACTACTTTGGTAGCCGAATTAACCTCTGGTTGCAGCCACTTCCTGGCAAGGTGTATAAGGTCGAACATCTGGGATCTTGCAGCATTATGAGATGAAAACATCCAGGAATGGAATCTTTGTGCACGGACTGCCGAAGTCACCCCCAGGCGTGCAAGGATTTCTGCTTTCAATTTCTCATAGTCACTGGCTTGTGCTGGCTCTAAATCAAAGTAGGCCTTCTGAGGTTCACCACTAAGAAATGGCGCAAGTATACTCGCCCACTCAACTGTCGGCCATTTTTCTCTTTCTGCTGTGCGTTCAAATGCCAAAAGATACGCCTCAACATCATCAGCTGCTGTCATTTTTTGAAGATAATGACTAGCCCTTATTACTCTGGAACCTTGGCTGCCACCAACATATTCAGAGTTCAGTCTTTCTGATATGGCTTGAACCTCTCGTTGCAGAGTCTGTGTAGCACTTTGCTGCTCCTCCCGGGTCTTCCTGAATGTCTCAGCTTGCACAGCAGCCATCTGTTGTATCAACAATTCAGTGTTCTCCTTCTGTGATTTAGCCAGCAGCATAGCACTCTCTGACTGGGCCAAGACCAACTGTTGCAGTGCTGCACTATTTTCAGCAGCTTTTCTGTTAGTCTCTTGCTGTATAGCATTAGAATGGATCAAAGCTTTAATGACTTCCTCCATGTTGCTTGCAGATTATTATGCCCACAGACTTACAACGTGGTTGCCCGTATTCTCCACCAAGTGTAACAGGGACCACTTTTAACCACGGTCTTCTAGGTCACAAATGCAGCACAGGACAGTCACTGTAGTTTAAAAGGCTTTATTTTTAACAGCAATAACAAACAGGCAGTTCATCTTCAAAAGAGGGAAATCCTTCCTCTGCAGCAAAGTTAAGTACTTTTAAATGTGTCCCAGCACTTCACAGCATTCCACAAGTGCTTTGCAAAAATAATGTCCTTTTACAGTTCACAGGAACAAAAGTCTTTTACACAGTGTAACAAACACACACACCAGCTTCTGTAGCTGTATATCTCTCTCTCTAGGCCTAAGTGAGGCTGCTATTTAAACCCTCACAACTTCTAATTAGCCACACCTGTGATTAGCTGCTGGACAGCTTCACAGCTGTCTGGGATAATCAAATACACACTCTTTCTCCCTGGGGTTTTAACTGAAAGGAGAAATAGCATGTACAATGCCTGGTCTTAAATATCTTCCATTTATAACCAGGCCTTGCTTTCTGTCACACCTGCCATTTTTGGAATCCACTGGGATGTATATATATATAATCGCATTTGGCAGTGAAGTGATGGCATGAAATATACCAAAATGGGCCTAGATCAGTAACTTGGGTTGTCTACTTCAAAAATATATATTTTTGACATCTAAATAAAAAAAAAAATTATTTCTGTTTACACAAAGTGATAGCAAAAATGCTAAAAACTCTCTGGTAGTTTGGGCAAATTCTTCTCTGAAATTCCCGGTAGTGAAGGGATTATCTGTATATTTACTTTAAATATTTCACATCCCAGTGTCCTTCACATAGGAGAATATGTATTTTTAAATATCTATTCCTATATATATCAATTTTATATATATATATATATATATATATATACTGTATAGGTATAGAAATATATTTTACCAAAAATCCATCAGATATATACAGAAATATGTATTTATGAATAAACAGAACATATTCTTCTATGTTAAGAACATTGGAATGTGAAATATTATATTCATCTCGGGTTAGCGGACTTGACTTTTGGTTGCAACCGCTTACGTAAGTACTTGTTATTCTCTTCCTCCTTCTGTTCAGCTGTATGAAGTATGAAGCTGTATGAAGTGGTTAGTCTGCAGGGCTCTGGTGGCGAGTATGGTCACCTGACTCCCCTCTGTGTTTTAGAGGTCGGTGGTCACGACCCGCTTCCATGATTTCAAGCCTATGATGTTGGTGTTCCTTTCAATCTCCTAGGAGCCTTAGGAGAGAAGGATGTGGATGGCAACTCGGCTGTATGTGTCACAGATAGACGTTTAGGCAACACACGCCCGATATTTTGCTGGAAAGCTGCTGGAAAGTTGCTGATAAATGACAATCAGTCAATAAAGGGCTTTATCGTTCGAAGAGAATAACAAGTACTTACGTAAGCGGTTGCAACCAAAAGTAAGGTACCTTTCTTTATCCTATATAATATCCTCCTGGATACATTTACCTGCTATAAAGGGGAAACATTTTTGAAACAGATACCCTCCTATACTATCCCCCAGGACGCGGTAAAACCGCAGAGGGGACTGGGAACTGTATAACTTTAAACAGGGAGTGGTGTACCCGCCTGAGGAGCTTACAAACAACATAATAAGAACTGTGTTATAAAAGGTTCAAAAACAGATTTTCCTGTATAACCTGAAATAGAGAGCAGTACACCCGCCTGAGGAGTTTACCAATTGCTATAAACAACAAAATAAGAACTGTGTTATATAAGGTTCAAAAACAGCCTTCTCTTGAATTGATAAAGACTTTCTTTTTTCAAATATAACGATTACCGCACACCAAGCAATTTGCTGCTGAATTTGCTATATTATGTTATTGAAATTATATCTATCCGATACATTGTTAAAAGCTGCTTAGGTTGGTTTATACATACCCGCAAATAAGATTTATATACCACTTGCTAGATTGTGAAGATTCTTTCGGTCTTATACCTATATAATATAAAGTTGGGGATTTATATATTCTACTTATTCATCTTTGTTTTAGATTGGGAGACGTCCCTTATTATCTGTTTTAGCGATTATAGAAATACATTTTATACATTGACACCATATGCTCATTCATTTTTTCACTGAAAAAAAAAAACATTTTATCTGAAAATTCATTTAATCTAAAAATGTCACTTTTTCCGTGCTTCAAGTGCTGCTAATAACACTCTAACCTTGCACACTACTTTGTTTACCTTGAGAGATAAACTATCCGCTAGATTTAGAGTTTTGTCGGTAAAGACCCGTGTAGCTAACGCAGCTTTTTTTCCCAACGCACCCTTAAGACAACGCTGGTATTGAGAGTTGTCTGAAGGGCTGCATTAGGCTCCAAAAAGGGAGCGTTGAGCATAATTTACCGCCACTTCAACCCTCAATACCAGCGTTGCTTACGGTAGCGGTAAGCTGGAAAAACATGCTTGTGTACGATATCCCCATAGGAAACAATGGGGCTGTTTGGGCTGAAAAAAAAAACTAACACCTGCAAAAAAGCAGCGTTAAGATCCCAACGCAGCCCCATTGTTTCCTATGGGGAAACACTTTCTAAGTCTGCACCTAAAACCCTAACATGAACCCCGAGTCTAAACACCCCTAACCTTACACTTATTAACCCCTAATCTGCCGCCCCCGCTATCGCTGACACCTGCATTTTATTATTAACCCCTAATCTGCCGCTCCGTACACCGCCGCAACCTACATTATCCCTATGAACCCCTAATCTGCTGCCCCTTACACCGCCAACCCCTATATTATATTTATTAACCCCTAATATGCCCCCCCCAAAGTCGCCGCTACCTTACCTACACTTATTAACCCCTAATCTGCCGACCGGACCTTGCCGCCACTATAATAAATGTATTAACCCACCTCGCAAACACTAGAATAAATAGTATTAACCCCTAATCTGCCCTCCCTAACATCGCCGCCAACTAACTTCAAGTATTAACCCCTAATCTGCTGACCAGACCTCGACGCTACTCTAATAAATGTATTAACCCCTAAAGCTAAGTCTAACCCTAACACCCCCCTAAATTAAATATAATTTTAATCTAACGAAATAAATTAAATCTTATTAACTAAAGTATTCCTATTTAAAACTAAATACTTACCTGTAAAATAAAACCTAATATAGCTACAATATAACTAATAATTACATTGTAGCTATTTTAGGGTTTATATTTATTTTACAGGCAACTTTGTATTTATTTTAACTAGGTACAATAGCTATTAAATAGTTATTTACTATTTAAGAGCTACCTAGTTAAAATAATTACAAAATTACATGTAAAATAAATCCTAACCTAAGTTACAATTAAACCTAACACTACACTATCAATAAATTAATTAAATAAATTACCTACAATTACCTACAATTAAATAAACTAAACTAAATTACCAAAAAAAAACCCACTAAATTACAAAAAATAAAAAAAATTACAAGAATATTAGGCTAATTACACCTACTCTAAGCCCCCTAATAAAATAAAAAAGCCCCTCAAAATAATAAAGGTCCCTACCCATTTCTAAATTAAAAAGTAATCAGCTCTTTTACCAGCCCTTAAAAGGGCTTTTTGCAGGGCATGCCCCAAAGTAATCAGCTCTTTTGCCTGTAAAACAAAATACAACCCCCCCAACATTAAAACCCACCACACTCTAACCCAAACCCCCCTTAAATAAACCTAACACTAACCCCTGAAGATCTCCCTACCTTGAGTCGTGTTCACCCAGCCGGGCCGAAGTCTTCATCCGATGGGGAAGAAGAGGACATCAAGACCGGCAGAAGTCTTCATCCTATCCGGGCAGAAGAGGACATCCGGACCGGCAGACATCTTCATCCAAGCGGCATCTTCTATCTTCATCCATCCGGAGCGGAGCATCTTCTTTCCAGCTGACGCGGATCCATCCTTCTTCACCGACGCCTACTCGCCGAATGAAGTTCCTTTAAATTAAGTCGTCCAAGATGGCGTCCTTCGAATTAAGGTAGGAAAAATCTGATTGGCTGATTGAATCAGCCAATCAGATTCAAGTTCAATCCGATTGGCTGATCCAATCATCCAATCAGATTGAGCTCGCACCGGCAGAAGTCTTCATCCGGATAGGATGAAGACTTCTGCTGGTCTGGATGTCCTCTTCTGCCCCATCGGATGAAGACTTTGGCCAGGCTGGGTGAACACGACTAAAGGTAGGGAGATCTTCAGGGGGGTAGTGTTAGGTTTATTTAAGGGGGGTTTGGGTTAGAGTAGGGGTATGTGGGTTTTAATGTTGGGGGGTTTGAATTTTTTTTTACAGGCAAAAGAGCTGATTACTTTGGGGCATGCCCCGCAAAAAGCCCTTTTAAGGGCTGGTAAAAGAGCTGGTTACTTTTTAATTTAGAATAGGATAGGGACCTTATTATTATTTTGGGGGGCTTTTTATTTTATTAGGGGGCTTAGAGTAGGTGTAATTAGCCTAATATTCTTGTAATCTTTTTTTATTTTTTGTTTAGTTTATTTAATTGTATGCAATTGTAGGTAATTTATTTAATTAATTTATTGATAGTGTAGTGTTAGGTTTAATTGTAACTTAGGTTAGGATTTATTTTACAGGTAATTTTGTAATTATTTTAACTAGGTAGCTATTAAATAGTAAATAACTATTTAATAGCTATTGTACCTAGTTAAATTAAATACAAAATTGCCTGTAAAATAAATATAAATTCGAAAATAGCTACAATATAATTATTCGTTATATTGTAGCTATATTAGGGTTTATTTTACAGGTAACTATTTAGTTTTAAATAGGAATACTTTAGTTAATAAGATTTAATTTATTTAGTTAGATTAAAATTATATTTAATTTAGGGGGGTGTTAGGGTTAGGGTTAGACTTAGCTTTAGGGGTTAATACATTTATTATAGTAGCGGCGAGGATGGGTCGGCAGATTAGGGGTTAATACTTGAAGTTAGGTGGCGGCGATATTAGGGAGAGCTAATTGGGGCTTAATACAATTTATTATAGTGTTTGTGAGGCGGGAGTGCGACGGTTTAGGGGTTAATACATTTATTATAGAGGCTGCAAGGTCTGGTCGGCAGATTAGGGGTTAATAAGTGTAGTTAGGTAGTGGCGACGTTGGGGGGGGCAGATTAGGGGTTAATAAATATTATGTAGGTGTCGGCGATGTTAGGGGCAGCAGATTAGGGGTTCATAGGGATAATGTAGGTGGCGGTGTGCGGTCGGCAGATTAGGAGTTAAAAATATTTATTATAGTGGCGGCGATGTGGGGGGACCTCGGTTTAGGGGTACATAGGTAGTTTATGGGTGTTAATGTACTTTAGAGCACAGTAGTTAAGAGCTTTATAAACCGGCGTTAGCCCATAAAGCTCTTAACTACTGACTTTTTTTGGCGTTAGGAGTCTTGTCGGTAGAGGGTATAATGCTCACTTCAGTCAAGACTCTAAATACCAGCGTTAGGAAGATCCCATTGAAAAGATAGGATACGCAATTGGCGTAAGGGGATCTGCGGTATGGAAACAACTTGCTCTATAATATTATACTGATTCAGTCACATATGGCCAGATTACGAGTTTTGCGTTAGAGGCTGGCTATGCGAACGAGCAGTTTTTTCTCACTGCTCACTTACCTGCAGCGCTGGTATTACGGGTTTTTACAAACCTGGAGTTTAAAGGCAAGAAGTGAGTGTTGAGCAAAATTGTGCTCCTTACCACACTCCAATACCAGTGCTGCTTAATTCAGCGGTGAGCTGGTTGTACGTGCTCATGCACCATTTCCCCATAGACATCAATGGGGAGAGCCGGCTGAGAAAAAGCAGCGTAAAACTCAGTAACGCAGCCCCATTGATTCCTATGGGGAAATAAAATTTACGTTTACACCAAACACCCTAACATGAACCCTGAGTCTAAACACCCCTAATCTTACACTTATTAACCCCTAATCTGCCGCCCCCGACATCGTCGCCACCTACATTATATTTTTTAACCCCTAATCTACCGCTCCGGACATCGCCGCCACCTACATTATACTTATTAACCCCTAATCTGCTGCCCCCAACATCGCCGACACCTACATTATATTTATTAACCCCTAATCTCCCTCCCCCAATGTCTCTGCAACCTACCTACATTTATTAATCCCTAATCTGCCGCCGCCACTATAATAAACATATTAACCCCTAAACCGCCACACTCCCGCCTCGCAAACACTATTTAAATATTATTAACCCCTAATCTGCCGTCCCTAACATCGCCGCCACCTACCTACATTTATTAACTCCTAATCTGCCGCCCCCAACGTCGCCGCCACTATACTAAATGTATTAACCCCTAAACCTAAGTCTAACCCTAACCCCCCCTAACTTAAATATAATTACAATAAATCTAAATAAATATTAATATTATTACCTAAATAATTCCTATTTAAAACTAAATACTTACCTGTAAAATAAACCCTAAGCTAGCTACAATATAACTAATAGTTACATTGTAGCTATCTTAGGGTTTAGTTTTATTTTACAGGCAAGTTTGTATTTATTTTAACTAGGTAGAAAAGTTACTAAATAGTTATTAACTATTTAATAACTACCTAGCTAAAATAAATACAATAGTACCTGTAAAATAAAACCTAACCTAAGTTACAATAACACCTAACACTACACTACAATTAAATAAATTAACTAAATTAAAAACAATTAAAAAAATTAAATTAAATTAGCTAAATTACAAAAAACAAACACTAAATTGCAGAAAATAAAAAACAAATTACAGATCTTTAAACTAATTACACCTAATCTAATAGCCATATCAAAATAAAAAAGCCCCCCCAAAATAAAAAAAACCCTAGCCTAAACTAAACTATCAATAGCCCTTAAAAGGGCCTTTTGCGGGACATTGCCCCAAAGTAATCTGCTCTTTTACCTGTAAAAAAAAATACAAACAACCCCCCCAACAGTAAAACCCAGCCAATCGGAATCTAACTGACGCCATCTTGGATGACGTCATTTAAAGGAACTGTCATTCAGTAAGAAGACTCCGGATGAAGAGAATACTCCGCGTCGGATGTCTTGAAAATGGACCAGCTCCGCGTCGGATGGATGAAGATAGAAGATGCTGTCTGTAGGACCACTTCGCCCGGCTTGGATGAAGACTTCTCCCGGCTTCGTTGAGGACTTTGGCCCGGTTGGATGAAGACTTCTGCCTCTTCCTTGAGGATGGATGTCCGGTCTTCAGAACTGTAAGTCGATCTTCAGAGGGTTAGAGTTAGGTTTTTTAAGGGTGTATTGGTTGGGTTTATTTTTTAGGTTAGGGATTTGGTCTGCAATAGAGCTAAATGCCCTTTTAAGGGCAATGCCCATCCAAATGCCCTTTTCAGGGCAATGAAGAGCTTAGGTTTTTTTTTAGTTAGTATTTTATTTGGGGGGTTGGTTGTGTGGGTGGTGGGTTTTACTGTTGGGGGGGTTGTTTGTATTTTTTTTTACAGGTAAAAGAGCAGATTACTTTGGGGCAATGCCCCGCAAAAGGCCCTTTTAAGGGCTATTGATAGTTTAGTTTAGGCTAGGGTTTTTTTATTTTGGGGGGGCTTTTTTTATTTTGATAGGGCTATTAGATTAGGTGTAATTAGTTTAAAGATCTGTAATTAGTTTTTTATTTTCTGTAATTTAGTGTTTGTTTGTTTTTTTGTAATTTAGCTAATTTTATTTATTTAATTGTTTTTAATTTAGTTAATTTATTTAATTGTAGTGTAGTGTTAGATGTTATTGTAACTTAGGTTAGGTGTTATTTTACAGGTACTTTTGTATTTATTTTAGCTTGGTAGTTATTAAATAGTTAATAACTATTTAGTAACTATTCTACCTAGTTAAAATAAATACAAACTTGCCTGTAAAATAAAAATAAACCCTAAGATAGCTACAATATAACTATTAGTTGTATTGTAGCTAGCTTAGGGTTTATTTTACAGGTAAGTATTTAGTTTTAAATAGGAATTATTTAGGTAATAATATTAATATTTATTTAGATTTATTGTAATTATATAAGTTAGGGTGTGTTAGCAGCAGGTATATCCTGCACAGCAGCACCAGGTATATCCTCTACAACAGGGGCTTGTAGGCCTTCCAGCACCCCTTGTGCCCCACAATGCTGTCTGTATAGATTTTGCAGGTAAAGCAGGGGAAACATGGTGGCTAATGAGGGTGTGCATTGTCAGGTGTTTTAAGGCTGCAGGTGAGAAGTTGTGCTGTTTGTGATTGGTTTGACACACTTGCAGAGGGAGGATACTATTGTTTGTAATAATAAAGTGCTTAGAAGAGGTTTAACTGTTTGAGATTTGCGGCTGATATGTATGTGATTGCGCATGCATCAGGTGTTTGTTAGGCCTTCCAGGGAGTTACAGTGCTTTTTTAGTCAGTGCAAGGGTTGCTGCGCCTGCAATGTGTGGCAAGATGAGAATGGAGTAGATTTTCTGAATTCTGCCTTATGCTATATATTGGATACCGAATTGCGCGCCAGTTCTATGTTAGTCTATAGAAGTAAAAAATGCGTCCGACGGGTGAAAGATACGAGCGTAACTTGTATGCTACGCCATATATGCAATACCAAAATTACGTAAAAAACTGCGTCACCGGCTTTTGCGGGCGATGCCGCATATGTAATGGGGCCCGTGTATTCGCTTTCGGACATTAGTCACAAAAATCAGATTTTCGTTTTATTTTAACTAAACGAATATACAAATTAATGCACCAATGAAAATAAAAAAAACGAAAAAATACTGACAAAAATCGTCAGTATTCATTAGTTTATTTTTTTTTTTTAAGCGGTTAATAATTACCTTAGCACGCTCTCCATGCTCTCTAGAGCACATGAAGGTAAGTATTGTAGCTAGCGCTTCAGAATCTGTTGGCGCTCTACAAATAACCGATAATAAATAAATAAATACCAAGAACTTTTCACCTGTAGCTTTGAAACATTTACATTTGTTTTAACGAAAACTACCGTAAAGTAAATGTTTAACGAAAATTCAGTATTTGTTTCGTTTTAACCCCTTAACGACCAAGAACGTACAGGGTACGTCCTACAAAAAAGGTCAGTAAAGGACCAAGGACGTACCCTGTATGTCCTCAGGGGTTTCAAGCGGTGGAAGCGATCCTGATCGCTTCCAGCCGCTTTCAAGGTATTGTAGTGATGCCTCGATATTGAGGCATCACTGCAATACCTTTATTGGCACACCGATGCAGAGAGAGCCACTCTGTGGCCCAATCTGCATCGGCCAGCGTTGGTGCCGATCGTTGGTGGGTGTGAGCAACTGCAGGGAGGGGCATGGGCGGCCCATCGCTGGCGAGCTTCCGTCCAGCAGTAGGAAATGCCTGTCGGGTGTGCATGGGAGGTGGGGGGTATGTGTGCGCGCCTGCGATCTGGCCGCATATCAAAATTTTAAGTGGTGGGAGAGGGTGGTGTGCGAGGGCGGGGGGCTGCCAGAGGAGGGAGGAATAATTTTTGAAAAGGGATCTGGAAGGGGGGGTAGGGTATGAGGGGGGCAGCTACACTACAGAAAAGTGAGGGGAGTTTTTTTTTTTTTAAAAAGGCCACATTTGATTGCAAGGTGCCATACCCAAAATGGTGGCGAATAGTTAGTGGGGGGAGGGTTATAGAGCTCGTATGGGGGATCAGGGAGGTTGGGGGCTAAGGGGGAATCCTACACAACAGAATATATATATTTTTTAAAAAATAAAAATAAAAAAAGCCTTTTATTTTAGTACTGGCAGACTTTCTGCCAGTACTTAAAATGGCGGGGACAATTGTGGGGTGGGGGAGGGAAGAGAGCTGTTTGGGAGGGATCAGGGGGTGGGATGTGTCAGGTGGGAGGCTGATCTCTTCACTAAAGCTAAAATTAACCCTTCAAGCTCCCTACAAGCTACCTAATTAACCCCGTCACTGCTGGGCATAATACAAGTGTGGTGCGCAGCAGCATTTAGCGGCCTTCTAATTACCAAAAAGCAATTCCAAAGCCATATATGTCTGCTATTTCTGAACAAAGGGGATCCCAGAGAAGCATTTACAACCATTTGTGCCATAATTGCACAAGCTGTTTGTAAATAATTTCAGTGAGAAACCTAAAGTTAGTGAAAAAGTAAAGGATTTTTTTTTATTTGATCAAATTTGGCTGTAAAATGGTGGCTTGACATATATCAAAATGGGCCTAGATCAATACTTTGGGTTGTCTACTACACTAGACTAAAGCTAAAATTAACCCTACAAGCTCCCTACAAGCTCCCTTATTAACCCCTTCACTGCTGGGCCTAATACAAGTGTGGTACGCAGCGGCATTTAGCGGCCTTCTAATTACCAAAAAGTAATGCCACGGCCATAAATGTCTGCTATTTCTGAACAAAGGGGATCCCAGAAAATTATTTACAATAATTTGTGCCATAATTGCACAAGTTGTTTGTAAATAATTTCAGTGAGAAACCTTTGTGAAAAGTTTGTGAAAAAATTTGTGAAAAAGTGAATGATTTTTTTTTATTTGATCGCATTTGGCGGTGAAATGGTGGCATGAAATATACCAAAATGGGCCTAGATCAATACTTTGGGTTGTCTAATATATATATATATATATATATATATATATATATATATATATATATATATATATATACATACATGTCAAGGGTTATTCAGGGATTCCTGACAGATATCAGTGTTCCAATGTAACTCGCTAATTTTGAGAGAAAAAATGGTTTGGAAATAGCAAAGTGCTACTTGTAATTATTGCCCTATAACTTGCAAAAAAAGCAAAGAACATGTAAACATTAGGTATTTCTAAACTCAGGACAACATTTAGAAACTATTTAGCATGGGTGTTTTTTGGTGGTTGTAGATGTGTAACAGATTTTGGGGTTGAAAGTTAGAAAAAGTGTGTTTTTTTCCTCATATTTTATCATTTTTTTTTATAGTAAATTGTAAGATATGATGAAAATAATGGTATCTTTAGAAAGTCCATTTAATGGTGAGAAAAACGGTATATAATATGTGTGGGTACAGTAAATGAGTAAGAGGAAAATTACAGCTAAACACAAACACCGCAGAAATGTAAAAATAGCCTTGGTCCCAAACGGTCAACAAATGTAAAAGTGCTCTGGTCACTAAGGGGTTAAACTATAATAGTGCAGCTACCGAATATTCATGGAAACAATTTTCCCTGAATATTCAGAAGGAAAATTTCATCCGAAATTATATTTTCTTGGCTGCACATTTCTACAATCTATATCACAATAGATAAGAAACCAAACTGCAAAAGAGATTACCACCTTGATACATATCAATACTAATGAAAGGATTGGGTATATATAAATATCAATACTGCATACAATTAAATTTAATTTCTTCTGCAGTAGGAATGATTAATTTATCATGCTAAGTTGGCTTTAAACACCAGCATGTAAATTCTATCCACTGTTTAATATCTATTTTAGATTTTTTTTAAATATAGCAATTATACAAATACAAAATCAGTTACTATAAACGTAACCCAATACCAAATTGCAATAAGTATAAAAATCTCTGTTTGAATAGCCAGGTATATGGATAGAGATGGATTCTGGCCAGGCATTAGTTCTCTCCCTCTGTCTCTGGATCTGTGTATCAAGAAGTAGCCTTTGTGTGTGATCCTAAAGTGTATTTTCTCCAGAAGTGAGTTGTGTAGTGATTTCTTCCATTGACCTCCTTTGTGTGTGTTTATGTACCTCTTTTGTCTTTCACTAAGCTCTTCCCTTTTTCTCTATAGCCACTGAAACTCTGCTGAGGGGTATAACACTTCTGATTACTTGAGAGTCCCACCCCCTTGTGACTCAGTAATTAACTGGATTAAAATATGTCAGGGTGCATTAACTAGAATCGACCAGCAGGTTTTGGTTATAAAAGGGAATTGTCTGCCCTTTAAAGTACCAGTAAATACAGTATATTTGCATAATTAAAAAATGCATTATAAAAAGGAAATGCAATAGGATTTACTCTGAACTTGAAATGAGTAGTCGATTTGTTTCTGACAAATGTCATATTTATGTCTATTTCCACTCCCCTGTATCATGTGATAGCTATCAGCCAATCACAAATGCATGTAAGTATTTTCTGTAAATTCATGCACATGCTCAGTAGGAGCTGGTGAAAAAGGGAAAATCTAAAAAGACTGTGCACATTTTGTTCATGGAAGTAAATTGGAAAGTTGTTTAAAATTACATGCTCTATCATGAAAGTTTAATTTTGACTTGTGCACCCCTTTAAATACTAAAATATTTTTAGGGTAATTATTTGATATATATTCTGATATATATATCTATAGTAGGGCATTAGGGTTAAAATTTGGGCATGAATGTATTCCTTATAACCTATTTAAAATATATATCTATCATTTAAGTATATAAACATTTTCTTATTTAGATTATGAGTGCACCCACTATTATAAAATAAGTTACTTATCCCCCTTTTAAGTATCCTATCCGTGCCATATCTTAAAGTTACATCATATTAATGATTTTAATCGTAAAATTATAATAGCAATAGTGATAGGTATTATTATCCCCAGTCACAATGGTTTATCCTATTTTAATATATATATATATATATATATATATATATATATATATATATATATATACACATATACGTACATACACATTTATACAGATGTGTAACCAGCGATTATTAAAGTTATATACGGGGTTCAGTGAAGAATATAATTAAATACAGTGTTTTATATTTTCTAGTCTTTAATTTTGTATAATGTATATATCGTTTATCCATATATGAAGTGTACAATGTACTTCTTATTTCAGTGAGTGTGCATAATTTACTTCCTAAAACTATGGTTTGAGAATTTTAGGGCAATTTTTGTATTTCATCAAGTGATTGCAAAATCTCCCTATCCCATCATTTAGTATAATGTTTTAGTACATTTATAAATATTCAAAAAGTGAGCAACATACGTTGCCAAATGTAGCAAAGTTCAAAATTATTCTGTGTGCTAAAGGGAGGCTGTCACCTTCGCGACATGCAGTGTTGTGGAGAGAAAATAGATATATGTTTTAAATACAGTCCCCAAGAAACAAAACAACGTATTTCTCATTAGTTGCAGCACTGGTCTTAACATGCAGGCATAGTGTCATATCCAAGAGAAACAATTGCGGTAAAGGTAAGCCTTCAAATCCAGCCGGATACTCAGACACAAACAGTGTTAACTGCATACACATTCAAGTGGCCTGACTGCGTTTAGGATATTCTCACAGTCCCAACCCGGCCGCTACTGTATCAACAACAGTAATGTAGCTCAAAGCCAGGTGAAAAGTACCTTATTTCCGGAAAGGAGTATATATAGTCAGGCCACACAAGCAGTTATATAGACACGTTGCCATGTATGTATATATATGTACTCACGGTACCAAAGATCCACGGTTTGCTGGGAAATACTGTATTCAAAAAGCCGGGTACAATCCCTGTAGATATATTCCGGTTCACACTGCTCAGCCTCTCACTGCTGCACACACCTCCTCCAATACTGTGTAGTCATCAGGGCCAGCTGAAGCCCGTGTCAGCCTGGACGTGCTTGCGGAAGTGGAATCCCTGTATTCCACAGTAAAATGTAAAAAAGAGATAATCCAATACTCGTCCACGGCAAGGGATAAAGTCACTCAGATTCGAAGTAAAAAAGATAAAAAGTAAATCTTTATTATGGACACTCCATGTGTGCATGTTTTATCCCATGGAGTGTCCATAATAAAGATTTACTTTTTATCTTTTTTACTTCGAATCTGAGTGACTTTATCCCTTGCCGTGGACGAGTATTGGATTATCTCTTTTTTACATTTATAAATATTGTATTGATTATAGGAACTGTCATACACAACAATTTAATGTTATTCCATTCTCAGGTTTAAATAATATGTTAATAAAATGTCTTTATGTCACCCCCAAGTAAATAGGGTGTCTCCTCTTGTTATTATACAGGGGTATGAACATCCTTTTTTTGTCCTCATAGGTAGCCAAATCTCCATTCATGTTTCCTTCCTGGTTATCCCATTGATATCTGATAATTAAATATACAGAGACATTTGGTTCTGTAGGAGTAGATAAAAAGCTTTTAGCATGACTGGGATCTCTTGAAGACACCATGTGGTATAGAATTTTAACAAATGGAATTGTGGCAGTGTGTATCAATGAATTTTTTATCTAAATGCGGTGCCTTCCTTATAAATGGATAATAATAATTTCTTTTTTTTATAGAAATGTAATAGTTTCCCCCACAAATGTTGTAACACACTACTGCATCTATCTAGTATTCTTAAAGTACCTGACCTTTGGCCTGTTTCTGGACTCTGCTCTGGTTTACATTTAATATTGATCAATTCTTAATTTTGTTTATCTTGCTTTATTAAAGCTTTTTAAGACTTTTTGAGTTCAACTCATCCTAATTCTCACAGAATAACTCAGCCAACAAGAAGGAGCTTGCAGGAATAGTTGAAGCTTTAACCCAGCAATTAAATTTAATACAGTAACCAAATCAGTGTGTGCCCTGCAAGAAAATAAAAATTGATTGGAACAGCAATTTCAAGGTCCTCCACAAGATTCTGTTCCCCATGCTCCATCTACCAGTGCATCTATGTCAGAAGCAGCTATGATGTCTACATTTGAACCACAAGTTGCTTTGCCTGAAAAATTTAATGGAGAGAACTCTCAATTTCAGACTTTTATCACTTCTTTACAGATTATGTTCTTGTTACAACAAATTCACACAGTAATTTTTCTCCTTACTGGTGAACCACATTTATGGGTTCATCATCTTTTAATCACTCATAGGCCTATTTTGCAGTACTGGGATCAATTTTTGCAAAGTCTAGAGTCACAATATGATGACCCCTTTAAGTCCTCCACATCTCAAACCAAGATATGTGCCCTCAAGCAGGGTAGGAGGGACATGGAGGAGTATGTGACTGAATTTCATCACATTGCTGCATTGTCTACCTGGAACGAAGATGCTCTTCATGATCAGTTTACGTTGAATCATGAAAAAAATGTTTTTCATGCCCTTTAAGGTGCAGTGCTGCTTTATTTTCCTCTTGGCCTAATAATTTGAGAAGAAGAGATTGCTTATTGGATAGGTCAGTAAATAGTTGGGGGTTGTTTGGGTGTTTTTTATGCAGGGACTGAAGGGTAGACATGTCACTGAGAAGTAAAGACATACATGTTTTATGTTGTTTAGTTTTAGAAGCTTTTACAGCTATTAATTACCCCGACTACAGATTTATGTGCTTCCCATATGGTTTGCATATTGATTTCAGGGACTACATTAAAATGGTAAAAAAATTAGTGTGCCGGGTTAATCTGGACATCTTGGGTTACTAAAGGATCTTCAAGAAGATGGTCATCTAGTCCCATACACACTCCCTATGAGGTACAGAAGGCCATGAAAACTTGTAGTTAACAGCAGAATGCTCAGCTCAGGTATGGGTATGGATCTTTGATGATTGGACATACCCAAGAATAGTGACATATGCAAATATGTAATCCAGTCATGAGTAGGTATGGTGAGGGTTTGAATAGAAAGTATAGTCCCGTTTAAAGGTATGTAGGATTCTCCAGACATCATGGATAACTAAATGGCTAAGTAAATTGTGTAGTTTAGCAAGTAGTTTAATAGATATTGAAGATCCTCCTGAGGAGGTATCTATTAAAGGGTTTACAGCCAGATTAAAATCCCCAGCTAAGAAAAGGGGGCCTTGTGTTTTGTCTATTATAACATTTGAGGTGGATCGGTAGAAGGTGAGATGTTTAACATTTTGGGCATAAATGCACAATAGGCTAATAATTGATCCATATAGGGTTCCTGTCACTAATATACAGCATACCACCCTTTGGTATATTTTTTGATATCTAATGGTTGAAAGAGGGGTAGTTTTTTCTGATTAATATTCCCACCCCATTAGTTTTCTTAGAATTGGAAACAAAAAAGGCTTGTCTAAATTTTCTAAAAGATCCCTTCAGTTTTCTGCCTCTTATGTAATGGGTCCCCTGGAACATAATTATATTGCACTTCAGATGAGAAAAATATCTAAAGGCTTGGGAGCATTTTTGTTGGATATTCATTCCCTTAGCAATGATAGTTAGAAGTTTCACTGTGTTGTCGCTAGGGCCTATTACTTGTACAAGATGTTGTATGTATATTGGTGAAAATATTTAGGGGACCTTTCAAAGTAAATTTGATAACAGAAGTAAATTGGAAAGTTGTTTATAATTGTATGCTCTATCTGAATCATGGAAGTTTAATTTTGACTTTACTGTTCCTTTAATAACCATAATGTATAATGAACATAATAAGTATCATAAGTAAACATAAAGAACCATTAAACGTCACATTTCAACAACACATAAAATGTTTCATTATTGCAAGTGAAACATCATTGCAATATACATTAATTATTTATTTTGCAGCCTTTTGTAGTAAAATACTGTATATCTAAAAATATGTTTGTTTCACTTTCTCCCAGGGAGGCTTGGGGTAATACTTTAAAGCAGGGGTCTCAAACTCAAATTACCTTGGGGCCACTGGTAAAGTTTTCTTCTCCCATGGGGGCTGCTTCCAAAATTTTGAACAAATTTAAACTATATATATATATCAGTAGCAAAGATGTGCACTCTCACTTAGTAACAACTGCCAGGGTGCTAGTGAACATCAATATAGAAAAAAGAAGAAACAAACTTGCACTCGCTGGTCTTTTTTAGTGAAATAATTTACTGCAAAATAGTGACGTTTCGAGGACAAAAATCCCCTTCCTCAGACAATGTGTTTAACAAACAATAGTGACTTTATACATTATGTAGACCCAAACCCCTCCCCTCAATTAGACAAAAAAAACGCCAAATTGGTAACCATAGTGACCACTGAGTCACATTACACACAAACAAGTGCTATCATAAAAAATATGTTTTATCGTATAAAAATATATGTATAGATGAGCCATCCTGGCTCTAACATGATAGTGACAGCCCAAGTGCACAATACGGAAACTGTGATGCAATGGAAACAAACGTGAAATACAAACAGATCACGTAATAAGTAAAATGAGGGTTTCAAATCAATCATACTGCCAGTCGGTTCTCTGACTGTGGTGGTATGTATTTACTGATGTGTGGTGTTCGATTGCACATCATTGACCCTTATATTTTGTTGTACTTTAATTACATTAAGTGCTGCGCTCAGCTAACTTCATGCGCGCGTGTGTATTCCAGTGCTGCAGATCGTATGTGCGACTCGATGCTAATGGTCACTGTGGCAACGGTAAACAATTCCGGTGATTGGCCGATTGCCCCCAACGTGAGAGTCCTGTGCAGTTCCGGGTTCCCTACCCGGCGTTGTGTACCGATGCGGCAGTGAATGGCTACTGAGTCTCTGGTTTATGTCTCCATTCTGGTGAGTTATTAACTAGTAGTTTGATTCTGGTCTTTAGCACCTTTGACTTTATATGGAGCATCAAATGGCAGTATGATTGATTTGAAACCCTCATTTTACTTATTACGTGATCTGTTTGTATTTCACGTTTGTTTCCATTGCATCACAGTTTCCGTATTGTGCACTTGGGCTGTCACTATCATGTTAGAGCCAGGATGGCTCATCTATACATATATTTTTATACGATAAAACATATTTTTTATGATAGCACTTGTTTGTGTGTAATGTGACTCAGTGGTCACTATGGTTACCAATTTGGCGTTTTTTTTGTCTAATTGAGGGGAGGGGTTTGGGTCTGCATAATGTATAAAGTCACTATTGTTTGTTAAACACATTGTCTGAGGAAGGGGATTTTTGTCCTCGAAACGTCACTATTTTGCAGTAAATTATTTCACTAAAAAAGACCAGCGAGTGCAAGTTTGTTTCTTTTTTATATATATATATATATATATATATATATATATATATATATATATATATATATACAGACAGTCCCCAGTTTACAGACATCCTACTTAAGTACAACTCGTACTTACAAACGGAGAAAATAGAGCTTTATTGCCAATCCTTCTTTCCAGGATAGCCCAAAATACTCAAAATCCAAGTCTCACAAGGACAGAAAGTGATGTGTAATTTTCTGAACAGGGGCACTGATAACAAAACAAACTTTTCCCTATACTATCCAAAACTAAAAAAATGTTTGGCTAGAGTTTCACCTAAAAAAGTGCCTGTTCCAACTTACATACATATTCAACTTAAGAACAAACCTACAGAACCTATCTTGTTCGTAACCTGGGGACTGCCTGTATAAAGGAAGGGATAACTGTTCAAATACCTCAGCACTAAAAATAAAATGACTAATTATTAGTAAATAGTGATGTATATAAGTACCCTATAACCAAAAATAAAATACACACAAATTTAAATAAATATATATGTATGTTTGTGCACACTTTGGTCTATAGAGGATAATAAAAAAAGGAACAGGAATGTATGTATCTATAAACTAATAATAAACATGCTTTAAACATATATCCATTGACTATCAATTAATATTGAGGATTAGCAAACATATAGTTCATAAGAATAACGGTAACAGTAAATTCCCATAAGTAATTTGACAGTTCATATGTGGATCAATAAAATTCTTCAGGTGAAAAACTCCCTGTTGGATGTTCACTTACTGAAAATAACCTCAATCCTATGAGGTAAGGTGGGCACGAATGAGCAGATTAAAGCTGTTTTCAAAGGCAAATCCGGTACTCGATATCTTTCATCTTTGATACTTTGTATCTTTTGGAAGCCGACCAGGTATTTCAGTGATATGATAGTTGGTTGTAGATATTCGGCATTCGGATACAAAAGTTACCAATGGATTCTAGATAAGATGTTTTTCATACAGGATTGGCGTGTATGCAAGACAAAAAATCAAAACAATCGTGCAACTCCGTTTTATTGGAGAAAAAAAGGACACAAATATAAACAGATCGAGATACACAGATCAGCGGTTATACACACAGGCAGTTCACAACGATAGCCAATAGCCACCGGAAGCGGCAGTGTAAACGATAACAGCAGCAGCGGGTATAACTTGTCAGAAGAGTGAAGATACAGTATAATACCTCTCATGAAGAAGGGTTTATTTTATAATTCCCTTCTAAACGTGTCAGGTTATTTACTGTACAATCAGTACAGACTTTTAGCCGTATCTTCGCTCTTTTGACAAGCTATACCCGCTGCTACTGTTATCGTTTACACTGCGGCTTCCGGTGGCTATTGGCTATCGTTGTGAACTGCCTGTGTGTATAACCGCTGATCTGTTACCTCATTCCATTGAGGTCTCAGTTTGTAAGTGTATCTCGATCTGTTTATATTTGTGTCCTTTTTTTCTCCAATAAAACAGAGTTGCACTATTATCGATGTTTTGATTTTTTGTCTTGCATACACGCCAATCCTGTATGAAAAACATCTTATCTGGGATCCATTGGTAACTTTTGTATCTGAATGCCGAATATCTACAACCAACTATCATATCATTGAAGTACCTGGTCGGCTTCCAAAAGATACAAAGTATCAAAGATAAAAGATATCGAGTACCGGATTTGCCTTTGAAAACAGCTTTAATTTGCTCATTCGTGCCCACCTTACCTCATAGGATTGAGGTTATTCTTCAGGGATTTTTCACCTGAAGAATTATATTGATCCACATATGAACTGTCAGATTACTTATGGGATTATATTGTCACCGTTATTCTTATGAACTATATGTTTGCTATAGGTATCCCTTTTTTGAGATGATTAGGGTGTAAAGAGTCAGCTCTCAAAATGGTGTTACCAGAAATTTATTTTCTATATACTTCAGTGACTATTGCCTTATCATTGTGACTGATTAGACCATCCAAATATGGTATATTATCTCCTGAGACACTAAAAGTAAACCTAAGATTAACCACATTGTCATTTAAATAATTGACAAATTTACTCAGATCGCTATTTGTGCAGTAAAAACATTTCTTTAAAAATGTTCATTTAAAATGCCATAATTTCTTTATATTAATAAGTTACATGTTCAAATACCCATGGGTCACACAGTATCATTTTTCCTGATCATTTTTAAACCACATGCGAATGTATTTCACTTATAATGTATAAAATGCGTTTAAACCATATTTTCTATGAAACAATTTAAGGATTATAATATCTTAATCCTGGATTCAATTTCCATCTTCAGCCGTCTGCTCAACATCACATACATGCTTTGAGATCAGCAAATATATGTGGTTTTCACACAATTATATCTACAATGGATTATTATCCCATACAGATTAATATTTAATATCTGTATGTTTCTTTTTGAGTGTATAAAACACATAGGATATTATTTAAAATACCAATTATATGTGTACTCACTAGGTGCCTGAAATGAAAGAAATAATGTTGTTAAAAATGTTCATTTGTGTATTTCCCTATATTCATATAAGATACAGAAGATTAAACATTGTTATATGGTTTTTAAATTATGCAGGCTGTATTTTAACAACTGGTTTGAGAGTTAAATGCAAGACATGTGCTTTTGCTTAGCAAATCTTCCCCCAGACGTATGTCTGAGCTTCGTATATTCAAACCTTAGCAGTTATAATTAGTCTTTGCATCTCAGGCTTCAAACGAAAAGTTCCAGACACTATGCCTCTGCCATTCCAGGGATTCCTGTAATCTAGATAAATTAAATAGATGCTTCCTCTTTGAAATAACTTAAATGTTATCTTAATTAGAATAAGCGTATCTTATGTTTGGTCTAAAATTTACAATATATAAACTGTAGATGGCCATATCTTTTGAAGTGATTTGCCCTTCTTTTGAAATGATTGTCTGAAATTAATTATACCAATTGTCTTTTCTAAGATTACTTTGAAAACAATTTCTTTTGATGATTGGGACACAGGCCTGTGCTGTATCCTGTGTATTCAAAAGAAGTGGGGGCTAAATTACACACAGTGACATTTGGTGTCCACAACCGTAGATTTATTAAATAATAATAAGTATAGATGTGTATATTATTTAATAATACTCAGATGCCCTGACAGATATATGAAGGAATATCTATTTATAAATACTTAAAACATGTTCTGCTATGTGCAGAACATTGGAGTGTGAAATATTTACAGTAAACACACACACACACACACACATATATATATATATATATATATATATATATATATATATATATATATACATACAAATACATCTTTAGACATGTATATGTATCTCTATGTTAAAGCCCTTTGCCTGCCTTTTTTCCCCTAAAACGTGAGACTTCATATCTTCAAGCCCTTATAACTTTTTTGTGCAATATTTTCTTTAATAATTTTTATTAGTGTTATTATGAGTGTAAATATTTTGTAATGTACTTTTGAAGCAGCTTTTTTGTTTCGAGAAACAGTTAACCAGAGCTCTGAGGACGCAGTAATCTTCCATAAACCAGCAAGCAGCAGTGCAAAAGTGCAGTTGAAGAAACATATAAAGTAGGTGGTGTGCTTGCTATTGGTTGTACCCACCTGTCAAATATTAAAAAACAAAAAAAAGGCTGCTGCAGATGATTAAATAGGGGGATTACAAGATACTGTATTTTAAAAAAATGACTTTGTTGGGTCAACAAAATTAATTATTTAATTTCATATTATGAAAATAAGTTTGTTTGCCATTACTTTAACTCCTCTGCTGTGGCTGATGACACATGGTCATCATCCACGTAATGCCTTTAGTGCGGATGATGACCCATGTATTCATCCTAGGGGCGGAGCACCTAACCTCAGATACAAGGTGGCCAAGTGGCCTGGCATAAGCGGGGGAAATCCAGAGATAGTAATTACTTCACCATGCTTGGGTGTGGTGACATCACCAGCCTGGAGACCTGGAAGCGCAGGGCTGCAGTAAGGAACTTAAGGAAGCTAGATAAAGGGGTAAATATTCAAACCCCTCAAGTTTGAAAGACAATTGTCTGCTTTATGTGAGTATCTTGGGGTGTAAATTTGAAGCAGAGTTAAAAAAATACACAGCATTGTTTATAACCTTGTTTATAAAAATGTTATAAAATTACAAATATTTTTCATACATTATGATGTACAGTTCTCGCATATTACTATATATAAATAAAATAAAGCTATAGTTTGAAACTACTGGGTCTATTGGAAAAAAATAAATAAATATATATATATATATATATATATACATATATATATATATATATATATATATATATATATATATATATATGAGTTTCTCACTGCAAAATGACCTACAGTAGGGCTTAAATGTCAACTGCATTAAACACTTCAAAACAGCTCAGCACAGGCTTAACACTTTAAAGGGACACTCAATTTAAAATAAAATGTTATGAATTAAAAAATGCATGCAGTTGTAAGACACTATCCACTTTACTTCCATTATCAAATTTTGCACAATCTTGTTATGTACACACTTTCTGGGGAACAAGACCCTACTGAGCAAGTGCACAAGCTCACAAGTTATATGTATATGTCAGGATTCCCTTTAAGGATCACTTGCTTACCAGTTCATTGAGCTGCTGTCCCTTTAATTCCAGACCTACCCACTTCCTGTTTCCTATAAAGGTCTATCAGTCTCTTAGCAAATTGCTTGGTATTGAAGTACACCTTAATTCCACGCTCCTCAAATTACCTATAGTTATCCTATGTGAGTTATTGCTCAAACCAACATGACCTTTTAATTCATTAAAGCCGCTTAGCCGCAACTCGGCAATTCCAGCACCTACGATATCAACTACAACTCCGGCCGGATCTACTAGATCAATCCGCGGTGACGTCACACGCCAACGAAACGGACAATCCAGGCTAATGCCTTTCTGCTCATCGTTACCGGACCTCTTAACTGGGTATTAGGAGTTATACCTAAATCTGAACCCTAACCATCTGGCTTATTTTGAAGGTAACCTACTTTAAGTCTACGAACTATACATAATATCTGCAACATTCCATATTTAAGTATTACACTCAATACCACTGCTTAATTATTTGTAAAGCAATATAGTGTATTTTCTTCTCAGCTTATCCGAAAAGGGATACTATGTTAATTTTCAGTTTCACAAGCGTTTTTCAGTTGATACTTAGTAATTGTACCTCAGCTTAATTAACATTCTCCTCAACTTCTGTCATTTTACCACGCTGGTTTCAGTAACAGTAGCTTAGCTGTATTTCTGTGAACACTCTCAGGTGACAGTTATAAGCATTTTTCCTTATCATTCCTGAAACTTATAACAACTGCTTAGGAGTATAACTGGGACCCACTTTATCTATTAGGTAAATTATGTGCTTCCCAAATGATCCTAAGCTACATATAAATATAAAATTACATCTCAGCAGCTGTGGTCTAATTTGAAGTTTTTCTTATTCTCTAGAACAATTTGATATTTTTATAAGGTCGTGACAGAATACCAAGCCCTTTTAATATGGATCCAGCTGAGATGACCGCAGAAATACAGTCTTTAAACCAGAAAGTTGATTTACTGGCTGATGGCCTTAATACATTAAAAGCAGAAAATGTAGCACTTAAAGCTTATATAAAGGATTACTTAGAGACAAAAATACATTCCCCTGAACCACAAGTTAGTCTCCCTGAAAAATTCTATGGTGACAGGGCACACTACAGAGACTTTAAAAATGCATGTCTCCTGCTATTCACGTTAAAACCCCAGTCCTATCCCAATGATAGAACCAGAGTTCTAACTATTATTTCTTTCCTTAGAGGGGAGCCACGCAGTTGGGCAAACAGTTTTTTTGAGACCAATGAAAATATACTCAATTCATTGGATCAATTTCTATTGGCCATGGGTCAATTATATGAAGACCCTTTCAAACAGCAGACTGCAGAGACAGCACTTAGGGCTCTGAAACAGAGGAAAAGGGTAGTTGAGGATTACATTTCAGATTTCAAGAGGTGGGCAAAAGATTCCGAATGGAATAATTTATCTTTAAGGAATCAGTTCCGCCTGGGTCTATCTGATCCTGTAAAAGATGAACTCTCCCGCACTGACATTCCTGCCACATTAGAAGAGTTAATGAAGCTCAGTATTACTATAGATAGAAGATTAAGGGAAAGACAACATGAAAGAACATATCCAGAGACATACTCTAAAAAGGGTTCTGGTAGTACGTCTGCCACATCTTCTCACAAAACTAACGCTGAACCAATGGAAATTGGCTTCCTGAAAGGCCCATTAAGTCCCCAAGAAAAGATTAGGCGCAGAGAAAATAATCTGTGTCTCTACTGCGCATCAGATGAACACTCAGTTAAAGAATGTCCTGCACTACAGAGATCTAACAAGGGTGAGTTCACAACTTTTAATATTTGCTGTAATACATCTGTCACAAGAACGATATACTGTAAGCTTTCACTCTCTTTTCAGTGGGATCAACACCGTCTCAACGTGCCCGCAATAATTGACTCTGGAGCGACAGCTTGTTACATTGATAAAGATTATACATTTATCAATAAAATTCCGCTTATTCGGAAAAAGTCTCCTGTTTTATTAAAGGGTATTGATGGAAGGCCCATCTCTTCAGGTCCAGTAGAGTTTCAAACAATACCAATTCTAGTATCTACCCCTGAACAACATAGAGAATATCTTACATTTGATGTAATTGCTTCACCTGCTTCTCCAGTCATACTAGGATTGAATTGGTTAGTTTTACATAACCCTGACATAAACTGGACAAACTTGACACTTAAATTTCCCTCCAAATATTGCAGTACAACATGTTTTCCTCTTAATATCATGCACTTCACCCCTGTACAAGATGAGATAATTTTACCTAAACAGTATAGGGATTTCGCAGATGTTTTCAGTAAAACCGAATCTGAAAACCTTCCACCCCACAGGAAGTATGACTGTCCTATTGAGCTAGTACCAGGGGCACAGATACCATACGGTCATATTTTTCCTTTATCTAAACCCGAGCTTTTACATCTAAAGACCTATCTAGAAGATAATTTAAGGAAGGGTTTCATTCGCCCTTCCACCTCTCCAGCAGGAGCGGGTATATTTTTCGTGAAAAATAAGGATGGCTCCTTAAGGCCTATTGTAGATTATAGACAACTTAACAAAGTTACAATAAAGAACCGGTACCCCTTACCACTTATCCCTGAACTGATCGAAAGACTAGAAGGGGCTAAATACTTCACCAAATTAGATCTCAGAGGGGCTTACAATTTAATACGTGTCAGAAGTGGTGACGAATGGCTCACGGCGTTCCGTACTAGGTATGGTCTATACGAATACACCGTGATGCCATTCGGTTTGTGTAACGCCCCTGCCACTTTCCAATATCTAATCAATGATCTTTTCAGAGATTTTCTAGATGTTTTCCTTGTCATTTATCTGGATGACATACTCATTTACTCAAAGACCTTTTCTGAACATATTTTACATGTAAGACAGGTACTCTCTAGGTTAAGAAGCAATTTCCTCTACGCCAAACCAGAGAAATGTATTTTCAACACACAGAGTATAACCTTTTTAGGTTACGTTATAACATCTAATGGAATTTACATGGAACAAACTAAAATTCAGGCAATTAAGGAGTGGCCTTCACCTAAATCAAAGAAAGAGGTACAAAGGTTTCTTGGCTTTGCTAACTTCTATCGGAAGTTCATAAAGAACTTCTCGAACATAACAAAGCCTCTAACTCATTTAACCAAATCAGGTACACCGTTTAAATGGAATCCTGAAGCCCAATCAGCTTTTGATATGTTAAAAATCCGGTTCACTACTGCACCGATTCTGAGATTTCCTAACCCTGAACTACCCTACACTTTGGAGGTCGATGCTTCAGATGTAGCTGTGGGTGCAGTTTTATCCCAACGTTCTGGCATAAACCAACCTCTTCATCCTGTAGCCTTTTTTTCTCGCTGTTTATCCAGCTCAGAACAAAATTATCCCATTGGAGACAAAGAGCTCCTTGCCATCAAGATGTCATTGGAACATTGGCGACACCTTCTAGAGGGTACTTCATTTCCCACTATCATATATACGGACCATAGGAACCTCCAATACCTTAAATCAACAAGGACACTTTCCGCTAGACAAGTCCGCTGGAATCTTTTCTTTTCTAGGTTTAATTTTCAGATTGTATACCGACCAGCTGGGAAGAATCACAAGGCAGATGCCTTGTCTAGATTACCTACTCATACTCGATCCAATTTACCAAAGGATACTATCATCCCAGCGGAAAACTTTGTCTCCTTCGTCACTGACACCAACTCCAGTCTGATTCATGAACAATCTCTGGACTCCACTAAACCAATCTCCCAGCTCCAGAAGAAAACTGATGGATTATACTATTTCAAGAACAAGATTTATATACCTCCTACATTAAGACAACTAGTTCTTCAGTCTTCCCATGAATCTTTACTTGCTGGACATCCAGGAGTTAAAAAAACACAAGAACTTATCTCACGTTCATACTGGTGGCCGGGAATTTATCAAGACATTAAGAAATATGTCCTTACTTGTACAGAATGTACTATCTCCAAAAGAGCTAAACATGCTCCTTATGGACTTTTGATTCCGTTACCTACTCCTAGCAAACCTTGGCAAGAGATTGCTCTAGATTTTATCGTTGACCTTCCGAAATCCGACAATAACACTACCATCTTAGTTGTTGTCGATCTCTTCAGTAAAATGTCACACTTCATCCCTTACCATAAACTTCCTACTGCATCTGAAACCATTCAACTTCTTATCGCTCATGTTTTCAAACATCACGGTATTCCCAATACTATCCTTACTGACCGTGGAACTCAGTTCTCCAGCAAACTCTGGACTGAATTCTGTAAGGTTTTTTTAATTGATAAAAGGCTTAGTTCAGCATACCATCCTCAGACCAATGGCCAGACTGAAAGGTCAAATCAGTGGCTTGAGCAATTCCTTAGGATCTATTGCTCTTCGCAACCACTACAATGGTCAAAACATTTGCCTTACGCAGAGTTCTGCTTCAATAACACCACTCACTCCACAACCAAACAAACTCCGTTCTATGTGAACTACGGTTACCATCCCAGATTTCAATTACTCTCTGACAATCAGAGTTTATCACCCACTATATCTGATCTTTCCGTTCTCATTACATCTAATTTTTCTACTATCAAAACTGCTATAGAGGATGCAAAGAAGACCCAAAAGTACTACTATGACAGGAAGAGAATTCCGTCTCCGATATACTCTGTTGGAGACTTAGTTTGGTTGTCTACGAAAAACCTTAGACTCAACACCCCTTCTAGGAAATTCGCTCCTCTGTTCATCGGACCTTTTCCAGTGGCTCAAATTGTCAACTCTAATGCTGTTCGTCTTACACTACCCGATTCTATGAAGGTGCACCCCACCTTTCATGTTTCCCTATTAAAGCCTTATAAAGCTCTCAGGAATCCCTCTTCTGCTACTATTTCTCCGGAAGTTATTGTGGACCCTAACATCGAATACGAAGTACAATCTATTTTGGACTCCCGAATCCATAGAGGAATTCTTCAATATCTCATCCGTTGGAAGGATTATACTCCGGATGATGATTCGTGGGAGCCTGCTGTCAACATCTCTGCTCCTCGATTGGTTGCACTGTTCCATCGCAGGAATCCTGACCGTCCCAGTTCATTGAGCCCCGGAGTTGCTCCTTGAAGGGGGGATTCTGTCAGGATTCCCTTTAAGGATCACTTGCTTACCAGTTCATTGAGCTGCTGTCCCTTTAATTCCAGACCTACCCACTTCCTGTTTCCTATAAAGGTCTATCAGTCTCTTAGCAAATTGCTTGGTATTGAAGTACACCTTAATTCCACGCTCCTCAAATTACCTATAGTTATCCTATGTGAGTTATTGCTCAAACCAACATGACCTTTTAATTCATTAAAGCCGCTTAGCCGCAACTCGGCAATTCCAGCACCTACGATATCAACTACAACTCCGGCCGGATCTACTAGATCAATCCGCGGTGACGTCACACGCCAACGAAACGGACAATCCAGGCTAATGCCTTTCTGCTCATCGTTACCGGACCTCTTAACTGGGTATTAGGAGTTATACCTAAATCTGAACCCTAACCATCTGGCTTATTTTGAAGGTAACCTACTTTAAGTCTACGAACTATACATAATATCTGCAACATTCCATATTTAAGTATTACACTCAATACCACTGCTTAATTATTTGTAAAGCAATATAGTGTATTTTCTTCTCAGCTTATCCGAAAAGGGATACTATGTTAATTTTCAGTTTCACAAGCGTTTTTCAGTTGATACTTAGTAATTGTACCTCAGCTTAATTAACATTCTCCTCAACTTCTGTCATTTTACCACGCTGGTTTCAGTAACAGTAGCTTAGCTGTATTTCTGTGAACACTCTCAGGTGACAGTTATAAGCATTTTTCCTTATCATTCCTGAAACTTATAACAACTGCTTAGGAGTATAACTGGGACCCACTTTATCTATTAGGTAAATTATGTGCTTCCCAAATGATCCTAAGCTACATATAAATATAAAATTACATCTCAGCAGCTGTGGTCTAATTTGAAGTTTTTCTTATTCTCTAGAACAATTTGATATTTTTATAAGGTCGTGACAGTATACTAGTCTGTGATTGGAAGATGCCTGTCACATGATGCAGGGGGACGGAAAATGGGAGAAAAAATAAATTTGTCAGAAAAAATCTTTTAAAGAAAAAGAGATGCAGCCGCACTACAAAAGGCACCAGATAGAAGGCTGAAAAAAGTGAAAACTTTATTGACTTTTAAAATACAAATACATATCATTAAACTCCTGACTAGTTTTGTGCCACACCAGGAATTTAATCATAGGATATGTGATACTGCTCAGGGTCCATATTTAAATGGACCTGATTAGCTTGTAATCAAAACTTATTAAAAACATCTGACACAAGTAATAAAACATATATGTACAAGCTGCAGAGATATATTACACATTACTAGGAGAAAACAAAAACACAAGCACATTCAAAGGGATTCTAAACACAAGAAAAACTATACCCAAAATGACATTTGATAAAAAATGACAAGTATATATTAATTAAACCCCAAATAGATGAAACATATTTGGGACAAAAAAGCGCTATTATTAAAGAAAAAATATAAATTAAGCCAGAATCCAAACTTCAAACTAAGTATGTTATATCATTATATGCAATGTTAGCCTATTATAGAAAAAAGAATAAGAGAATAAATAATGAAATAAATGATAAAAATAATAATTCATAAGTATGTCAATACATGTTTGAAATGCGCAATTTATATTCAAAACTGTAGTTGATAATGAATACAATACTTATCAATAAATCTACAATCAGAGGAATTTACCTCAACCTATACTATTTAATTTATTTTGTTTTATTTTAATCTATTTTATTTTTTCTGTTTTATTGATCAATAGACATGACCTTATAAAGGAAATGAAGGACTCCTTAGAAAACATTACTATGATACATCGGCTCTATACATGAAGGGTATATTTCAAATACTGGTTCCACAAAATACTTCTACTAATAAATGTAGCATGACAATTTATATACAGGTGAACAAATTATACCATAAACAGATCTAAAGCGCTAATCTATAAAATAGCTCATATCCCATTCTCGGTTCAACCCTGTGGGATTAATTGTTCGCAATTTATAAATCCAGTACAATTCCTGTTTTTGTAACAGCTTGTACTTATCACCCCCTCTTTGGGGTGGGATTACTTTGTCAATCACTTTAACTGTCATATTACAGAGATTTGTCATATGGAAAAAGTTATGGTGTCTGGCAATAGCAGATTCTTTGACAAAATCCTTTGTGTCTCTGACATGTTCCCTTACTCGGGACCTCAACTCTCTAGAGGGCTGACCAACATACTGAAGAAAACAAACCTTGCACTCACGTAAATAAACCACAAATGATCAACGACAATTGGCATAAAATTTACTGGAGAATTCCTCATTGGTTACTGTGCATTTGAACCCATCATCAACACTCAAAAAAACATAGGTAATGCAAGTGCCATTACCACATCTATATGTCCCTTTCCTCCTTAGCCATTCACTGTTGCTAGTAGTGCCTTTGCATACAAGACTAGGAGCTAGTTTAGTGGATAAAGTCATAGGTTTCTTGGGAACAAAAATACAAGTTTCAATTACACTGGATAGAGCACTGTCCTCCTTCAATATGTTTAAATTGTTCGTAAGTATAGAACACACCTTATAGAATTGACTAGAGTACTCAGTTGTAAAAACAACTTTATCTTGTGTAATATCATTAGTTCTCTTTGTACCAATAAGCAAATCACTCTGCCTTAATTTCTTAACCTCATCATAGATATTATCCAGTTGTTTTTTGTTATGAACCCTAGCTTGTAGGCGTACAATTAAGGCTTTAGCTTGACTGTCAAACAACTCATCTGAGCTAGTGTTCCAACGTAATCTCACAAACTGACCTCTGGGAATGGTCCTCACCAAATGTGGCGGATGACATGATTGGGCATGCAAGATGGTATTCCCAGAGGTCAGCTTATGATAGGTGTCACTGATGACCCTACCACTGGGGACATCTCCCCGTAAATTCAAATCCAAAAAATTCACTGAATCACTAGGAGGATCACCAACAAATCTTAAATTGAGATCCTTGAAATTAAGATATTCTTTAAATTTGTCATAATCAAATGGCTCCTTGATGAAAAAGATCAAGTCATCAATGAACTGCATATACATCACTATGCTGTCCTTAAATGGATTGTCGTCAGTATACAAGTAGGCAGATTCCCACCCACCTACATTTGCGAAAGAGGGAGCAAATTTTGCCCCCATAGCAGTTCCGCAAATCTGTATGTAGAATTCTCAAACATAAAAAAATTATGCTTTAAGAGAAAGACAACCACCTCACATAAAAAGATCTTATTCTCATTTGAAAATCTGGTGTGACAATCCAAAAAATGATTTACAGCCTGTATACCAAGAGATTGCGCTATACAGGAATACAATGAGACAGCATCAACAACAACCCATTTGAAATTACTCTCCCATTGAATATTTGAAACCATCCCAATCCCAGAAATTATGGGGCGTCCAGGGGGATTAACAACACTCTTGTGGGTTTTTGGTAAATAGTCGAATATGGGAATGCGTGGATGCTCAGGTATCAATGACTCTACCAAAGTTCTGTCCAATAATCCCAAGGCAACAGCTTGGGCAAGAATTTTGGACAGTTTAGATCTAAAGACAAGGGTGGGATTAGTGTGTAACTTTCTGTATGTAGTTATGTCTAAGAGCTGTCTAAAGCTTTCATTGACATAGTCAGTTTTATTAAGCACAACAACATTCCCACCCTTGTCTGAAAACCTGATCACAATATCTTTGTTGTTTTCAAGTGAAATCAAAGCTTCTCTCTCTTTACGAGTTAAGTTTTAAACATTTCTTTGAGATTTAACCTCTTCCTCCAACTGCAATATTTTTTTCTCAACGCGCTTCTGATATAGATTCAATGCAGGAACCATAAAATGCATGGGGTAAAAATCAGAAGTGCGTTTAGTTGGCAAGGGAATATCGCAGTCCTTAGGCCCAAACTCATTTTCTAGACTCTGTAGCTGAGCTAAGGCAATATTATCACTGAAATTAAGATGCATACAAGAGAGAGAGATTCAGGTGCCCCAACATTTAAACCTTCACATTCCCCCTGTTGGTCAGTGTGTAACATATGACCCTGATTCTGTAGATCAAAGAACTTTTTTAAACTAAGCTTTCGAATGAACTTATTCACATCTAAAAAAGGTTCTAAAGGCTGAGCAATTACTGGTTGGAGCAAAACCTAGACCCTTAGATAATAGTGAAATATATTCTTTGGTCAATTCAAAATCAGATATGCTAAGGACAGTTAATGTCTCTTTAGATCTTTGTTCTTTCGTGTTGATTTTCTTATTTCATCTCCCTGCTCTCCTTCTCTCCTTGATCTTTTCCTAAAGGGAAGTCACATTGGCTCTTTTCTTTAGGCCGGACCACTCTCTCAGCTTCTTCTAAGCTTCCACCATCCGCAACTTGCAAGGACACAGACGAACGAGAAGAAAGAGAGGAAGAAGACAAAAGAGAAGAGGAGGAGGAAGAAGAGGAGAGAAAAGCTGTATATGGCACTGTTACCATCTGATATATTGGATTTTTGATCAGAGTTCTCTGTGGAAGAGAATGCAACCTTGCGCTTAGAATTATTTTTTAGTATTGATTTCGGGGTGGCGCCTGTGGACTCTCCCTTCTTGGGACCATCATGATCCTTCTTATTTTGCTGGTTCAAATTTTTGTTGTAGTTGCCAGACTTGGAGAATTGCCTCCTTGGTTATCTTTGAAATCTGGACCAGTTGTACACTTTATTGTTGGCATAGTCCTCCAGATCCCTGCTAAATTTATTGCCCTTCCGGGTTGCCAATTCTCCATCTTCTTTCTTTATCTTTAATTTCAAAGAAGATTTGTATTCCTTATATTTGGGATCAGATTTAAAAACTTTCAATCCTGTTCTTATCTCTGAAATACGCTCTTTCAGCTTATCTCTTTTCATATTCTTGCTTCTATTAGCGATATCCATCAACTTGAGAGAGCAAGTAGTGAGTGCTTCATTCCATTGATTCGTGATATATATAGGTATATATAAAAAATCTTTTGCTTATTTGAAATTCAGAGTAGGTGTCAAATTATTGTCTTTTTATTATGCACTTGTTAATTATGGAATTCTACTGAGTTGAGTGGTCCTTTAATCATTATACTCTACACAGAGAAATAACAGTGTTTAAAGTGATTGTAAACTTTAATGAATCAGGATAAAAAAATAATCTTAAAAAAAGGGGCACTTTAACTAGTTAAAGTTTACAGACGCTTATTTTTTAAAATACTCACCTTTGCGTTATGGTAAGCATAACGCTGATCCTCCAGCCGTATCTCCTGCTTTTGTTAGCATATGGATGACGAATCCGGCTTCCTCCAATCGTTGCATGCCCCGCGAGCTGGACACCAAAGGGGGCACGCAACGATTGGAGGAAGCCAGATTCGTCATCCATATGCTAAATACAGCCGGAGATGCGGGCAAAGGATTGGCATTATGTTTACCATAACGCAAAGGTAAGTATTTTAAAAAATAGGTGTCTTTGTAAACTTTAATGAATTAAAATGTCCCTGTTTTTAAGATTATTTTTTGATCCTGGGCTTTAATTATTTTAAGTTTACAATCACTTTATGTAAAAATATCAGCAAAAAAAAATGTAAGCTTGAAGTTTCAACCTAATTGCTGGGGAAACTCATACTCTCATATAGTTACTAGAAATAGTAAATGTGCAATAAAGCTTAACTTCAACATTTCCTCCCCATAAAAGGTTTCCTTACCATTGTACCATTGGTCCACCCCAGTGGCGGTTCTAAATGTCCCTGGCCCCCCCTGAGCTTAACCCGTGAAGTTGATTCCTTGTTTTGCTGCAGTGTTATTGTTATTCTGCACTCACCTCCTGATGTCAGAGCCCCCCCCCTCGCGTGACGTCATCATTCTGCTGCCAGTGTTTCTCCTTATGATGTAGAATCGTTCGAAAAGTAGCTGGGAAACCGGACCTCAAGTTGGCTTATCCCCCTCCCCCAGGACCTTTGATTTATCCCATTGAAGATACCCATTCTTCCACCCTCTGGACTCTTATTTTACCCCCTACATGTCCCCAGATTATCCATCCTCCAGGACCACCCCCATACTCAGCATTTACCCTCCTGGAGGATCCCCTTCACCACCCAAAAGGATAGCAATTTACCTTCCAGCAGATCTCCTCACACAATTCAGCAGTTCTCAGTGATCGTATACTATTGCTGCAGCAATGTCTGAAATTCTGCCCTACAGTGAGAATAAGATGGGGCATTACGGCTCTGATGCCGAGGTTGGGCAAATATCATTCAACTGCCGCCTGCAGGATACCAGTTCGTTTTTTGGGGGAAATCAGCAGAAGAGACCCCCCAAACTGGGGCAGATCGGTAGAGCTAAGAGAGGTAAGGGGGATGTAAACACCTATTGGATAGAATGATGTCTGCATAATTTCCCAAACCTTTTGTCTCCATTCATCTATTTCACTTGCATTTTCTCTCATTCTCTCTTCTGCAGTTTACTGTTCTTGCCCCCTGCAGCCTCTAATGGGGTTTGTGTCATATATGGTATGGGGTGCATATGTCCAATTTAACCCTTTGGCTACCAAACAGAACTGATACGCTTTGATGTTCGATTCATGGAACCACTGTGACTGGCAGCAAAATAGTTAACTGAGCCTGGGATGTTATGATATTTTAGGGTTATAATATGATTTCCAACAGGTTATTCCTTTATACCCTTATACCAGTATTGTGAAGCCTAAAGTGGATTAGTATATAACATAATTACCTCCAGGACTCTCTTGTATGCCCAGAAAAAATATTTTGAAGGCTGCATGGCTGTGTATGCCCACAGACATTTTTTTTATGCCCATAAAAAGACTGAAGAGCTGATTTGAGGTGTTTGCCTCCATGCTGTTCCTATGTTCCGAAGGCCCAATATGATGCTAGGGTATGATTTTAATGTAAAGCAAAATTAAAGTATTTAATATTTAAATATAATTTATTTCCGTTTTTAATGTGCCCCTCTGATTAAACACTGGCCCCACCTTGACCCCCCCTCCCCCCCCGTAAAATTTGTCTAGAACCACCACTGGTCCACACATCTATCCCTCATATTTTCATTTTTATTTTTTTAGATGGACATTAAATACACATTGTAGGCTGTGTGATCATGTACTTTCATATCAGAGAATCATTCAGCTTTATTTTGTCAAATCAGCATTTTGTTTTTTGTGTTTTCACTAATTTCTCTGTCCCCCAGAACAAAAGAACCCCTGCTAGCCAATCAGAAACCAATTCACATATATAGCATGAACTGTTGTTTGCACATGTGCAGTTAAAGGTCAAAATTAAACTTTTATGATTAAGATAGGTCATTCAATTTTATTTTATTTCAAATTGTAGGTTTTTTTTTATTTTTTCTTACAAAAATAAATATAAACACAAAGAAAACAGTCATAAACTGACAAAACGTACACTATACACTATAAGAATCTCTTCCACAGTCTTGAATGGCCTCTTAACACTCTGAGGGGGTCTAATTCAGACTGACTCCCCCTTACTTAATCCACTTAAATTATTTTATTTCCTAATATATAAAATTACTCTAATTAATTTTGCTCTGAGGGAAGCGGGAGTACCCTTAGCATATTTTTCCAGATACCCTTTGCTTCCAGGGGGATTTCTTGATTATTATTTTTCAGATAAAAATACTCTTCATTGACCATATTATCCTCAACTTTTTTGATCCACTCCTCTTTTGTGGGGACTATCGGAGTCTTCCATTTTGTCAATATAAGATTCTTTGCACTGTTCAGCAGAATTTGGTACAAATATAATCTAGCTTTGTCTAGTTTATGATCTAAAATGTTTAGAATAGCAGAAAGAAAATTATTCAACATGTCTTGGTCGGGTCGTTTGTCTATTACCTGCAAAATTTGAGCCCAAAAAATCTTCACTTGTGGACAAAAGCACATAATATGAGATAGAGTGCCCTTGTTCTCACAGCCTCTCCAACACCTATCTTGAGTATGCGGGTACATTTTCTGTATTCTAGTGGGTGTGAGATACCACCTAGTTAATATTTTTAGATTGTGTTCAATCATTCTTGCTGAGATGGAGGACTTTGCTGTTCATTGGAATATATTTAGCCAGACTTTTGGTTCTATATCTTTCTCTAATTCATCTTGCCAATTCTTAATATAATTAGGCATTGATTCTCTGTTATTCTGTATCCCATATGATTTAGAGAGCAAATGTTTTATATTTACTTTGGATATACATAAGTTCTCAAATTGTGTTAATGGTCTGAGTATCTTATCCTTATTCCTATTTGTTGTGATATAGTGATAGAGCTGGGAATATGGGAACCAATCTATTACTCCTAGGAAGCCTTTCGTCTGTAAGTCTTCCTCAGTATGTAATTTCCCCCTTTCTACTAAATCTATTATCCTATAATTATTATCATTCTTATCTCCTTTGAATTGTCCCTTTAAAAAATTATCATTCTCAACTAGAGCAAGTAACGGTGATGGGATCGTTGCTATATTAACTATTTTCCTGATTATCTTGTCCCAGCTTGTAAATGTTTCTTTCAGGATACTGAAACTCTCTATCTTTATAGATCTATCTTTTTTATTCACCCAGCATTGATTGCTTATCGCCTTTCTGGAGATGAGATTACTTTCTAATTTTACCCAGTTTTTAGAGTCCTCCTTTAAATGCCAGTCTAATACTCTTTGAATCATTGATGCTTGTCTGTATTTAAATACATTAGGGAGTCCCAATCTGCCAAAATTTCTTTTCCTATACATAATCTCTTTACTTATTCTTGGATTAACTTTACCCCATACATAATTGTTAATTATGTTTTGTAGATCTTCTATATATTTGTTTGGGATGGGTATTGGGAGAGATTGTAACAAGTATAAAAATCTTGGTAGTACATTCATCTGAATAATATTTATTCTCCCCAACCAGGATATCTTTTTAGGGAACCATGAGAGAAGGTCATTTGTAATGGCATATAGTTAAGGTCAAACATTTTGGCCACTGCTTTTGTTAAGTAAACTCTTAAATATTTCAATGCTTCAGCCCCTTTAAAGTGGAAAGTTATAGCCATAATTTCCTGTGTCTTCACATCAATATTTATATTCAATATTTCTGATTTATTTATATTCACAAGAAAATTAGAAATGGTCCCAAATACCTTAATTTCTTTCAGAAGTTCTTCTATCGATGGCACCGGCTCGGATAGAGTCAGAAGGATATCATCTGCAAATAAAGAAGCTTTAAACTCAGTATTTCCAATTTTGATACCCCTTATCTTTTTGTTTTGTCTGATATGGGCTGCCAAGATTTCAATGCATAATACAAACAGTGTTGGTGAAAGCGGACACCCTTGTCTCGTCCCATTATGCATATTAAAAAAACGTTAGATAATCTCCCGTTTATTTTAATCCTTGCTGAGGGGGCCGTGTATAAGGACATTATTCTATTAATTACCTTCTGACCAAAATTAAATATGTTGAGTGTTTCTTTCCATAAATGACCAGTTGATTCAGTCGAATACTTTTCCGCGCCCACCGAAATAAAAGAAGACGGGGTATTTTCTATTCGGGTATATTCTAATAAATGAATATTTTTGACTATATTGTCCCTTGCTTCTCTATTTTGGACGAAACCTACTTGGTCCAAATGAATAATTCGCTCCAGGGTGCCACTTAGGCATTTTGGCAATGATTTTTGTAAATATATTTAAATCTAAATTTAAAAGAGATATGGGCCTATCATTTTTCACCTCCTCATTGCTTCTATTTTCCTTTGGTATTACTATAATTCTGGCTTCTTGCATTTCTTTAGAGAAGTTCCCCCCTCTATCGATCGAATCAAACAATTTAAGTAAATAGGGTGCCAGGTTTTCTTTAAAACTTTTATAATATTTAGCGGTGAACCCATCAGGGCCAGGGGATTTCCCTAATGCTAGTCCATCAATGGCTTCCTGTATTTCCTGAATTTGTATTGGATCTTCTAATTTTAGTTTTTCTTGATCTGAAACTTTATTTATTTTTGTATCCCAGAAATAGTTTATCCAAAAGGCCTCTTCCGTGGGTTGGGTCTCTAAATTGTTTAAATCTTTATAAAACTTTTTAAATTGTATAATTATTTTCTGATTATTCTTACAATATCTATTATTCTTGTTTTTGAGTTTATAAATGCTGTTGCTTATTTCTTTTTTTCTTAATAGCTCTAGCTAAGAGTCTACCATTTTTATCCCCTTCTGTGTAATACTTACGTTTTAACCATAGTGCTTTCCTTTTATTAATACTTGATCAATATTCCTGTAATTTCCTCCTTTCCCTATATAGATCCTCCAAAATCTTGTTGTTATCTGGTGAGTGTTTATGAACTTTTTCTAAGTTGTAAATTGTATTCATTGTCTCATCAAATAGTTTCCTCCTTACTTCCTTATAGTTTTCTTGGTAGATCTTAATTTAATTAACTCTCCTCTCATGACACACTTATGTGTGTCCCAGAGAACTGCTGGAAAGATGTCCTCTATATATTGTTAAGGAGAAAAATATCTTCAATTATTTCCGCTATTATATCCCTATCCTCCTGGTTGCTTAAAATGCTTTCATCTAATCTCCAGCTAAATTGTCTATTCTCCCCATTTTAATTTCAGCCTAACCGGTGCATGATCAGACCATGTCATAGGGAGAATTTGAGCTTCCTGAGTCATTGTTAACCCCTTTATGTCTGTACATAAGTAGTCTAATCTAGAGTAAGACAAATGTGGGTTTGAAAAAAATGTATAATCCCTCTGGTCTGGATATACCACCCGCCATACATCATACATAGCAATCTCTCTTAGACTGTTATTAAAGGGACATAATACTTGTACGCTAAATCACTTGAAACTGATGCAGTATAACTGTAAAAAGCTGACAGGAAAATATCACCTGAGCATCTCTATGTAAAAAAGGAAGATATTTTACCTCACAAACTCCTCAGCTCAGCAGAGTAAGTTCTGTGTAAAAGGTTATACTCAGCTGCTACCCAGCTGCAGGTAAAAAAAATAAAAAATGAAGAAATGAACTGCAGCCAATCAGCATCAGCAGTGCTGAGGTCATGAACTATTTTACTGTGATCTCATGAGATTTCACTTAACTCTCATGAGATTTCATTGTAAACTTCCTTTAAACTGAATTGGGAAATAACATGAGAGTGAACGAGGCTTAACCCCTTAGCTGTCCCGGGACAGACATACAGATTTGCTGCTTAGAAGTCCTTTACAATGGGATGTGGCTACTGAGGAACTTTTGAGGTAAAATATCTTTCTTTTTTACATACAGATCATGTTCAGGTGATATTTTTTAGTCAGCTTTTTACAGATATGCTGCATCACTTTCATGTGTTTAAACATTTTGGTATTATGGCCCTTTAACTTGTTTTACGATATAATTTGATGTTGCAGATTTATTTTTAGAATTGTCTAACCACGGATCTAGTGTAACATTGAAATCGCCTCCCAATATAGTAACCTCTGCTTGAAAATCTAATATTGGATTAGTTATTTTCTTAAAGAAAACATTCTGTTTCTTATTTGGGCCATAAATATTAAAGATTGTAATTGGTTCCCCCTGGAGAAAACCTTTTAATCCTAAGTATCTCCCCTCCTTACCTTTTAACTGCTCAATTAATTGGAAATTTATATTTTTGTGAAATAGAATACACACCCCATTCCTCCTAACTCTATCCAACGCCGTGTAGCATACTGTGTACTTCTCATTTGTGAAATTAGGTTCCTTGTTCCTTCTAAAGTGGGTCTCTTGGATTAATAACACATCGCCTTTTAACCTCTCCAATTCCCTCAGAGCCATGGTTCTTTTCTGGGGGGGTATTTAGCCCTTTGGCATTTATAGAAATAATTTGAATATTATTCATCTAAATTCATAGCTTCCCAGAAAAAGCTTCCATGAAAACAATAAAGAAGGGCCTATCTTCAAGAACCATTCTTATAACACTTAACATATAAATATAATATATACCTAAAGACATAAACAACAAAACAAATACCCATAGAGTAGAACTTCCTCCTGTCAGAATTATTTTCTCTCACAATATGAAGGAAAAAAAGAGATAAGGTATTGGATTGTGATAGGACAACACATATTGTACCTGTGTATAGTGCCTGTGCAAAAAAAAAAAAAAAAAGAATAACAGGCCAGTGGTAGTTAACCACGTGGGGAGACATTTGTGAACAAGGCCCACTGTGAGGACAAAAAAAACTATCTTGTGGGTGGTACCCTATATGGTACAAACCTGTGGTATAAGACCACATAGTGAGGCATGCTTGTGATCGGTGCCCTATATAAGGGGGGGAAAAGTGTTAGATTGTGGTAAATCAACACTTATTGCCCCTGGGTGTAGTGCCTGTGCAAAAAAAAACAAAAAACAAACAACAAAAAACCACAAGTGATAATTACCCACATAGTGATAGTGAAAACTCTTGTGAACAATGCCCATTGTGGGGGCATAAAAGCACTCTTGTGTGTGAAACCCTATTCAGGGGCACAAAAAAAAAAAGAAAAATATACTTATTATGTCCAAATTAATGTCCTTTTCTTTCCTTTTATTATGTCCCTTGGGAGTATCCCATAAACATCTCGTCCTTCTTTTCTTTCTTCTCTTCTTCTCATCCCTTGCTTTCCAAGGCACTAAGGATGGCTATAATCTAGGCTACTTTGGCTTGTCGGAGCATTTTTTTTTTCTTTCTAGTTTCTTCCCAATGAGGTTTTTGGGCCCTTTTATTCCCCCGTTTTACCCGGTCTATTCCTGCGCCTCTTTCAAAAAGTCCTCTGGGATTACCAATTCCAAATGTAACTTTGTTTTTATATAATGGATGTCTTCTTTTCTTTTATAAGATAAAGTGTTACCATTATGGGCTATTATTAACCTAAATGGGTAAGTCCTTTTATACCTTATGCCTTTTTCTTGCAGACATGAGGTTAAAAATCTGAGACCTCTCCTTTTTTTTATAGTCATCTGGCTTAGATCTGCAAATATCTGAATATCACTCTGTTGATATTTAAATATATGCTCACTTTTAGCTTTTCTTAGAATGTGTTCTTTTAGTTCAAAATCTTTTAATTTTAATATTACATCTCTTATTCTTCCTGGCGTCGCTGGGTTTGCTGTTCTATGTATTCTCTCTATTTTAATATCTTCTTCTTTTAAATTTGGTATTAGAGAGACAATCAACTTTTGAGAGAAGGTTTTTAGGTCCTCAGCCTTAATTTCCTCTGAGATACCCTATATTCATAAATGTCCCCTTCTAGACCTGTCTTCTAGGTCTGTTATTTTATCTTGCAAGTCAGAGATTAGACGAGTTTTACGGAAATTGTAACGTTGGCTTGGGAAATTTCTTTATCTGTTTCTACTTGCTGATCTTCTAGGGGGTCAACCCTTAAGCCAATATCATTCAATTCCTTTTTAATTTCAGATAGTTCTGCAACAATACAGTCTTTAATAGATATGATATCCTCTTTTGTTGCTAGTTTTCTTATCTCTTCCATATTGATTTGTATATCTGTATTTGGTGGACTTGCAGTTACTTAGTTTACTAAGTTTTTAGGGCTGGTGTGGGTCTCCAGACTTATATTATGAAAGAAGGGGTTAGCTTTCACACTTGGTGATTTATTATTTTTATTTACCTTATCAGATTTAGAGGATTTTGTTTAGTTAATTTCTATATCGTTTTGAAATATTTATTTTTTTGTATTTGATTTTTTATTATATTTTTTCTTGAAATGAGTTTGTTTGATCTTTTAATGTTGTTGATCCCACTAAAGTGCTAGTGATTCCTGGGCCTTATTCGGACCTTTTTCTGTGGATCTTTTCTCACTTTTTAATCTCCCTTATTTCTTTTCTCTTCTTGTTTTTTTCCTTCTTTTAATTCTTTTTTCCCCTTTTACTATCTTCTTTTCCTCTTTTTCCTTTCCACACTTTCTACTATGTATTTTCACCTCTTCTGATATTATCCCCTCATGCTTTCCTCCTTTTGAATTACTCCCCTTTTCTATTTTCCTTTTCTATTGTCCTTTTTATCTTTTTCAATTCCCCCCTTTTCCTAATACTGCCACAGTAACCTCACCTCGTTTGCCTGAGGGAGCTGGGTGGTGTTCTCTTACGGCGTCCGTATTCCACTGTAGGCAGCCTCCTACCTCCGCCACTCTCCCCCGGGCTCTCCTCTCGGCGTTCCCTCTTACTGGAACTCTGACAACTCTGTACTCATGTCCGGGTCCGTCCTTACCAGGTGGTGGCCTCCTAAGGCATCTGTAACTGGCTATCAATAGCCTCTTTCCTCCGCCACTCTTCCCCAGACTCCTCTACCGGCGTTCACTCTGACTAGTGCTCTGCCGTCTCTGTATCTGTCCGGGTCCAGCAGCTTCCGCCTCCTTCAGGTATTTGCGGTTCTCCTGCTTAATTCGAGACTACCTGCTGCCTCCCCTTTCCTGCTCGATCCTTGATGTGTAGTCTCTTCATTCAGTGTCGCCGGTTCTCTCTTTCCGGGCTTTACCTTCTCTTCCTTCCTCTCCTGTACAGCAGGGGGATAACTCTGACTGTCCCTCGGCTGTTTCCCACCTGGGCAGTCTTCACGGCTCTCAAGCGAGCTGCTTCTCCATCAAGTCCACTGGGATCCGCCCCTCGGAGACAGGTGAGTTGGTGTTCGTTGGTGTTTGCTTCTCCTCCCAGCTCTCTAGATACTATGCGGCCATCCCTTCAGCATTACAGGTAGTAATTCGCCTGTATGCGTGTTTACAGAGAAGGGCTTTCAGGTTTAAACTTTCTCCAGGGTATTAAAGCATGATATGCTACCATAGCATTCTGACAAGGGGAATGTTGGAGCTTAGCTATTCTGATGCCATCCTCTCGCACGCAGCAGGCTCCTCCCCCACCACCATTAGGTCATTCAATTTTAAACAACTTTCTAATGCACTTTTATTATATAATTTGTTTTGTTCTCTTGGTATCCTTTGCATAAAAGCATACCTAGATTAGGGCAGGAGCAGCAATGCACTACTGGGAGGTAGCGGCTGATTGTTGGCTGCACATTTATGCCTCTTGTCATTGGCTCAACCAGTATTATCAGCTAACTAGTAGAAGTGCATTGCTTCTCATTCAACAAAGGATACCAAGAGAATAAAACAAATGTGATAATAGAAGTAAATTTGAAAGTTGTTAAAAATTACATGATCTATCTGAATCATGATAGAAAACAAATTGGGTTTCATGTCTCATTTTTGAAGGAAAAAGATTGGGGTAGCCCCACTGATTCAGCTTAGTTAGCTAATAATAATTTATTTAAAAGACATATTCCTTTCTAATCTCTATCTACAAACTATATATATATATATATATAATTCAATAGAGCACACTCCCACCTTCAAAAACAGCTACCAGGGTGCAGTCAAGCAAAATCACAGTTCCATAAATAGCATGCAAAAAGTGCTTTATTGGCACACAAAAATGTTCAGTAACTCTTTGGGGATCTCACCCCTTCATCAGACTGTCACTTAGTCTGATGAAGGGGTGAGATCCCCGAAATGTTACTGAACATTTTTGTGTGCCAATAAAGCACGTTTTGCACAATACCAGTGAGTGCATGCTATTTATGGAACTATCTATACTATAATTGTGTTTGTAATGTCCGTCGCCGTTGGCAGTTGCGTATGCATCCTCAATGGAATGTTGGCAGCGCGAGGCATCCCTGCTATTCAAATCAGCCAATAGGATTTGAGTAGCTCTCATCCTATTAGCTGATTTGAATTTGAAGTCAGCCAATAGGAATTCAAGGGACGACCTTGAATTCACTATGCAGTGTACGGCGGTGATCGTACCAAGAGGATCCTCCATGCTCCATGGCTCTGCGGTTGCCGGTCTTCAGTTCCAAAGTCGCCGGTCTTCAGTTCCAGGGTCGCCGGTCTTCAGCTCCGTGGTCATCGGTCTTCAGCTCCGCTCCGCACCGGATTGTTCCTGGAAGAAGAAAGAAGAGGTCGCCGCTTGGAAGAAGACTTCACCGCATGGGACAGGACCTTCTCCGTCGGACTTCATGAACGGTGAGTACCAACCTGGGAGTTAGACTTTGTTTTTTTTTTATTTATTTTTATTTTTTTATTTAGATTAGGGTTAAATGCTCTTTTAAGGGCCATGCCCAACAAATGCCCTTTTCAATGCAATGGGTAGTTTAGGTTTTTAGTGTTAGGTTTTTTATTTTTGGGGGGGTTTTGTGGGTGGGGGTTTACTGTTAGGGGGGGACTTTGTGTATTTTAATGTAAAATAGCTGTTTATCTTGGGGCAATGCCCTGCAAAACGCCCTTTTAAGGGCTACTGGCAGTTTATTCTTAGAGTAGGGGGTGTTTTTATTTGGGGGGGGCATTTTTATTTTCATAGGGATTAGGTATAATTTTTTTAAATTTGATAATTTTGTTTTTTTATTTCCAGTAATAGTAATAGTAATAGTAATAGTAGATGTGTTTATTTTCTGTAATTTTAGATTAATTTAAAATTAGGTTTAATTTTTTAATATTTGGGGGGTTAGACTTAGGTTGTTGTTTTTTTAGATTAGGGATGGGCAGCAAAAAAGCTGAATGCCCTTTTCAGGTTTCATATACCTTTTGTTCCCTTATGCACTTGTTACAGTAATTCTGTGTCTTATGTCTTTAATTGGTTCCCAATTCTGTAAAAATGCTCAATATATTCATATTCCTTTTTGCTACCCTTTGTCTCTATTATTATTATTATTATTATCAATTATTTGTAGAGCGCCAACAGATTCCGCAGCGCTATTAACAAAGGCGGAGTACAAAAAAAACAAAAAAAAAAACAGTTATAGGGATCAAATGGGTAGAGGGCCCTGCCAAGAGTTGCACTGTTGCAGTCAGCTCTTGAGAAGGTGATCAACAAACAGCTGGACTCTTAAGCTTACATGCTAGGGGGGTTCAGGGGATAGCAATGGAGGAGAGGAACTGGTATAAAGTAAGGTTAGTGTAGGTTGTATGCATCCCTAAACAGTAAAGTCTTTAGGGAGCACTTGAAGCTTTTAAAACTAGAAGAGAGTCTTGTGGAGCGAGGCAGAGAGTTCCACAAGATGGGAGCCAGTCTGGAGAAGTCCTGTAAACGGGAGTGTGATGAGGTGACAAGAGAGGAGGAGAGTAGGAGGTCTTGAGCAGAGCGAAGGGGACGGGAAGGAGAGTATCTGGAGACAAGATCTGAGATATAGGGGGGAGCAGTGCAGTTGAGGGCTTTGTATGTCAGAGTGAGAATTTTGTGTTTGATCCTAGAGGCAAGAGGAAGCCAGTGAAGAGATTGGCAGAGAGGTGCAGCAGATGAAGAGCGACTTGTAAGGAAGATGAGTCTGGCATTCATTAAGGATTGTAAAGGAGCTAGGCGGTAGGTGGGGAGACCAGGGAGGACAGAGTTGCAGTAATCGAGGCGGGAGAGGATGAGAGAGTGGATTAACATCTTAGTTGTGTCTTGTGTAAGGAAGTGTCTAATTTTAGAGATGTTTTTAAGGTGGAAGCGGCAGGCTTTAGCCAAAGACTGAATGTGAGGAATGAAAGAAAGATCGGAGTCAAATGTGACCCCGAGACATCGGGCATGCGAGGTAGGGGTAATGATGGAGTTGTCGACAGTTATAGAGAGATTGGGGGTGGAGAGTTTTGAAGAAGGGGGGAAAATAAGGAGCTCAGTTTTGGAGAGATTTAGCTTGAGGTAGTGAGAGGACATCCAGTTGGAGATGTGAGAAAGACAGTTAGTGACACGGGTTAGCAAGGAAGGAGAAAGGTCTGGTGCAGAGAAGTAGATTTGGGTGTCGTCGGCATACAAATGATATTGTAAACCATGGGACTTTATTAGGGAACCTAGTGATGACGTGTAGATTGAGAAGAGAAGGGGACCGAGGACAGAGCCTTGCGGTACTCCGACAGAAAGTGGTGACGGGGCAGAGGAGGCCCCAGAGAAGGCTACACTAAAGGTACGGTTTGACAGGTAGGAAGAGAGCCACGAGAGGGCTGTGTCACATATGCCGAAGGATTGGAGGGTTTGGAGCAAGAGAGGGTGGTCAACAGTGTCAAAGGCTGCGGACAGATCAAGGAGAATAAGCAGAGAGAAGTGGCCTTTTGATTTTGCTGTAAGTAGGTCGTTGGTAACCTTAACAATTGTTGTTTCTGTGGAGTGATGGGGACGAAATCCAGATTGCAATGGGTCAAGGAGGGAGTTTATTATAAGGAAATGGGAAAGGCGTGCATAAGCTAGTTTTTCGAGAAGCTTTGATACAAGAGGGAGGAGGGAAATAGGGCGGTAGTTGGATGGGGAGGTAGGATCAAGGGAAGGTTTTTTGAGGATAGGTGTGACCAGTGCATGTTTCAGCGATGAGGGAAATATACCGGTGCTGAATGAGAGGTTGAAAGTGTGTGTGAGTATAGCGGTAAGGGTGGCAGAGAGGGAGGGGAGTAGCTGTGAGGGGATAGGGTCAAGGGGACAGGTAGTGAGGTGAGAGCGCAGTATAAGTGCCGAAACTTCTTCCTCAGTAACAGGGGAGAATGAGCTAAGTTTAAGGTTATGTGGGTTGTGGTTGATTGAGAGCATTTGAGGGGGTGAGGGAATGGAATTATGTTGAGAGCTGATTTCATTTCTGATGGAGTTGATTTTATTATTGAAGTGGTTGGCAAAGTCTTGAGCTGACAGAGAAGTTGTATTAGGAGGTGGGGGAGGGCGGAGAAGAGTATTGAAAGTGGAGAACAAACGTTTTGGGTTTGAAGAAAGATTAGAGATAAGAGTAGAGAAGTAGTGTTGCTTATGAAAATTAAGGGCAGAGTAGTAGGAGTTCAAGATAAATTTGTAGTGTTGAAAATCAGCTGAACTCCTAGATTTTCTCCAGTGCTGCTCAGCAGTACGGGAACATCTGCGTAGGTATCGTGTCAGTGGAGTATGCCAGGGCTGAGGATGAGTGTTTGATTTCCGAGCTATGGTAAGAGGGGCGAGATTGTCAAGGACGGATGTAAGGGTGGAATTATAGTGGCAGATAGATTGGTCAGGGCATGAAAAGGAGGAAAAGGATGAGAGGAGAGGTTTGATGGAATTAGAAAGCTGTTGTTGATCTAATGACGTAATGCTTCTGTGAAGTTTGGTGTGAGGAGCAGAAGGAGGGAGAGTTGTAGGGAGGGATGATATGTTGCAAGTAAGGAGATGGTGGTCAGAAAGAGGAAAGGGGGAGTTTGTGAAGTTTGAGAGGGTGCATCGATAGCTAAAGATCAGGAAAAGGGAGTGACCATCTTTGTGAGTGGGAGAATCAGTCCATTGTGACAAACCAAAAGAGGAAGTGAGTTGCAGAAGTTGTTTTGCAGAGGAGGCAGTGGGATTGTCAAGAGGGATGTTGAAGTCACCAAGAATGAGGGAAGGGGTGTCTGAGGAAAGGAAATAAGGTAGCCATGCAGCCAAGTGATCTAGAAATTGAGTTGAGGAGCCAGGAGGACGGTATATGACTGCGACACGTATAGAAAGAGGAGAGAATAAGCGAATCATGTGGGTTTCGAATGAAGAAAATGTGAGGGAAGAGATGGGGTGTATTTGTTGAAAGGTGCAATGAGAGGAAAGTAAAATACCAACACCACCTCCCTGTCTATTACCAGACCTAGGAGTGTGGCTGAAGTGGAGACCCCCATGTGACAGAGCAGCAGTGGATGCTGTGTCTAGGGGAGAGAGCCAGGTTTCTGTTAGGGCCAGAAGGTTGAGGGAGCGGGAGATAAAGAGGTCATGTAAAGACGTGAGTTTGTTGCAAACAGAGCGAGAGTTCCAAAGTGCACAAGTGAAAGGGGAAGTGGCTTTTGATGCAAGATGAATGTGAGTAAGGTTGTCAGAGTTTTGTTTTTTTGAGTCTGTGGGATGGTACACATGGATGTGCACGGCTAGGCAGTTGTTGGGGACCAGGATTAGGGGAGATGTCGCCAGCAGTTAGTAGAAGCAAGAGGGAGAGTGACATAAGATGAGATACAGATTTGCAGTAGTGAGACTGCTTTTGAGACAAGGTGCAGGGGGAGAGAGAGTGTTTAGGAATAGGTAAAGTTCATGAGTACAAAAGTAATGTGAGTTTAGGAGAGATGGGCTAATGAACAGTGGAGAGGGAGAAGGAGTAAATGAGTAATGTAGTTTGTTATAGAGACAAAAGGCAGCAAAAAGGAATATGAAGATATTAGGCATTTTTACAAAAGAGGGAACCAGTTAAACACATAAGACACAGTATTACAGTAGCAATCGCATTTGTAAACAGTAAGGTATATCAAACATAATATTACAAAAGTACTTGCCTTGTGTCTTGCCCCTTGCCCAATCCTTGTTCAATTATTGTATAATTCTATTGCTATATTGCTAGTGAATCACTTATAAAATGTTCACTTTGAAAATGTGAACATATGCTATTGTTACAATGTACACTGCCCATGCAATGCACCCCTGTTCAATGCACATCCCAAACTAGTGTGAAATATATGCAGGGAGGGCAGTCAGCTGAGTCCACTAAATTTAGTTGATTGCTAATCAAAGACAATTGGAAAGGCCAATTGGAAAGTTAGATTCTGGTCTGGTCAGGGTGAGATGTTAAGTAAACAGACAATAAAATTTGGGGGAGGTTAAAACTATGAAATAAGACAGCTATACATTTCAGAATAATAGCAAGTATTGATAAGGATTGAACATCACATGGCAGTTAAATGAACATTAGAAATAACACATTGGATAACAGTACAACAGATGTAGGACTAAATTAACAAACTAAAATCATTTGCTCTATGTAAATATTCATGTACCAGAAGAGAGTTACAGGAGAGTAAAAAACACCAGAGAGAGCAGTGAATAATTGCAGAATGACAGGGTCTCTATTCACATACCAGAAGAGAGTTACAGGAGAGTAAAAAACACCAGAGAGAGCAGTGAATAATTGCAGAATGACAGGGTCTCTATTCACATACCAGAAGAGAGTTACAGGAGAGTAAAAAACACCAGAGAGCAGTGAATAATTGCAGAATGACAGGGTCTCTATTCACATACCAGAAGAGAGTTACAGGAGAGTAAAAAACACAAGAGAGCAGTGAATAATTGCAGAATGACAGGGTCTCTATTCACATACCAGAAGAGAGTTACAGGAGAGTAAAAAACACCAGAGAGCAGTGAATAATTGCAGAATGACAGGGTCTCTATTCACATACCAGAAGAGAGTTACAGGAGAGTAAAAAACACCAGAGAGCAGTGAATAATTGCAGAATGACAGGGTCTCTATTCACATACCAGAAGAGAGTTACAGGAGAGTAAAAAACACCAGAGAGCAGTGAATAATTGCAGAATGACAGGGTCTCTATTCACATACCAGAAGAGAGTTACAGGAGAGTAAAAAACACCAGAGAGCAGTGAATAATTGCAGAATGACAGGGTCTCTATTCACATACCAGAAGAGAGTTACAGGAGAGTAAAAAACACCAGAGAGCAGTGAATAATTGCAGAATGACAGGGTCTCTATTCACATACCAGAAGAGAGTTACAGGAGAGTAAAAAACACCAGAGAGCAGTGAATAATTGCAGAATGACAGGGTCTCTATTCACATACCAGAAGAGAGTTACAGGAGAGTAAAAAACACCAGAGAGCAGTGAATAATTGCAGAATGACAGGGTCTCTATTCACATACCAGAAGAGAGTTACAGGAGAGTAAAAAACACCAGAGAGCAGTGAATAATTGCAGAATGACAGGGTCTCTATTCACATACCAGAAGAGAGTTACAGGAGAGTAAAAAACACCAGAAAGCAGTGAATAATTGCAGAATGACAGGGTCTCTATTCACATACCAGAAGAGAGTTACAGGAGAGTAAAAAACACCAGAGAGCAGTGAATAATTGCAGAATGACAGGGTCTCTATTCACATACCAGAAGAGAGTTACAGGAGAGTAAAAAACACCAGAGAGCAGTGAATAATTGCAGAATGACAGGGTCTCTATTCACATAACTGAAAGCAGAGGAGAGAGAATAGGGTTAGCTTGATGCAGTGTGCAATTTTTCAGCAGATGTCAATAGGCAGCATGTTTTCTTATTAAGCAGCACTGTGCTGAGTAGTGAATGCAGTTCTTGTATAATTCTATTGCTATATTGCTAGTGAATCACTTATAAAATGTTCACTTTGAACATGTGAACATATGCTATTGTTACAATGTACACTGCCCATGCAATGCACCCCTGTGCAATGCACATCCCAAACTCTATAACAAACTACACTATTCAATTACTCCTTCTCCCTCTCCACCTGCACTGTTCATTAGCCCATCTCTCTTAAACTCACCTTACTTTTGTACTCATGAACTTTACCTATTCCTAAACATTCTCTCTCCCCCCTGCAGCTCATCTCAAAAGCAGTCTCACTACTGCAAATCTGTATCCCATCTCTTGTCACTCTCCCTCTTGCTTCTACTTACTGCTGGTGACATCTCCCCTAATCCTGGTCCCCAACCACTGACAAGCCGTGCACATCCATGTGTACCATCCCATAGACTCAGAAAACAAAACTCTGCACACCTTACTCACATTCCTCTTGCATCTAAAGCCGCTACCCCTTTCACTTGTGCACTCTGGAACTCTCGCTCTGTTTGCAACAAGCTCACTTCTATACATGACCTCTTCATCTCCCACTCCCTCAACCTTCTGGCCCTAACAGAAACCTGGCTCTCTCCCCTAGACACAGCATCCATTGCTGCTCTGTCACATGGGGGTCTCCACTTCAGCCACACTCCTAGGTCTGATAACAGACAAGGAGGTGGTGTAGGTATTTTACTCTCCTCTTGTTGCACCTTTCAACAAATACATCCTATCTCTTCCCTCACTTTTCCCTCATTCGAAACCCACATGATTCGCTTATTCTCCCCTCTCTCTGTACGTGTTGCAGTCATATACCGACCCCCTGGCTCCTCAAGTCAATTTCTAGATCACTTGGCTGCCTGGCTACCCTATTTCCTTTCCTCAGACACCCCTGCCCTCATTCTTGGCGACTTCAACATCCCCCTTAACAATCCCACTGCCTCATCCGCTAAACAACTTCTGCAACTCACTTCCTCTTTCGGTCTGTCACAATAGACTGATTCTCCCACTCACAAAGACGGTCACTCTCTTGACCTGATCTTTAGATATCGATGCACTCTCTCAAACTTCTCAAACTCCCCTTTTCCTCTTTCTGACCACCATCTCCTTACTTGCAACATATCATCCCTTCCTATAACTCTCCCTCCTTCTACTCCTCACACCAAACTTCACAGAAGCATTATGTCTTTAGATCAGCAACAACTTGCTAATTCCCTTAAACCGCTCCTCTCATCCTTCTCCTCCTTTTCCTGCCCTGATCAATCTATCTGCCACTATAATTCCACCCTTATATCCGTCCTTGACAATCTCGCCCCTCTTACCATTGCTCGGAAATCACACACTCATCCCCAGTCCTAGCATACTCCTCTGACACGGTACCTACGCAGATGTTCCCGTACTGCTGAACGGCATTGGAGAAAATCACGGAGTTCAGCTGATTTTCTTCATTACAAATTCATCTTGAACTCCTACTATTCTCTACAAGCAACACTACTTCTCTACTCTTATCTCTAATCTTTCTTCAAACCCAAAACGTCTGTTCTCCACTTTCAATACTCTCCTCCACCCTCCCCCACTTCCTAATACAACTTCTCTGTCAGCTCAAGACTTTGCCAGTCACTTCATTAACAAAATTGACTCCATCAGACATGAAATCAGCTCTCAACATAATTCCATTCTCTCCCCCCCTCAAATGCTCTCACTCAACCACAACCCTCATAACCTGAAACTTAGTTCATTCTCCCCTGTTACTGAGGAAGAAGTTTCGGCACTTGTACTGCGCTCTCACCTCACTACCTGTCCCCTTGACCCTATCCCCTCACAGCTACTCCCCTCCTTCTCTGCTACCCTTACCCCTATACTAACACATATTTTCAACCTCTCCCTCAGCACTGGTACATTTCCCTCATCGATGAAACATGCACTGGTCACACCTATCCTCAAAAAAACCTTCCCTTGATCCTACCTCCCCATCCAACTACCGCCCTATTTCCCTCCTCCCTCTTGCTTCAAAGCTTCTCGAAAAACTAGTATATGCACGCCTATCCCATTTCCTTACGTTAAACTCCCTTCTTGACCCGCTGCAATCTGGATTTCGTCCCTATCACTCCACAGAGACAGCTATTGTTAAGGTCACCAACGACCTACTTACAGCAAAATCAAAATGTCACTTCTCTCTGCTTATCCTCCTTGATCTGTCCGCAGCCTTTGACACTGTCAACCACCCTCTTTTGCTCCAAACCCTGCAATTCTTCGGCATCTGTGACACAGCCCTTTCGTGGCTCTCTTCCTACCTATCAAACCGTACCTTCAGTGTAGCCTTCTCTGGGGCCTCCTCTGCCCCGTCACCACTTTCTGTCGGAGTACCGCAAGGCTCTGTCCTTGGTCCCCTTCTCTTCTCAATCTATACATCATCACTAGGCTCCCTAATTAAGTCCCACGGTTTCCAATATCATTTGTATGCTGATGACACCCAAATCTACTTCTCTGCACCAGACCTATCTCCTTCCTTGCAAACCCGTGTCACTAACTGTCTTTCTCACATCTCTTCCTGGATGTCCTCCTACTACCTCAAGCTAAATCTCTCCAAAACTGAGCTCCTCATTTCCCCCCCTTCTTCCAAAATCTCCACCCCCAATATCTCTATAACTGTCGACAACTCCATCATTACCCCTACCCCGCATGCCCGATGTCTCGGGTCACATTTGACTCCGATCTTTCCTTCACTCCTCACATTCAGTCCTTGGCTAAAGCCTGCCGCTTCCACCTTAAAAACATCTCCAAAATTAGACACTTCCTTACACAAGACACAACTAAGATTTTAATCCACTCTCTCATTCTTTCCCGCCTTGATTACTGCAACTCTGTCCTCTCTGGTCTCCCCACCTGCCGCCTAGCTCCCTTACAATCCATACTGAATGCCTCTGCCAGACTCATCTTCCTTACACATCGCTCTTCATCTGCTGCTCCTCTCTGCCAATCCCTTCACTGGCTTCCTCTTGCCTCTAGGATCAAACACAAAATTCTCACTCTGACATACAAAGCCCTCAACTGCACTGCTCCCCCCTATATCTCAGACCTTGTCTCCAGATACTCTCCCTCCCGTCCCCTTCGCTCTGCTCATGAACTCCTACTCTCCTCCTCTCTGGTTACCTCATCGCACTCCTGTTTACAGGACTTCTCCAGACTCTCCCCTAGTTTTGAAAGCTTCAAGCGCTCCCTAAAGACTCTGCTGTTCAAGGATGCATACAACCTATGATACCCTTACTTTATACCAGTTCCACTCCTCCATTGCTATCCCCTGAACCCCCTTAGCATGTAAGCCTAAGAGCCCAGCTGTTTGTAGATCACCGTCTTAAGAGTGGATTACAACAGTGCAACTCTTGGCAGGGCCCTCTACCCACTTTATCCCTTAATTGTTTTATACTCCCCTTTGTTTATAGCGCTGCGGAATCTGTTGGCGCTCTACAAATAACCCATAATAATAATAATAATTCAGGGCAATGGTTACTTTAGGTTTTTTAGTGTTAGGTTTATTTATTTTGGGGGTTTGGTGGGTGGTGGGTTTTACTGTTAGGGGGGACTTAGAATTTTTGGTAACTGCAAAAGAGCTGTTTAATTTAGGGCAATGCCCTACAAAAAGCCCTTTTAAGGGCTATTGGTAGTTTAGTATTAGATTAGGGGGTGTTTTTATTTGGGGGGGGCTTTTTTATTTTCATAGGGATTAGGTTTTATTTATATTTTTGGGGAGGTTTTAGACTTAGGTTTTTGTATTTTTTGTATTTATTTATTATTTTAGATTAGGGATGGTCAGCAAAAGAGCTGAATGCCCTTTTAAGGGCAATGCCCAGGGCCGGCTCAACCATGGGACCAAGTGGGTCCAATGGACCCAGGCAGCACTTGACAAGGGGCAGCACTTCAGTGACTGAGTGACCTGAGTCAGTCACTGTCAGATCCAGACCAGTCCTGTCCTATGCAAAAACATTGATTGTAGGTAGGCAGGCTTAGTAAGGTCAGAAGCCAGGCTAGTAAGTTAATATAGTTATCAGTAATGTTAATACTGGGGGAGCGTCATTGGATTCTCGGACCCAGGCAGCACAATATCTTGAGCCGGCCTTGGCAATGCCCATACAAATGCCCTTTTCAGAGACTTCCTGTGGGCGGAGCAACCGGGTGGCAGCAAGAAGAAAGAGCTCTGCAAAACAGCTCTTAAAAAAAGCAAAGTAGGATGCAAAGTAGGATTCAACATGCTGATGTGCAAAGATAACCTCATCCAGGAACTGACCATGCTGTTTACACCTTCACTGGACAGATTGCTATCTGCCTGTTCAGAGTTATGCCAGGAAGTTCAGGGAGTTGTGAGAGGCACCAAACTGATAATGACCATGTGTGAAGATCACAAGGAAAATTCTATTAATGAGTACCCAATACAGCGTGGCTATGTGAAGTATGCTGACAATCTAACTGTTCTCACATTGGACTCTCATAATGGCTGCTCATAGGATATATCTCTTGGATCACTGAGACTCCCACCTAAGACTGCAGAAACATGCCATGAGGTCAGTTTAAATGTAACAGACTTGTGCCTATTTGATTTACTGATGTCAGCTCCAGAGCTACTAGCAGCTGGCTGCTCTCAGAGGAACCCTCAGTGTTATAAACTTATGAGACCATTCCAGTGGAGCAATACCTGGGCAGACTGTCTGGATAGAAAAGATGTAAAGCTCTGCAGGACCTTTTCAGGGACAGCTGCAATATATTTCTCATTCCACACTTGGAGCAGTTTATGTCCTGTTCACTCATGCTTTGTTTGCAGCGTTCATCCTCTCCCTGCTCGTGTAGGAGTTGGATGATATCCCTTGCAGAGATAGGGTATTAATTCACCCCCCTCATGTTTGGGACTTCCATAAGGGACTGCTTTAAAGAGATGGCAGTGCACCATCATTTTACTTATGACTTATGACAGGTTGCTTACAACCTTGATAAAAAATATGCCTGCAATCCTTTTTTTTTAATTATTATTTTGAATATTCAACAGCAAGTATACAGCAATGCAGATTGTGTTCACTCCCTATCAATGCTGTCTCAGTCATCACATTGAATGAAACAATTTGCATTTTATACTCTGATACCTCATTTTGCTTATGTGTATATGCCCAGAGGCAGAACATTCCTTCACTTTCTGCAATGAGATTTATTTAGTGAAATTTTTTCTGCAGGTAATTTTAAAATAAAATTCAATTTTAAATTAGGAAGTTACACTAAGGCACCAGTTCAATTGCAATGTGTTGGTTAACTGAAGAATAAAGCAATTTGTAAATGTTTTATAATATAGTGCAGTAGTTGAAAATTGAATTGCAAGTTAGCTGCATACAAAAAAATAAATTTTAAAATGTCTCTTGAATAAAATTTATTTCCTTAACTCTTGGTATAACATAGAAATGTAGTAATAAAAAGATGCAATGCTCATACATCTTATGTTCAGAATAAACAGCTTTGCAGACTGGGAAAGACTAGGGTTTGAAAAAAATCTCTGAGAGCCTGTCAACAATCAATTCACTGTGTTAAGGAAAACGTACACAGTGCAGCCAGAGCACAACTCTGTTTGAATAGAACTGTCTAATGTGGAGCAGCACTACAAAGTGAAAGCACTGACATGTGTCCTGTTCTTTCTGCAGGCATGATGCATTTTCTGCGATGACATCTCAGATCACTGTATGTTCTGCCTTGGGGTGTATATGTAGGAAAATATGGTTTCCTTTTCTTAGAGTTACATACTTTAGAGTTAACATATTGAGGTTGCCCAGTTTCCCATGCTGAAAACTCCTGATTTGTTTCCACAGTATAACCTAGACATTGGTATTATTGCTTATAGATTTTGTTAATGATTTCTCAATCCTGCCTCCTTTTTTTTTTTTTTTTTACATTGTAGGATGCAATTTGTATTTTCTATTCTGATATACTTCAGTTTACTCTATATGCAGAAGCATGCTGTCTTACTTTATTAGAATTATTTGCAGTCTCATGCATCACTTGTGTTTCATATACTGGGATTGCCCAGTCTCTGATTCCACAGTATAGCCTAGACATTAGTAGCATTACTTAAACATTCCTGTTAATTATCTTTCAGTGCTGCCTCTCTCTTCATATTGAATGATGCAACTGGTTTATCATGCCTTGGCTTACCTCATCTCATATTATAAAAGCCTGCTGTTTCACTTTATTAGTTTCATCTACAACGACTTGTATGTGTGGGTATGTATGTATATGTATGCGTGTGTGCGTATGTATATGTATATATATATATATATATGTGTATATATATATATATATATGCACAATTGAATGTCACTTGGTTTCTTTGCTATGTGAGCACCACATATACATATATTTAATCTTCTATAAAGCTGCATATTACCTGTTATACCCACTGCAACGAGAATTAGTATACCCTTTTGGGCATACCACCAGTGTTAATATTTGGTTTTAAGTTTTGTTGTATGTTTTGTTCTGTTCTTAGTTGTTAATATAAAAAAAAATAATTAAGAGGCACAGGTTTAGTATAAAATGGTACTCGACTAGTCCTTTATGTACCTCTCAATGTTCAGATCTCTTTTATACAGTCTCAATCCTTTGTATTCAGATTTGCATAGTGCATATATACCTTTGAGTAATATACCACCTTCTTCTGTAACGCTTGGCAACTATACCACAAATGTTAATATACAGATGTTTAATATGTAGCATTTCTTTAATTTCTTATAACTATGCCTTGTAAATACTGATATATATCTCCTTGTACCTGTGTTTCTTTAATAAAAAAAAGAATAAAAAACCCCCCAAAAAAAAACAAATGCCCTTTTCAGGGCAATGGATAGTTTAGGTTTTTTAGTGTTAGGTTTATTTATTTTGGGGGGGTTTGTGGGTTTTACTGTTAAGGGGGACTTAGAATTTTTTGTAACTGCAAAACTGCTGTTTAACTTAGGGCAATGCACTGCAAAAAGCCCTTTTAAGGGCTATTGGTAGTTCAGCATTAGATTAGGGGGGTGTTTCTATTTTTTTTGGGGGGGGGGACTTTTTAATTTTTATAGGGATTAGGTTTAATTTTTTAATTGTTGATAATTTGTTTATTTTTTCTGTAGTTCAATTTTTTTTTTATAAACAACACATAGACTGCCCTCTGGGCAAGCTTACCAACTAGTATATATATATATATAAACACACAATAATATTCACACCTAAACTACCAAGTTTGTCTACAGCTACTTAACAACTGTTCCGATGTAGATAAATTGAAATCACGCGATCGTGCACACGATAGCGAGATTTGAATTATTGGATCGGATCTGGGGGCGTCCCTATAACCCTAGGAACGCCCTCCAGACCGCGATCAAATCTGAGACGTTCTATTCCGTCATAACGGCTTTAAAGCCCAGTGTAATTATGACGCAATAGAATGGCATAACAGTGTTAAAAGTAGGCTTACCATAATTTTTAGAGGTGAAACTGGGACCACCTGGTGCGGTGCCAATGGGGGTGTGGTCAGGAGCGTGGTCAAGGGGGCGTGGCAATTATCGGTCCTTTTAAAGTAGTAGCTTTTATGTGTGTAATGTTTCGTGGATACTCTACCCTTCCTCAGTCAAACAAGTGAATCACACAGTTTAAAAAGACCATAACACCACCCCCTAGTGAAAAGACACCTTTACGTTGCCATGGCAAATAAATCATTAATCTAAATCTCAGATTCTAAATAATGCCAAACATCAAGCATAATTATCACTTTCATAATTATCAATTTCACAATTTAATATCTGCAGTGTAATATGTGTTTTATGTGTCTAATTAAGGAACAGAGCCAAATACTGATAAGGCATAAATACAACATTGAATGAAAGTAAAAAAGAAACACATGCCTACTAAAGCTGTTTAAGAGGCTACTCTATACCATAATGCAGGAAGATTATAGCCAAAATACTATCCTGCATGAAGTAAAGCAAGATCCAGGCCAAAAATCCTGCCTGTCTGTACTTCCTAGTATCATACCCATATGATTCCCCTAAAGAAAGGTGTATTACCGGCAATGTCACCAGGGGTCGGGGGGGGGTGTTAAATTCTTAGAAAAATAAACCAAATAGTACTACAAAATTAAAAAAAACCTATGCTGCTCACTCAGCCTGTATTACTAAATGTAAACTTTGAAGGACACGAACGATAAGCTAAGCAGGGCTGTATGTAACAAAGTACCAGCATCCAACTATGCTGGAGAGCCACAGTCCAGTCATTTTGAACAATGTGTCTGAGTTTCAGGTGGGCTGAAACCCAGACACATGATTTGAAACCTGGAGGTGGCAACCCTACTGGGACAGAATGAACAACTGGGTGGGACACTAGTCTGGGACAGCGCCTCCAAACCGGGACAATCCCAGTAAAAGTGGGACTTCTGGTAAGCCTAGTTAAAAGAATATTTTTCCTATTTGGATGTTTGATGCAAAACTGATAATCCACCTTAAAAGAGCAAATGACTAGAAACAAGAACAGAAAACTAGATAATAGTATAACCAAAGCCTCCATGGGAGAAAGAGGAACAAGGACACTTTTCAGATGTATTTCACACCAAAATGCAGCAAAATAAATAATGAATGGATATTGCAATAACAGAGGCGTAACTAGAAACCACAGGGCAATTTACAAATGGAGTAATAGGATCAGCGCTTATGATAGCAAGGGGAATCTAGAAACTAAAAATAGTAAACAAGAAGTGTATTTATAATAATAAAATAATGATTTATTTAAAACATTCAAGAATAATAAACCAGATAATATCTAGCTCTTGCAGATAATATACGGTGACCGGTCACTTACACAATTATAAAACATATATATTATAAACTCTAAAAATAACAATAACAATCTTGAACATATGTTTAAAAGCTGCTTTTTACTTTGGGAGTTTGCAATTTATTCTCCAATACTTAAGTATATAGTATGTCTCTGTTCGCAAGAGTCCTTTTTGAGGGAAATACTATTTGTACGTGTATGTCACCTTATAAGACACCTTGACTCTTTCCTCCAATACAGTTCTGGGACTCTCATTGGCCTGCTTAAACACACGTGACTGAACACGGAAGCACTAACCAGCGTGGAGCTGCACAGCAGACGCGGAGGCGTCCGGTAGATCACAGCATCTGAGAGCAGAAATCGCTGTGGCTGTGAAGAGAGCCTGTGAAGGTGAGACTTATACTTTACTATAGCGGACACTTGTCATTTAACTACTGCAGAAATCGCTGTGGATGTGAAGAGAGCCTGTTAAGGTGAGACTTATCCTCTACCATATCGGAAACTTGTCATTTTACATATTGCCCTCCACCTGCTAAAAGTAGGAGTTCGGGTATACTTACTTATACAACGTCCCGGAACTGTATTGGAGGAAAGAGTCAAGGTGTCTTATAAGGTGACATACACGTACAAATAGTATTTCCCTCAAAAAGGACTCTTGCAAACAGAGACATACTATATACTTAAGTATTGGAGAATAAATTGCAAACTCCCAAAGTAAAAAGCAGCTTTTAAACATATGTTCAAGATTGTTATTGTTATTTTTAGAGTTTATAATATATATGTTTTATAATTGTGTAAGTGACCGGTCACCGTATATTATCTGCAAGAGCTAGATATTATCTGGTTTATTATTCTTGAATGTTTTAAATAAATCATTATTTTATTATTATAAATACACTTCTTGTTTATCTACTATTTTTAGTTGCTAGATTCCCCTTGCTATCATAAGCGCTGATCCTATTACTCCATTTGTAAATTGCCTTTTTCTATATGCAACCTTTAGGGAGAGTTGTATTTTAGGAACAGCTTGAGGTCTCTGCAGGGTAGCGCTGTTTATATACACACTTTTTTGCATAGAAACCACAGGGCCCAGGTGCAAGAATCTAAGAAGGGCCCCCCCACTGCCCCTCCCCCTCCAAAAAAAGGTGAATTTAATACATTTTTTTTCTTTTTTTTACATTTAACACAGAAAAAAAAAGTGAATCAGATTACATGTCTGCAAAAGGAGGTACCCTGTGCCCACAGTCTGTGAGATGGTCTGACCCCCTATTACTGTGTATATATATATATATATATATATATATATATATATATATATATATATATATATATATAGTGACACTATTTAACCCCCCAGAACTGTACATGGTCCACCCCCCATACTGTATATAGTGGTACTGTATAATGACACTGTTCACCCCATGCCCCACCAATGCTGTAGTAACAAGGTCTGTAATTTGCTGGTTCCACAAACATACGCACATACATACATGCATGCATAAATTCCGATTATCCTAATATCTTGAAGGTATAATCTAGATTTTATTAAAGACACAGAGACGAGTATTTTTGCATTAGTCTTTCTTTACTACTCAATGCAGCCTTTTAAAGTACAATAACATTAAGATAAATAACATAAAACATAATAAGAAGCTAACAGAAGCTTTTTATAATGAGAGAAAAAACAGCCAATCAGCACAGAGAACAGGTTATAAATAAAGTACACAGTAAACACTCTTCCTCTTTCTAGTCGATGCTCAAAAAGAAAAGAATATTAAGCATCATGAAGAAACCAAAAAGTCCAAAACAACAAAGTATAACAAAAGTCATTTTCCTGTAGAATTGATGAAATGAGTTCCATGAACAGTAGAACTTGATCGAAGACCAAAAGGATGTCCAGAATTCAGTTGTTGAAGGATGACACTTCCGAGTTGTAGGGAATGATCCATACGGTGAACATGGATTGAAATTACATGGATACTGTTAAAGACAAAAAATATTAATAACATATCGTAATAAAATAGGGTGGGAGAAAAAACATAATTATTTCTGAGGAGGGAAAATACTCGTCTCTGTGTCTTTAATAAAATCTAGATTATACCTTCAAGATATTAGGATAATCGGAATTTTATTACAAGACCAGAGACTCCTATTTTTGCAAGTTTAAAGCATATTAAGAAAATAAATTAAGAAAATAAATTAAGAGAGGCATGTTGAATGGGTCTGAAATAAAATTGTTTAAAAATAGAATCAGAAGACCAGTCTGCTGCAAGTAAAATTTGTTGAAGAGGAGCCGCTTTTAAAAAGGCTTTTGAAGCCGCAGAGCCTCTGACAGAATGAGCAGTAAAAGAAATGTTAATACCGGCCTCTTTCATGACCCATTTAACCCACCTGGCAATAGAAGTAGAAGTGATGGGAGCGTGAGGAGGAACAAAAGAGATTAAAAGTTGGCTAAGGTCAGGTTTCCTAAAAGATAATGTTCTAGATTCATATGATTTTAGGCATTCAACCACACAAAGAGAAGGTTCAGAAGGAAGATAAGGGTAGAAAATAGATGTAGACAGAGTTTTAGTTCTTCGAGAAAGATAGAAAGTAACTCCTTCAGGAGAGAAACGTTTAGAATTCCAATCTAAAGCTTTCACATCGGATACCCTTCTGAAAGAAATTAGACAAAGAAGAGTAGCAAGTTTAGCAGAAAGTTGTTTGAGAGATAATGAATTATTTTCAGGCCAAGATTTGAAAAGGGAGAAAATTAGGTCTACATCCCAGAAAAATTGGTGTTTGGGAACAGGAGGACGTTTTAATCTAATGGCTTTAAGAATTCTACAAACTAAGGGATGTTTGCCGACAGGGAGGTTATTAATTAAATTATGTCTAGCCGAAATGGCTGACCTATGAACATTAATGGTTCTGTAAGCCAGACCTGATTCAAAAAGGTGTGAAAGGTAATTAATAATGTCATTTAAATCAGAAGAAACGGGATCCAAGTCCCTGCGCAGGCACCAGCCAGACCACTTTGACCATGCGGCAAAATAACATTTGCGGGTACCTGGGGCCCAGGAATCTTGAATGAGGGACTTAGCTCCCTCCGAAAGTCCTCGGAGAGACCAGGGTCCCCTGATATTGTCCAAGCTATCAGGAGAAGAGACCCTTGGAGAATTAGACTGTGATAATTGCCCTCCGGGTTGACTAACAGGTGAGGAAGCGGGGGAAAAAGAATTGGAAGATTGATGGTCATCTCCAGAAGGGAGGGGTACCATGATTGGGTTGGCCAAAATGGAGTCACTATTGTCAGGCAAAGGAGATCCCTGCGAACCATTGAAATTGTCCTCGGGATCATTGAAAAGGGAGGAAAAGCATAAGCTTTCTGGGGAGGCCATGGATGAAGGAAAGCATCTATGGCCGCAGCTTCTGGATCCGGGCGCCAGCTGAAATATGGAGAAATCTGGAAATTGGTCCTGGACGCAAAAAGGTCCAAGCAAAAGGGACCTCTGAGAGATTGAAGGGATAGAAAAACTTTCCTGTCTAATCTCCAATCGCTGGAATCTGTTAAATAACGAGATCCCCAGTCTGCAGCTGTGTTCGATTGTCCTGGAATATATTCCGCTCTGATGGAAATATTCCTGTCTAAACAAAGATGAATGAACTCTTTGGTTATGTTGGACAAATCTCTCGATTTGGTGCCTCCCAAACGATTGAGATACTGCACCGCTGAAATATTGTCCATCCGTAGGAGAATAGAAACTGGAGAAGAAAATTTGGCAAAACTTTTGACTGCAAACGAGCCAGCCAATAATTCCAAACAATTGATATGGAAACGTTTCTCCTCCAATGTCCATTTGCCACCCGTGATGGAAGGACCACAACGCGCACCCCAGCCTGAAAGACTGGCGTCTGATTCTATTACAAAATCTGGAGTTCTGCCAAAAATGGCTCGTCCATTCCAGGCTTCCAAATGAGAAAGCCACCAAGAAAGTTCTTCTCTGGCTTCTGTAGACAAAGGAATCAAATGAGAATAGGAAAACCCTTTCCTCAAATGAAGAATTTTCAATCTTTGAAGTTCTCGGTAGTGTAAGGGGGCAGGAAAAACAGCCTGAATAGAGGATGATAGTAAACCTACTATTCTGGCTATAGTTCTGATGGGGACTGAATCTTTTGATAGGGTTCTTGAAATTTCTTTTTTGATGTTCTTCACTTTGTCTAATGGAAGACTGAGAGAGGAAAGTATAGTGTCGATCTGAAATCCTAAGAAAATTAAGGATTTTGTAGGGTAAAGAACCGACTTCTGTTTGTTCACTATGAAGCCTAAGGATTCTAGTAAGGAAATTGTAGAGGTTAAATGATTCTGAAGGGAATGAAAGTCTTGGTCCATCAATAAAATGTCGTCTAAGTAAATTATTAGACGAATACCTCGGAGTCTCAACCAGGCCACTACAGGTTTGAGTAACTTGGTGAAAATCCAAGGGGCGGAGGACAGGCCGAAAGGAAGACAAGTAAAGTTCCAAAATTGGTCTTCCCAGCGGAATGTCAGATATTTCCAATGTTCTTGAGCAATTGGAACAGTTAGGTAGGCGTCTGTGAGGTCCAGGCGAACCAACCAGTCGTTTTCTCTTAAACACTCTCTTAGTAAGTGTATTCCTTCCATTTTGAAGTGGTGGTATACAACGTAAGTATTTAGAGTCTTCAGATTTATGACTGGCCTGAACTGATTGTTTTTCTTTTTTACTAGAAACAAATTGCTCAGGTAAAAGTCTTGGGGTTGGAAAACTGGAAGAATCGCTTTTTTGGAAAAAAGGGTTGAGATTTCCATTTTGACCAAAAGAGCGTCTTCTCGAGAAAAGTGAATGGGATGAGGAAGAGAGCCTTGGATTGGGGGAGATATAAATTCTATAAGAATGCCTGAAACTGTTTGTAAGACCCAAGGATCTGAAGTAATTGAAGCCCAATTTTGGGCAAACAGGGCGAGTCTGCCACCAATTTTTTCTGGGAAAAAAGGAAGAGGAGGAGATAAAGAACTTACCAGGAGCTTGTCTAGCTCTGGCTCTGGTCCTGAAACCTCTCTGGGTCCAAGGGCGACCTCTTGACGGGAAAAAAGAGGAGGTAGATGGCTCTGAGTAACCTCTTTGGTATTGAGACTGGTATTGTTGGTGGAATTGGTTTTGATGGGGAAAGTAGTGAGACCTTGATAAATAGGATTGACGGCCGGGAAAGCGGCCTCTGCCTCTCCCGGCCCTGTCGGAGAAATTTTGGGGGTAGAAAATTTTCTTCACTGATGTTTTTACTTTATTCAAATTGGAAAAAGTGTTTACGTATTGGTTAAGATCTTTAAGGTATAAATCACCGAATAAAAGACCATTTTTGTCGGAAGCAATATTGCTTGAGGAAAAATCCGAAATTTTGGGGTCTATTTTTCTTAGGATGTTCCGACGTCTTTCCCCAGACATGGCACAATTGGTATTTCCGATAAAGCAAAGCAGTCTTTGGACCCATTCCCTGACTACGAAAGGATCCAAAGGACAATTCTCAGCTATTCCTTGTTCGGACAGTTCAAATAATTTAGTCAGAGGGCCAACAGAGTCCAGAAGTTTGTCCTGGCAAATTTTCCAGGATCTGTCCACCCCTTTTTTCAATTTATATCCAGGGGAGCCGATAAATTTTAAAATCTTGGGGTCAACTTCTGGGGTGATAGATGCATTTTTAGGTAAGAGGGGGCGAGGGCATTCGGCCTTCATCTTGTTACGGGTTTGTTTCTTCAGGGGCTTACGTAATTGATAATCAATAAATTTGGCTAAGTCTATAGGGGGACACCACTCGGCTGACCGGGGATGGTGTAATTCATCTGGTTTGAATCTGGGGTTACCCAGGCAATCAACAAAATCTTCCTCGTCCTCACTAACATCATAAAATTTTTTAAGTTTCTTTTTCTGTTTCTTGGCCGCTGGGGGGCCGTCGGAGTTATCCGAATCATTAAAATTATCAGAATTTATATCTGTGTATTCATCACCATCTGAATTTTCTGATTCTGAAGATGGATTATCTGAAACTTCTTTATTATTATATTTTAATTTTTTGCATATGTAAGTATCCCCCGTTTGGTTACCCTCGGGGTGCAGGGTTCTATTAACAGCGGTTTTCCTTCCTTTGCTGTGAGGAACAATAGGGTCAGCTAAAAGCTGTCGAGATTTTTCAATAAGTTTTTTGCTTGCTTTATAGGCAATTGATGGGTTTTTTCTTTTTAAAGAAATCTTTTTCTGTTTTCCTCCCATCAATGAGGACATTTTATCAAACAAACTATTCATGGAAGAGTCTATCATCTTTTGTACAGTTTGTAATGTTAAGGGAGGTGAGTCTGCTTGCAATTCAGACATTATATTTTTTGGGATTAAATATGTCTGAACCAAAATAAAAGTAAGTAAAAAATAATTAAATTAGCTCCCTTAATAAAATATATATAAATTATTATAGATGAATAGAATATAAATATTTTTTCAGTATAAATATTTTTTCAGAAAAAAGTATTATGATCAGTAACAATATTGGCTTAAACTTAAATTATTATGAGGTAAAAAGTTATTTCAAAATTGAGCAATTCCCTGAAGTAAATAAAAGTTGGTAAAGATGTATATAATGAAAGCCAGTAGATGGCAATACAAGCCTGTAAAAGGGGGAATTTATTGTTGAGTGCAGAAAATGTCGAGTGTAACGGCTAAACAATGTTACAACTCGACCACCAAGGCAGCTGTGTCAGGCTGACTGAGGTAAATAACACGTCAGCATGGATGGGCGGGCGGGAGGGAGAGGAACGGCCCACAAAATGGCGTCGGAGCTGCCGAGACAGGAGCAGGAAGGGAGAGGAGACAAAAGTCACACAAACACAAGGGGATAGGTAAAATAAAAACCGGACTATGTGACTATAGAAAAGCGCAATGCCAAATTAGCCTATTTGTAGAGAGAGACATAGAAAAAAATGAAATGAAAAACGACATTGTGAAGAGATAGTAAATGGTAGGTAAAACGTTCAGAAAAAGGGTTTTACAATGTCACTTTATTTAAGGCTACAAAATTTTAAAAATAAGTATGTATGTAAATAAGCAAAATATACAAGGTCAATGAACATGTATATAAACACAACTTATCTGTTTTGAGCAGCAAAAGAAAGAGGAAGAGTGTTTACTGTGTACTTTATTTATAACCTGTTCTCTGTGCTGATTGGCTGTTTTTTCTCTCATTATAAAAAGCTTCTGTTAGCTTCTTATTATGTTTTATGTTATTTATCTTAATGTTATTGTACTTTAAAAGGCTGCATTGAGTAGTAAAGAAAGACTAATGCAAAAATAGGAGTCTCTGGTCTTGTAATAAAATACACACACAGTCACATACATACACACACACATAAACACCAATGGGTAAAACAGAAACAATAACCCCTGTAGTCATGTCACACTCACATGATATCAGTGCAGGCAGTGGTAGGTTAATGTTTTTTATTAAAAAAATAATTATAATTTATTTTTTTTTAAAGCTGTGCCCCCACCCTCAGGGGCCCAGTCGCACCTGCAACCTCTGCACCCCCTGTAGTTTCGCCCCTGAGAATTTTTAAACTCCACATTTTAGCAATGTTTAAAATGTTTCATTATAGAACGTATAACCTTATTGCAGCAATAAGGTTATACGTTCTATAATGAAACATTTTAAACATTGCTAAAATGTGGAGTTTAAAAATTCTCAAGGTTTCCTACCCACTCTCTACATACATCAATGTCCATAACATTTTGCAATAAATCCAAGGGGCTAATCAGGATTCCAACGGTTAAACTTTCAAGATATGCATTTTCTACATCCAGTTTTATGTATAATTTTTTTTAGTGTGTTTGTAATTTGTTGTTGTTCTATTCCATATAGAAAAGAGCTATTAAGAAAGGCTAAGTTCCTTTTCGTAACTTTTCGTACCTACCGGGGTAAAGGGACGTCACGTGACTGCCGTGACAGCACTTGGTAGTTGGTAAACGGGGAGTTATGTGCTTATGCTACCCTTAGCTTACCTCCTAAATGGGAAACTCTAAACCTGTCTACTAGGGAACGCGGACGGAAAAACCAGCACCAATCAGATTGCAGTATCACACAGAAGCGAAAGTTGATTTGCTATTTCTGAAGTGGGGCGGGTACTCTGCTGGCGAGTGACTTATGGAACAGAACATTGCACTTTTTAAAAGAAAACACTCAGTGAACTGCAGACAGGCGTGAGGCGTTGTGGGAACACGCTGGGTCTCCTGTGTACATCGTAGGTTAGTGCTGTCATTACACAGGGAAACGGCTGCATGACAGAGGTTAATTTGGGTAAGTAATCACCGGCTGTCAATGTCAGTTTGTGCAAGGCAGATTTATTAACCTTCTTGACTAGTGTACACCCGGTGAGGAATTTAAACATACAGCCATTATTTTGAGTTTCAGCTGCCTGTCCGTTTAACGGACTTTAGAACACAGATAGCAATGTTAGGAAAATATTAATAATATAAATTATATTTACAACCAGTCAAATTGTATTTTATGTTGCTGAGCAAGTCTTACACGTTTGTGTTACCCACAGATCTTACCGCACGTGTATGCATTATATCTCGTAACCTAAATAATTCTACATTAAAACTATTTATGTTATATGTGTGAACATACTGGAGTGGGCCTTTTAAAAGGGACAGTAAACTTAAAAAAAATAATCTGTCAAATGTATGAAAATGCAGTAGTTAAACTTGTTAAATATATTGTAGCTCCATAGTTTAGCATACTTGTGTGATCGGCATTTTAATGTAAGTTTAAAAAAAAAAAAAAAAAAAAGCAAGCAGCCTGAGATTGGCACTGGTATCTTGCACCTCTGATTGGTGCATACACAAAATGCACCTGCTTTCCTTAGTTATCCTCGTGTATACACACCAACTGCTTATATGCTTGGCAATGTGAGTGTATAAACCTCAGCAACCTTGGGTATGAAAGTATTCAAGGTAACAGTAAAATCATGTTTGACACATAGATATTTGTTCCTCACTGGCTCATGAGGACAACTCCCACAACACTATTGGTGGTCAGGAACATGCCAGATAAGAAAGATAATGTAGATTTGTTTAGCACAGACACACCTCCTTTGGGACGTTTAATATGTGTCCCATTTCATAACAGTTGTGCAGACACATTGTCAAGTTGTCTTGTTTGCTGTCTGATTCTATTTAAGCATCTTAATTATAGTGATATAAATCATGTTTTAAGTTTGTAACCCTCTGTAAACTTCTTTTATATGTATTATATTTCAAAGTCGGGAGCCAGTGTGAATATAAAAAGTCAATAAATATATGGTGGTGCTATTGATGATGATGCACAACAACAAAAGATGGAGAATAATATAAGTGGGAGTCAGAAGTAAAATGAGTAACCATGTCCTGGTGTAAATTGTAATATATATATATATATATATATATATATATATATATATATATATATATATATATATATATATATATATATATATATATATATATATATATATATATATATATATATATATATATATATATATATATAATCTCCTAATAATCAGACACAGGTACCCAGTGCATAAATGTGGCACTGAGAAAAAAAAAAAAAGCTAAAACTGCTCTTTCTATCATGTAATTGGCAAGAGTCCATGAGCTAGTAACATATGGGATATACAATCCTACCAGGAGGGGCAAAGTTTCCCAAACCTCAAAATGCCTATAAATACACCCCTCACCACACTCACAATTCAGTTTTACAAACTTTGCCTCCTATGGTGGTGGTGAAGTAAGATATATATATATATTTTTTTTTTTTTTTAGTGTGTGCTTGATGTTTTCTAATTTCTTCTGTGATAAGCGCTTCTAAGCATTCTGAAGCCCAGTTTCTCTCAGAGTACAGTGTTTGTCAGAGGGATGTGAAGAGAGTATCGCCTGTTGATTTTATGGTTTTCCTCGCGGGAAATCTTTTCAAGGGTTCTCTGTTATTGGTTGTAGGGATTTATCTCCTACCTTCCTTTTCAGATCGATGATATACTCTTATATACCATTACCTCTGCTGATCGCTTTCAGTACTGGTTTGGCGATCTGCTATATGTGGATGGGTGTCTTTTGGTAAGTATGTATTATTATTATTATTATTATATGTGGATGGGTGTCTTTTGGTAAGTATGTATTATTATTATTATTATTATTATTATTTTAAGACACTCTCAGCTATGGTTTGGCGCTTTATGTATTAATATAAAGTTTTAAATATATGTTTTATTTATGTTTGCCATGAGTCAGGTCTATGTGTATTTCCCTTTGCAGTCCAGCAGTTTCGTTCTGGGAATCATGTTTAGGAAGTTTGTCTTACCTGGGGTATAGTCCTCCTCCTCCTTTTTTTTTTTTTTTCTTCCCAATTTGACTTGTTTTTTCTCTTGGAAAACTTTCGGGCATATTAGGCTCATTCTTGGCGTGAATGTGCGTCTGTCATGACGCAAGTTAGTAATTTTACTGCGTCTTAGTTGATGCAAGGTTGTTTGGTGCGAAATTGCGTTTGTTATGCCGTCTTTTTGCTCAGAGGGCTATGCTATTTGCTTTTTTGACAATTTTAGCATTTGCATTTTTTCCCATTCCTGAAACTGCTATATGTGGAAATAAGATATTTTTGTTTAATGTTATTTTTCTTTTTTACATTTTACCAGATGTCTCAATCTGATCCCGTCTCAGAAGTCGCTGTAGGAACCATGTTACCTGAACAGTTCCACCAAAGCTAAGTGTATCTGTTGTAAGCTAGTGGAGATTACAGTATCTGTTGTTCCTTCAACATCTAAAGTACATGATATCCCTGTTGATGTGAAAAATTATATTGCTGATGCGATACAGAAGGCTAAGCTGCTATACCGCCTTCAAATAAACTTAAAAGGTCTTTTAAAACTTCTCATATTACTGATGAAATATGTAATGACCAACAACATACTGATATATCCTCCTCTGATGAGGATCTCTCTGACTCAGAAGATCCTACTTCAGACATTGACATTGATAAATCATCTTATCTTTTTAAGATTGAGTATATTTGTTCTTTGTTAAAAGAAGTGTTAATAACTTTGGATATTGAGGAGTCTGGTCCTCTTGATAATAAATCCAGTAAACATTTAAATTCTGTTTATAAACCTCCTGAGGTTTTTCCTGTTCCTGATGCTATTTCTGATGTGATTGCTAAGGAATGGTCTAAGCCTGGTACTTCTTTTGTTCCTTCTTCAAGGTTTAAAAAGTTGTATTTTTGGGGGAACTTCCGGGCGGTGGCCATGATCGGTCGCAAGACTGTCTGTCTCCTGCTTCAGGTCCTAATATAAATCTGCTCAAAATTAATTTCAAAATGCTTTATCGAGTACTTCTTGATGTCTAATATTGCACAGCTTAGAAAACCCTCTTAAAAGATAAAGCTATTTTTGGACTTGCTGTCAAATTCAGCCTACCGGAGCTCTTTTTAGGTTGCGGCCTGTTATTCAACCCCCGGCAGGGCACTTGCGTGTCTCTGTCGTTACGGAGCAGTGAACTCCCGCAAGACACTGCTAGAACCTTCAATTCCACAGGAAACCAGTTATCTCGCAAAGCAACTACATAAGGTCTCAAACATCACAAAGAAAAACTATTTCAAGCATCTATTAAAAATGGAGGCAATAGAAAGATGGGAACTTAAGATGACCCAACTCGTGCAAGACCATTACCGGAGCCTAGAGGAGGATATATGCAAACTCCTCTTAAAAGCACGGTTTAAGGATGGACCTACAACGCTAAATATAGCCCGCTCAACAGAAGTACTCAGTCACAGGCCCACGCCTACCAAGACAGACCTGTCTGACATAAAGATTTTCCTTTCCTGCGGTCAGATGGGCGATGCAAACCTTAAACAGGGAAAACCTTTACTCACCTGGGGATCCCAGATTGAGAGTCATGGGGTCTCGGGAGCCCAGGCTTCTGATGTGCAGCCATCTGTATTTGAGGTGTCAATTGGAGCCAAGCATACAAGGCAAGAGAAGGCGTTTCTGGATCTATCAGGAGGCACCACTCCCCAATTTAATGCACAAGCGGCAGTGGAGGCCGGAGACAAGGATTGGAGAGGGCTCCGCAGTGGATTTACAATGACTGAGACTTCTAATCTGCTCTGGAGGAACTATCTTGTTTGCCTGTGTTCAACTATGTCTGGCGCCGGAGGAACAAGAGGTGGTGAGCTACTTACTGATCGTGAAAGATGCGGATCTGGGACAAATACAAGAACTCAATTCTTGTACCCGGCGACTCCTCTACTTAGGACTTTACACCCAAAGCCAGAATCGAGCGGAACTAAATCAATAGCTAGCATTGAGTCCCTGGAGCCGGCAAATTACTTACCCAGGGCATAATACCCCAGTCAGAATTTCTTGTTCTGAACGCCATGGAGTGGGCTGAGAGACGCATGAGAACCGGGAATTCCTGAAATTAGCGTACTCAATGACACTATATTAGTCCTTAAGGTAACTATTTACGGTGTCCTGGTCTGCTATATTGAGCCCTGCAGAAATAGGAGTGAACTGTTATTTTCACTCGGTAATATCCCAATAAAATTGAGATGTAGATGTTGATTCATAGACTGCTATATTCATGAGGACTTTCAGTCTGAGATCTCATTAACGGCCAGAGTCTATAATTTTCAACTACTGAATTTAATTTCCATGTATGATTTAAACTTCTTGGTTACAGCAGTCTTATATGCCATGTGTTTTTTATATGTTCCACAGATAAGCTCCTATAAGCCTATATACTGTATAATATCTCTGTTCACTGTTTAAGCTAAACTATTACCTCTAAGGGCTGTCAAAATTGTATTGTACAACATCCCTTTGTGGTGTACGCAGGCCCTAGACCCTCCACTACATTTAAGTTGGGTTGGACTTGGGTTCCTATAGTTGATTAACAAGTGAGACACAGCATTATAACACTATCAGCTACTTCCTTTATTTCTACAAATTATATTTTCATGTGGGCAGAGTTTAATTTCTGTCCCCAGATTGAGGAGGCCTTGCAATGACGGCTAGCAAGCCTGAAGTTTGAGGTCTAATATCCTGTATTCTTATAAGCATGGACATTCCCGTATTTATATACCCCCAAATATATTAGGGTTTATTGACTTGGTAAGTTAGCTCTTGTAGTATATAATCTAGATCCTCCTATCTATATGTTTATTTTTTACCCCTTTATTTTTTTTATATATGACTGTGGGATTATTGATCTTTAATTGTATAACACTTACTTGCTGGCCTCCTGCAGCACCCATGTTTGGTTTACTATGTTGTACTCCTGCCTATTCGTACTATACATGCCACAACTGTTATTGCCTATATGATGCTGGTCCCTATGTCTATTCACATATAGTTATCCATTGCTATCTATATACATGCTCATGTTATCACGGGCGATAGGCACTATTGATGGAAATTTTATGTATCAGGCATACGTGCCATGAGGTTTACCCTAAATGTCATTTTTTATTCACCCTTAATGTTATTAGCCTTCGTCTATATCAGTCTCCTGTAGTTCTAACTCCAATCCACATTAATGCTCCCGTATGGGAAGTTCACTGCAATACTTGCTCATAGTAGACCTATTACTACTTTTAGCTATATTTCATTTATCTCTCAATTTGACAATATTTTTTTGTTGTTGTTACAGACTGTTATGTTGTACTTTATTTTGGGTCCATAAGTGGCCCTTTTGTTATCTGCTACTTTCCTCTATCCTCTTGAAGTTCCCCGTTGTACAAAGGTCTCTTTCATAGGTCCAAGAGAGGCCTCTACTTATTAGGGGAATACCTACCACACTACAGTTCACCAAAGTTTTAAGAGGATATAATGCTTAAGAAAAAAAAAAAAAAAAAATGAGGTTTATCTTCTAATGGTACACTGTATTATCTATGACTATTGTACTTTTTCGCTGTTAATTCTGACCCCTGTGTGCCCACATCATGGAACTGTTTTTTTTTTACTTATTTATGTAATTTTGCTCTGTATCTATTATAGAGAGCAGGGTATTTGGACGGTATCTTGGTATTGGCTCAATCTTTTCATTTAGCAGAATCTCAGATGAATCAACTTGAGTTGTTTCTTCAAAGACATGGTTGGAGGATCAATTTACAAAAGTTACTTGATTCCTCAGACAAGGGTCACCTTTTTAGGTTTCCAGATAGATTCAGTGTCCAAGACTGTCTTTAACAGACAAAAGAAGAATTAAATTGGTTTCTGCCTGTCAAAACCTTCAATCTCGATCATTCCCTTCAGTGGCTATGTGCATGGAAATTTTAGGTCTCATGACTGCAGCATTGGACACGATCCCCTTTGCTCGTTTTCATATGAGACCTCTGCAGCTTTGCATGCTGAATCAGTGGTGCAAGGATTATATTCGGATATCACAGTTGATATACTTTAATCCCAACATTCAACTCTCTCTCTCTGTCCTGGTCGTAAGTCCATCATCAGATTATTCAAGGGGCCTCTTTTTTGTTTGTCCTGCCTGGACTGTGATTTCAACAGATGCAAGTCTCACAGGTTGGGGAGCTGTCTGGGGGTCTCTGACAGCACAAGGAGTTTGGAATCCTCAAGAGGCAAGGTTACCAATCAATATTTTAGAACTCAGTGCTATTTTCAGGGCTCTTCAAGCTTGACCGCTATTAAAGAGAGAATTATTCATTTGTACTCAAACAGACAATATCACAAATGTGGCATATATCAATCATCAAGGGGGACTCGCAGTCCCTTAGCGATGAAAGAAGTATCTCAGATACTTTCTTGGGCGGAATCCAGCTCCTGTCTAATTTCTGCGTTACATATCCCAGGTGTAGACAATTAGGAAGCGGATTATCTCAGCCGCCAGTTCTTACATCCAGGGGAGTGGTCTCTCCATCCAGTTTGTACAGATTTGTGGTCTTCCCGAAATAGATCTGATGGCATCCCATCTAAACAAGAAGCTTCCCAGGTACCTTTCCAGGTCCAGGGATGCTCAGGCGGAAATAGTGGATGTGTTGGCAGTTCCTTGGTTTTACCAACCTACTTACATTTTTCTGCCTCTAGTTCTCCTTCCAAGGGTGATCTCCAAGATCATAATGGAACAATCGCATGTGTTTCTGATAACACCGGCATGGCCTCAGAGGTTTTGGTATGCGGATCTTGTCCGGATGTCCAGTTGCCAACCTTGGCCACTTCCGTTAAGGCCAGACCTTCTGTCTCAAGGGCCATTTTTTCCATCAGGATCTCAAATTGCTAAATTTGAAGGTATGGAAATTGAACACTTGGTCATAGAGGTTTCTTTGACTCAGTGATTAATACTGTGCTACAGACTCGTAAGTCTGTTTCTAGGAAGAAATATTATCGGTTTTGGAAAACCTATATTTCATGATGTTCTCTTCATAAATTTTCCTGGCATTCTTTTAGAATTCCTAGAATTTTAGTTTCTTCAGGATGGTTTGGATAAAGGTTTGTCTGCAAGTACTTTGAAGGGACAAATCTCTGCTCTTTCTGTTTTATTTCATATAAGATGGCTAAGCTTCTTGATATTCACTGCTTTGGTTCGTATCAAGCCTGTTATTAAATCAATTTCTTCTCCTTGGAGTCTTAGTTTGGTTTTAAAAGCTTTGCAGGGTCCTCCGTTTTGAGCCTATGCATTCTCTGGATATTAAACTACTTTCTTGGAAAGTATTGTTCCTTTTGGCCATCTCTTCTGCTAGAAGAGTTTCTGAATTGTCTGCTCTTTCTTGTGAGTCTCCTTTTTCTGATTATATATATATATATATATATATATATATATATATATATATATATATATATATATATATATATATATATATATATATATATATATATATATATATAAATTTTTTATTTTTTTCCATCAGGATAAAGCTGTTTTGCGGACTTTGTTTAATTTTCTTCTTAAGGTTGTAAATTCTAACAACATTAGTAGGGAAATTTGTTGTTCCTTCTTTGTGTCCTAATCCTAAGAATGCTCTTGAAAGATATTTACATTCTTTAGATGTTGTAAGAGCTTTGAAATACTATATCGAAGCTACTAAGGATTTTAGAAAGACGCTACTAAGGATTTTAGAAAGACTTCCAGTCTATTTGTTTTTTTTCTGGTTCCAGGAAAGGCCAGAAAGCTTCTGCCATTTCTTTGGCATCGTGGTTAAAGCTTTTGATTCACAAGGCTTATTTGGTGGCGGGACAGTCTCAGCCTCCAGAGAATTACAGCTCATTCTACTAGATCAGTTGCCACTTCTTGGGCTTTTAAGAATGAAGCTTCAGTTGATCAGATTTGCAAAGCAGCAACTTGGTCTTCTTTGCATACATTTACTAAATTCTACCGTTTTGATGTATTTGCCTCTGCAGCAGCAGTCTTTGGTAGAAAAGTTCTTCAGGCAGCTGTCGCAGTTTGATTCTTCTGCTTATGATTTAAGTTTTTTTTTTTCTTGTCATTTATAAGAGACTTATTTGTGTATTTAATTTTTTCAGCGGAAATAGCTGTTTTTATTTTATCCCTCCCTTTCTAGTGACTCTTCTTTCTCATATTGGCAAGAGTCCATGAGGCCCACCCTTTTTATGGTGGTTATGATTTTTGTATAAAAGCACAATTTATTTTTCCAGTTCCTCTTTTTGTATGCTTTTTTTACTCCTTATTTTATCACCCCACTACTTGGCTATTTGTTAAACTGAATTGTGGGTGTGGTGAGGGGTGTATTTATAGGCATTTTGAGGTTTGGGAAACTATGCCCCTCCTGGTAGGATTGTATATCCCATACGTCACTAGCTCATGGACTCTTGCCAATATGAAAGAAATGCATTTATCAGGTAAGTTCTTACATAAATTATGTTTTTTTTTCCAGCATGTTTTGGAACTGTGCTGAAGTTGTGTAACACTTTAATGGAGACATAAGTCAAAATAAAAAAGCTATTTTATAACCATCATAAAATCCACAATATACTTGTTACATGCACATTGCCACATTTACCAGCATTTCCTTCCCTTTGCTCTAGGAGCTCTTATCCGCTTCTGAGCGCCCATAGTAGTTTCATTGGCAAATAAAAGCACTGGTTACAGTAAAATACTTGGATACAGAACATGTTCATTCCTATCATTATTTTCACTTTTATTTTTCTTTAACTCTAACCTTGATTTATGGGCATTCTAGTTATTTTCTGTCATTAAATCTTGGTTTGTTGTAGTGCGTGTTTTTAAAAATAAAAAAAAAATAGGAGCCCTTATGTTTTATTTAACTGTCCTTTTATGATAGGAGTCAGGTAAGTACTCTGGTTTAAATGGCATGGAGTATTTTATTTTATGGCAGTGTATGTTTAACATTATATTTTTGTCAACACTTATGAGTAATTTGAAATGCCATCCCAATGTACCAGTATTGTTATGGCATAATAAATGCACTGACGTGCTAGATCCTATTTCCTATAAGCACCACCCTTGATTCATGTAGGTAGCTAGGTACAATTGTGAGAGAAGGGTGATGGGGAAGAAATAATAATAATAATTCTGCAGCAGCACTGTCCATGGGTACAAAGATAAAAGTACAATATAAGACACCAGACAAAATTAAACAAACAAATACAGTGGGAATAAAGGGCCCTGTTCCTCTGGGAATTTACAATCTAGATGGGTAGGTGCGTGAGAAACAGGAGATGGGGACTGCAAAGGTAATAATTATGTTAGTGTATAGTTAGAAGAGGGCAACTATTAGGCAAGTGGAATTCATTTGTTACTGATTTGGTGATAGACTTCCCTGAACAAAAAGGTCTTTAGGGAGTGTTTAAAGGAGGAGAGGTTTGGGGGAAAGTCTGACAGCTTGAGGATCTGCGTTCCAGAGGGTTGGTGCCGGATGAGAAAAGTTCTGTAGTCTAGCATGGGAGGAGGTGATGGTAGAAGATGCAAGGAGCAGGTCATTGTTGGATCTTAGGGGGCAGGCTAGAGTATATTTGTTGATGAGTGAGGAAAGGTAGGTGGGGGGGTGCTGCTTTGGTAAGGGCTTTGTAGGTCAGAGTGAGAATTTTGAATTTAATTCTGCTGTGAATGGGGAGCCAGTGAAGGGACTCGCAGAGAGGTGCAGCAGGTGTCGGGAGAGGTGGATTAGTCTAGCAGAGGCATTTAGGATGGATTGAAGGAGGGAGAGGCGCCAGTTAGTAAGTTATTACAGTAGTCAATTTGTGAAATTACTAGGGAGTGGATTAGTCGTTTAGTAGTTTCAGCATTCAGAAACGGACGAATTTTGGAGATATTGCGTAGGTGGTTGTAACATGATGAAGAGAGCAATTGGATGTGGGGTATGAAGGACAGATTGGAGTCAAGTTTAACTCCTAGAACATCCCACTCCCACCAACTTTAGACCCCAAAAAACTGCCTAGTGCAGTTGTTTTTTTGTTTTTTTATAAAAAACAAAAGCAAATGTTTTTTAAACTATAACACACTTTATTTTTGAGAGCATTTTGGGCATTTTTAGAAAATTAACCAGAGATCGGATCTCTGGTTAATTTTCGGAGTGCTAATTGCTACCGCGGGTGCGCGATAATTTAGAACTCCACTTGTAATCTAGCCCAATGTGTTTACCATCCCGTTAAATTATTTTGATGTTAATTGTTGCAAATGGACAGATTTTAAAAATGTTGGATATTGTTGTTCTGTGTCTAGATCGCTAACCTGATCTTCTTCATTTTTGTTTTCTTCCATTCTTTGCAGGTTGGGTTTGGATTGTTTATTATAAAGAAGGAATATGTTGAGGAAGAAGACTGAGAGTAAAAACCTTCACGGTTTTCTTTCCTCTGCCATTCAAACATCCATCAAGACTGAAAACTTTTACAGTGCATACACTCTCGGCACAACAGCTTTAGGAAGGTGAGATATATAAAACATTTTTTTTAAAATAATACATTTTGTGAAAGTCAGTTATACAGTGCACAAGAGAGTCACTGTGCACTCTCAAGCATAGAAAAGATATTTTATTAAGTTGGGGGCATAAAATCTGTCAGACGTTTTGTGCCTAACTGCCTATATGCTGGTTATTGTTAGTATGGATTAATAAAGGATATTTTGTTTAGTAAAATATTGGTACTGTCTGATAATAGATATTGTACAACTTACAACCTCCATCTTCAGTTATGGCTGCAGAACTAAATTGTACACATATTGGGCAAGATTTCAAGTGGAGCGCTATTTGCTGCTTACGCTAGAGTGCTAATTGAGTTGAAAGTAAAAAGTTTGGGCTCTCGCTCTAACCCAACGAGCACAAACCACTTCTAGCGCAATTAGACTGTTGCGCAAACAATAACCTCTTCAATAGTCAATGGAGGAAAAAAAAACTCCCTGCGTGCAAACCCAATTACATATTCTCATATGCGCATGCCTGATTTATTCATATTTCTACATATATCTGATGGTATTTTGGTACATTATATTTTCATTCATATGAATAGATAGATAGATAGATATATAGATAGATAGATAGATATATATATAGATATATATATATATATATATATATATATAGAGATATATATATATATATATATATATATAGAGATATATATATACTTTAAAAATACATAGAACATATTCTGCTATGTGCACAGCATTGGAATGTGTAATATTTACAGAAAATACATAGTTAAAGCCTTTTATTAAAGGGACACTGAACCCACATTTTTTTTTCTTTAGTGATTCAGATAGAGCATGAAATTTTAAGCAGCTTTCGAATTTACTCCTATTATCAAATTGTCTTCATTCTCTTGGTATCTTTATTTGAAAAGCAAGAATATAAGTTTAGATGCCGGCCCATTTTTGAACAACCTTTGTTGTTCTTGCTGATTGGTGGATTAATTTAACCGACCAATAAACAAGTGCCGTCCAGGGTCTGAACCAAAACATAACTTAGATGCCTTCCTTTTCAAATAGATAGCAAGAGAACGAAGAAAAATTGATGATAGGAATAAATTAGAAAGTTGCTTAAAATCGTATGCTCTACCAACTTTGTTTATTAAGTTAAGAATAAGTTTAAATTGATTGACTTTGAAGTTGGTATATAAATAGTGATAGTCCAAGTCTTAATTGCTGAGATAGGTGTATGTGATGTAAAAACACTTTTGGATAAATATTGTACTAAAGTGATTATATTTATTGTGTAACTATATATCACATAATGTAACTAATGGTTAGCGTTGCTACATTGTGGAATTATGAGCACTGATAGATTAAGAGCAACCTGTAGGCGTTGTATAAATCTTTAAGAACGATAATGCCAGATCTTGTCAGTAAGAATCATTAAGAAAGTTATGGAATATATGACCACGTGTTTGAGCCACTATCATTCGCACCTTGTTTTATATGGATTGTTAATAAAGGAGAGTGTTTTTTGCTTTTACACCCCCATTGGCTTCAATTTCAGTCTGAGCATGATTATCGTTGGAGACTTTTGCCTTGTATTCATTGGAAGCAGTGGTGAAGCTTCCTTCTTTGCTGGCACCAGATTGTAGGAGCTTTTGTTTCTGGAGGAACTTTCTTGTGTGAAGAATGCTGAACTCCATGTGGAGTTACATTTGTAACATTCAGAGCGCATACTTCACATGGAATTTGAAGCCCAGTGAAATAATGTGCAACATAGTTTGCATATATAACAATTAATAGGACCACACACATCACAATAATGAATTGTGTCCGAAAGAAAGAGGTGCGCCTATTTTATGCTACTCACTGCGATATATAATAATTGAGAAACTAGACAGTCCCAGATACACAATATGGAGTATATGGGTGTGTATTAATAGGGGATTCATTTTAGCAATAAACTCTAGCAGATAAAATATAAATTGAGTGAATAATTAAAATATATAATATATATATATATATATATATATATATATATATATATATATACACTATGTGTTTGGTATATGTCAAAACCTGTTGCAATAAGAAAGTCCAATAGTGCGGTCTGCCCAATATGGTAATCTTCTTAATGCAAAAACATCAGATAGACCCCATCATATGGCTGCTCTCTCCGTGAGATAGTGAATACAATAAAGCAAGTCCTAGAAGACAAAAAGAAGAGGCGCTCTTGGTGCAGATAATCCTAAAAAATGTGGTAACAATAGTGGTGGTAGAAGGATCAGTACTCAGAAGTGTAAATAGCACATGTAGTGCAATAACTGGCAAGCCGAAGCTTCAGAGCCGCTCGGCTGACTCAATCCTGGCCGGTCTGCTATGCGGAGCCGCTACAAACACTCAAGTCGCTCGATATACCAGTATATACACCTAAGATACAAAAGAGAGGAGGCGCCCTTGGTGCAGAGTGATCCAATGCTACGGGACAAACAACGATAAGCAGTGGAATTATACTCACAAGGGGGATTGCACAGCTAGTGCAATATCAAGCAAGCCGAAGCTTCAGAGCCGTTCGGCTGACTCCCTAAAGGCAAATCAGCTGTTCCAAAATAAGCCGAAAAGATTCCCAAACTGGCAGCTGCTGTTCCACAAAGGTAACCGCTTGTATGGAGATCAAGCTTTCTTAATCTTTACTGTTAGGCGGCACCAAATAGCAAGCGATAAGTCCCCAAACGTATAGGAATAAAATGATTTGTTCACAGGCAAGGTAGAGCTAATAAAATCCCTTTTATTAAAAACATTAAAAGGTTGCTTTGCAACGCGTTTCTCGGCTAAAATGCCGTTTCATCAGGCTACATAATTTTGTGAACTACTTTGCTGCCTTATAAATGCTAAATGGACCAATCGCTAGCTATGTATTTCTCACACCCCCTAAAGTTCACATCTGCGGTAATCAATTCAGTGAGTGTCCCAGCGGAGTGAGTGAGGTTCACCAATTTCAAAGTTAGATTTACAAACAATTCATACAATAAATATCAACATATAATAATATTCATAAAAATGAGAAATCAATATAACATATTTAAAGAATTAAAAACATTGAAACATCTAAACATCATTTGCTTGATCAGTGTAAAACCAACTTTTCCTATAACAAACATATATAGGTATTGTTTGCCTTGGTTACCAGTTGATAAAACCCGCAGACTGCTTCATGAACAGCTTATTTGCCTTTAAGGAGTCAGCCGAACGGCTCTGAAGCTTCGGCTTGCTTGATATTGCACTGGCTGTGCAATCCCCCTTGTGAGTATAATTCCACTGCTTATCGTTGTTTGTCCCGTAGCATTGGATCACTCTGCACCAAGGGCGCCTCCTCTCTTTTGTATCTTAGGTGTATATACTGGTATATCGAGCGACTTGAGTGTTTGTAGCGGCTCCACATAGCAGACCAGCCAGGATTGAGTCAGCCGAGCGGCTCTGAAGCTTCGGCTTGCCAGTTATTGCACTACATGTGCTATTACACTTGTGAGTACTGATCCTTCTACCACCACTATTGTTACCACATTTTTTAGGATTATCTGCACCAAGAGCGCCTCTTCTTTTTGTCTTCTAGGACTTGCTTTATAGTTTGCATATAATTGGAATAGACCGCAAGCGCTCCCATTGTAATCCACTAGACTTTAAAATGCCAAAACTCTGAATTCTACTCAAGACCTTTTTTTTATTTTTTTTATTTTAGTATGTTCTATACTGAATTATTCTTAATCTAGAAAAGTGTTCAGTAGTTAGATATGTGCTGGGTTATCTGCACTTTCTAGAGTTTGTGATATATATAACGTCCGGAGGCGGTCTCCAAATAAAAGGTCAAACTTTATTCCAGAAAGTTTAAAAACGATAGGTTACAGGTTAGTGCATAGTTAGACGGTGTAGCCCAAATATATATTATGCGACTATTTGGCGAAACGATTGTTGGATTTGAACGTGTAATGTCACATTGTGGGTGGAGACTAACCTTCTGAACTGCAAACCGTAATCATAGACATTGTTTACAATATACAGTCTGTGTAATATACAGATGTTACTAGCTGTGGTTGTTCTCTGTAAACCCTGGTGATTTTAACACATTTTTTAATAAATTGTTTTAACATTCATCCGAGTTCACTTCTCTCTGCTCCTGCTGGAGTCTCCCATTGCTTTTATATCTAGAGCTTGATGTGAAGCTCTGCAGTATGTGAGTATACAACTTACATGTGAATTAACCCTCTAGTCTCACAGGACTTCACCATTGGCAGCATTGATCTGTTTTATTTGAGGATAACACTTGGGGTTTGACTGCAGCATTTATTTCCCCTGAGAAGTAATCCCTGGGATCCCCTATGCACATTTGTAGTTGGGATTTAGAGGCCTATCTATCAAAGTATCAACTGCAAATATGCCGGAATTTCGCATCGTAATTGCTGCAAGATTGATCCGACCTAGTTATCAAAGCCTCAAGACTGGCAAAAATTTGAAGTTTGTGACGTAACATACGATCCGCCAGTCTCAATCCGACGCAGATCGATGCTTGCGTCATTACAGATGTTCCGAATACACCTTCGGCTCTATTCAACGCTTTTTCCCATTTATCAAACCTTTTTTTTATTTTTATTTTTTTAAAATTTTCAAAAAAGCTTTATTGTTAGGATAAGGTAAATTAACATTTCCAGATCGTCCGATCCACAAAAATACAAAAACAAAAAAGGTCAATGTGAGAGCAACCATTTCAACAAACGGGTGGACATTTTGTCCAAAGTTTAAAGTTAGGTCCACTAGTGTAGAGCAAAAGCTCTTCATACATTCCATCTGTAAAAGGTGTCCTTTCTATTCTTTATCCTTAAGTGAGTTGCTTAATGTTCGTATTGAGTTCCAGGTGCTTATTACACATTATCAACTTGAGGCTCACAGGGTGAGGTTGTTCTCATTGTCCTATTAATCAACCATAGCTATAACAGTAAACATTTCAACAAAATGTCCATTATAAAAATTTCATAACAACGAAAGATAATTAAATAAAGCTTCCAATATTATACATTCAGTGTTGAAAGCAAGTCAAAGCAAGTAGACACACAGTGACATCACATAAAGCTTGAATCCCCTTAATTCCCTAGTTATGTGATAAAACTGTCTCATAGTCGTTATCAGCCTATAGGGGAAGGTAAAGTGAGTGCGGAAAGTTGAGGTGAAATAAAGGAGCTGTAGGGGGTTATCGTTGTGTCTTACTATTCGCCCAAGTGTTTAACATTAACTTTGTGTGTTTCAACCTTCCCGGTTTTTAAATAATAATATCTTTCTAGCTGTAAGAGTTGATCTACCTGTGTGATCCAGCCTTCTAGAGAAGGGACCATTGAGGATTTCCAGTGTCTGGGAATCAGAATCTTTGTGCTGCTGATCATCGTAAGCAGCAGCTTGTGTTTGTCTAAGCTTTTTAACTTAGGTAGGGTGGTGAACAATAAAATCTTTTGATCCCTTGGTACTATAGCTTCTATTGTTTTGCACATGTGGTTTATCACATTCGTCCAGAATTCTTGAAGCCTTTGGCAATCCCACCATATGTGTTGTATAGTTCCAGCGTCAGAGCAGCCTCTCCAGCACTTACCTGTAGTGTTAGGATATATTACCTTTAGCCTTGCCGGAGTGAGGTACCATCTCATTAGATATTTGTAATTTGTTTCTTGCACTTGAGCTGAGAGAGAAGCTGTTTTGTTATTAAGGAATATTTTATTCCATGTTTTTGTGTAAGGTCTGTATCTAGATCTTTCTCCCATGCCTTATCGTAGTTACCATTTATCAAACTTTTAACAGGTACGCTCGCGGCTATTCGGACGCAGCGTACCTGGTTTTCAATCCGCCACCCTTGAGGCTGCGGATGCCATAGAAATCAATGGGAGTATGAAAGCACTGAAAGTTTATGTTCAATGCTGCAAGAGAATGAAGCATACCTCATTGATTTCTTTGGTAGAAAAAAAGTTACGTTTACACCTAACACCCTAACATAAACCCAGAGTCTAAACACCCCTAATCTGCCGCCCCCGACATCACCGCCACCTACATAATGTTATTAACCCCTAATCTGCCACTCCTGACATTGCCGCCACCTATATAATGTTATTAACCCCTATCCCCCCACTCCCCGCCCCAACCTAAATAAACTTATTAACCCCTAAACCATCAGCCCCCCACATCACAAAATAACTAAATTAAGCTATTAACCTTTAAACCTAACAACCCCTTAACTTTAAATTAAAATTACAACATCCCTATCTTCAAATAAATTAAAACTTACCTCTAGAATTAAAATAAACTATTTTTAAACTATTAATTAACCTACCCTAAATTTTATACTACTATGACATTAAACTACCAATTAAATAAAATAAATTGCATATTAGAAAACTAACACTAAGTTACCAAAAAAAACAAACTCTAAAAATAACCAACCAAATTATCAAATGGTAATAGCCCTATCAAAATAAAAAAGCCCCCCCCCAATAAAAAAAATAAAAAAAAAACCTAGCCTACAATAAACTACTAATGGGCCTTTTTGTGGGGCATTGCCCCAAAGATATCGGCTCTTTTACCTGTTAAAAAAAATTAAAATAAAAATACAAACACCCCTCCAACAGTAAAACTCACCCTATAACGAAGTAGAGAAGGCGCCACATAGCATAATTCTGTGTGATATACCAAATATAATATTGTAGCTCTGATGCACTCGCGTGTTGGAAAGCACCAAGATGTAGTGCTGGCTGGACGGACCGGAACCTCAGAGTTGTCCGGTAAAACTCTCCTCTCAGGCTTGCACTCCCAGGAACCAAAATAGTAATCGCCAAATAAGCTGTGATACTTGGGTGTCAGGAGAAGCACTATAACACCTCCAGCACTTAGAGGGTTACTCCAAACCAGGATATCCAAAAGAGGCAATGTAGCAAGTTTGTATGATTAAAAGTGTTTATTTAAACATATTAAAAACACAGCGTTAAAAACCTAGCCTACAATAAACTACCAATGGGCCTTTTTGTGGGGCATTGCCCCAAAGATATCAGCTCTTTTACCTGTTAAAAAAATAAAAAATAAAAAAAAATACAAACACCCCTCCAACAGTAAAACCCACCCAACCAACCCCCCCAAATAAAAAAAAATCTAAAATAACCTAAGCTACCCATTGCATTGTATGGGCATTGCCCTTTAAAAGGGCATTTAACTCTTACTGCCCAGACCCTAATCTAAAAATAAAACCCTTAAAAAAAAAAAAAACCTAACACTAAATCCTGACGATCCACTTGGTTATTGAAGTCCCGCTTGAAGGATCCATCCAGTCGGCAAGAAGTCTTCATCCAGACGGCATCTTCTATCTTCATCCATCCGGCGTGGAGCAGGTCCATCCTGAAGACATCTGGCGTGGAGCATCCTTGGCTGAAAGATTTCAATCAGCCAATAGGAATTATAACTGCTAAAATCCTATTGGCTGTTCAAATCAGCCAATAGCATTTGAGCAGCTCATTCTATTGGCTGATTGGAACAGCCAATAGGGTAATGGGTAGCTTAGGTTATTTTAGATAGGTGTGTGCTTTTTTAATTTTTTTTATTTAGGGGGGGTTTACTGTTGGGGGGGGGAGGGGTTGTATTTATTTTTTTTACAGGTAAAAGAGCTGATATCTTTGGGGCAATGCCCCACAAAAGGCCCTTTTAAGGCCCATTGGTAGTTAATTGTAGGCTAGGGTTTTTTATTTCATTTTGGGGGGCTTTTTATTTTGATAGGGCTATTAGATTAGGTGTAAATTTTTTAATATTTGATCATTTTGGTTTGTTTTTCGTAATTTAGTGGAGGGGGTTTTGGTAACTTAGTGTTTGTTTTTTTTGTACTTTAGGGCTTTGTAATGTTTAATTGTAGATTTAAATAATTTTAGTAGGGTTAGTTTTTTTTAATATTTAATTTAATTGGTAGTTTTAATGTAATTGTAGTATAATAGTTAGGGTAGGTTAATTTAATAGTTTAAAATTAGTTTATTTTAATTATACAGGTAAGTGTTTTTTTTTAGTTTTTTTTTAGGGGTTAATAGGTTTAGTTAGTGGTGGTGATGTGGGAGGCCAGAGGTTTAGGGGTTAATAAGTTTATTTAGGTTGCGGCGGGATAGGGGCTAATAACTTTATTTAGGTTGTGGCAATGTCGGGGAGTGGCGGTATAGGGGTTAAACATTTTAGTATAGTGGCAGTGTTTAGTGAAATTGTATCAAAGTTGTGAAAAACACGAATAGCAGCGTCATCGATGACTGTTAGTTAACAGTTCGATGCTCATCACCCTGTACTTGGTGCGCGTGTTTTTGATGGCTTTATTTATAAGTATTGAGATCCGCGGCCGCGATGTTAGGCGAGCGTATTGATGCCAGCGAATGCAACACAGTTGACGATTTGATAGATATCCCCCTTAGTCTCCAATTTACTTTTTTGGACATATCCTTTTTGCACTAACACATTGGTTTTCGTTTGTGTCAAAATATATATATATCTATAGCTCTCTCTCTATATCTCTAACTTTTGCACAATATTCTAATGTTTCGAGTTTCACCTATATAGATATAATTTATTTCACTAATGCAACTTAAAAGGTGAAACTAATATATGAGACTCATTACATGCAAAGCAAGATAGTTCAAGCCGTGATTTGTCATAATTGTGATGATTATGGCTTACAGCTCATGAAAACCCCAAATCCACAATCTCAGAAAATTAGAATATTACATGCAATCAATAAAACAAGGATTGTACATACCTGTAGAACAATATCAGACCTCTGAAAAGTATAAGCATGCATACTGCATGTACTTGGTTTGGGCCCCTTTGGCAGCAATTGCTGCCTCAAAGCAGCATGGCATGGAAGCTATCAGCCTGTGGCACTGCTGAGGTGTTATGGAAGACCAGGATGCTTCAATGGCGGCCTTCAGCTCTTCTGCATTGTTCGGTCTCATGTCTCATCTTTCTCTTGGCAATGCTCCATAGATTCTCTATGGGGTTCAGGTCAGGCGAGTTTGCTGGCCAATCAAGCACAGTAATCCCACGGTCATTGAACCAGGTTTTGGTGCTTTTGGCAGTGTGGGCAGGTACCAAGTCCTGCTGGAAAATGAAGTTAGCATCCCCATTACGCTCGTCTGCGGAAGTAAGTCTGAAGTGCTTCAAAATCTCCTGGTAGATGGCTGCGTTGACCCTGGACTTAATGAAGCACAGTGGACCAACACCAGCAGATGACATGGCTCCCCAAATCAACACAGACTGTGGAAACTTCACACTGGACTTCAAGCATCTTGCAGTGTGTGCCTCTCCATTCTTCCTCTATACTCTGGGTCCTTGGTTTCCAAATGAGATGCAAAATTTGCTCTCATCAGAAAAGAGGACTTAGGACCACTGAGCAACAGACCAGGTCTGTTTTTCTTTAGCCCAGGTAAGATGCTTCTGACATTGTTTGTTGTTCAGGAGTGGCTTGACAAGAGGAATACAACATTTGAAGCCCATGTCCAGGATCCGTCTGTGTGTGGTGGCTCTTGTGAAGTCCCCAACACTTTTGAATGGCCTTTTCCTGACAATCCTCTCCAGGCTTCGTTCATCCCTGCTGCTTGTGCACCTTTTTTCTTCCACACTTTTCCCTTCCACATAACTTTCTATTAATGTGCTTTGATACAGCACTTTGGGAACATCCAACTTCTTTTGCAATTACCTTTTTGAGGCTTTCCCTCCTTATGGAGGGTGTCAATGATGGTTTTCTGCACAACTGTCAGGTCAGCAGTCTTTCCCATGATTGTGATTCCTACTGAACCAGGCTGAGAGACCATTTAAAGGTTAAGGAACCATTTGCAGGTGTTATGGCTTAATTAGCTGATTAGAGTGGGACACTTTGAGCCTAGCATATTGCACCTTTTCACAATATTCTCATTTTCTGAGATTGTGGATTTGAGGTTTTCATGAACTGTAAACCATAATCATCACAATTATGACAAATCACGGCTTGAACTATCTTGCTTTGCATGTAATGAGTCTATCTCATATATTAGTTTCACCTTTTAAGTTGCATTAATGAAATAAATGAACTTTTGTACGATATTCTAATTTTTCGAGTTTCACCTGTATATATCTATATCGGACACAAAATTTAGTCACCTGACCATCGCACCTATTTGAGCTTACATCCCATTCCAAAACCATGGGTATTAATATTAAGTTGGCACCCTTTTTGCAACTACCCCAGCAGATTTTGGAGTGTATATGTGGGGATTTGTTGTGCCTTTTCAGCCACAAAAGCATTTGAGGTCAGGCATTGATGCTGGACGAAATCAGCATTCCTATTTATCCCAAAGGGGTTGTTCAGTAGGGTTCTGGTCAGGGCTCTCTGCAGGCCACTTGAGTACTTCCGCACCAAACTCGTTAAACCATGTCTTCATGGACTTTGCTTTGTGCACAGGGGCACAGTCATTCTGGAAATGGCTATTCCTAAACTATTGCCACAAATTTTGAAGCACCCAGTTGCATGAAATGTCTTTGTATCCTGTAACATTGTTGACCCATAACTGAAACTAAGGGGCCTAGCCCAAACCAGCCGCAGACCATTATCCCTCCCACACCAAACTTTGCAATAGGCACTATGCATTTTAGTAAGTAGTGATCTCCTGGCATGCATCACACCCAGGTACTTCCATCAGACTGCCATGTAGTGAAGCGATCTTCATCACTCCAGAAAAATTGTTTTTATTGTTCCAGAGTCCAGTGACGACATTACATCACTTCAGCCCACACTTGCGCTTCAGCACTCTGCGGCCCTGCTCTGTAAAAACTTTTGTGGTCTACTACTATGTTTTTGGGTTGTTGATGCTTCCACTTCACAATAACACCATTTACAGCTGACTGGGTCAGATCTAGTAGGTCATACATTTCACAAACTGACTTGTGACAGAGGTAGCATTCTCTGACAGTGCCACATTTAAAGTCACTGAGCTTCTCAGTGTGGCCAATTGTACTTCTATTTTATGTACCTATAGCAATGGGTGTGCCTGTAATCTATATCTTTGTCACGTTGTGTGTGTGTGTGTGTGTGTGTAATACATCGCTGTCTAATACTAGTTGTTATGGCTGCTAATCAATGTTCCGATTCAAACTAGATTTTTTTTTATTATGGTGCTTAACTTGTTTTCTTTCTTTACTGTCTTATTGCAGCTAAGAGCAGTTTTATATTTGTTTAATAGTTAAATTTTTAAAATGCTCTGTGTATTTTCAGAGTAATTACTATAATACATTTACTAATGCTTTGTAGGGGGAAATACGCAGTTGTTTGGAAATGTATAGAAAAGTCCACAGGAAAAGAATATGCTGCTAAATTTCTTAAGAAGCGGAGAAGAGGCCAGGACTGCAGAACAGAGATAATGCATGAAATAGCTGTCCTTGAGCTGGCTAAACCAAGTTTACGTATTGTTGATCTCTACGAAGTCTATGAAACAGGACATGAAATAATCTTGGTGTTAGAATAGTAAGTATTGACCTTTCAAATTAAAAGGACTTAAAACACTGTGCTTTTAGGTAAAAATTGTGATTGTCCCACGCTCCCTTGAGCTGCTGGTGGCGAACGGCAAATTCTGTAGCTTGCAGGTCATATAGCTTTTAGTTTAGGCAATTTGCAGCATTTTTAAAGCCTTGGTTACAGAATTTGCTTTTTTTTGTTCCTCTAGGGAGTGGGGATGAAGTACAATTTTTAAACGGAGAATTTCTAGTAGTGATGTTTTTAATCCACTCACTATAATTTCTTAGATTGTAAGTATTGTGAACACATGTATGACTATGTTGTCTGATCTTTAAACAAATATTCATTAAATCAAAAGTAATTGTCTTAAAATGACACAACTTGCTTTGGTGCAGAAATTGTGCTTCTCCCCTAGAGAGGCCAAAAAGCAAATTCTGTGACCTGCAAATCCGATAACTGGTTTAGACAATAAGCAGCATTTTGAAAACCTAGGATACAAATTTTACAAATTTTTATGGGACATTCTAACAAATTAAAGCATTTCCAGTTCATTCATTATTTTTATACTAACAGGTTTATTCATTCTTAAAATATATTGCGTAACTTCCTGTTTTTGATAGTGTGTATCATGCAGTCACATATTGTCCTTGTATATTTAATATGTACATTGTGCAACCCATTAGCACAGAAAGAAAAAGTAGCTGTTATCCCTATAATAATAATAGCTTAAAGGGATATATCAACATTTTTTTTTTTCCAAATTGAAATAGAGAATGCAATTTTAAACCACTTTCTAATTTACTTCTATTAATTTTATTTAATTCTCTTGATATGCATGCGTTTAGAGGACTATATGGCAGCAGTTTTGCAAGAGTACTAGATAGCAGCACTATTTCCTGCCGTGTACTGTTTCAAACCTAGGTATCTCTTCAACAAGGAGTATTATGGGAACAAAGGAAATTTGATCATAGAAGAAAATTGGAAACTTTTTCTCCTATTAAGTGTAGTCAGTCCACGGGTCATCCATTACTTATGGGATTATATCTCCTCCCTAACAGGAAGTGCAAGAGGATCACCCAAGCAGAGCTGCTATATAGCTCCTCCCCTCTACGTCATACCCAGTCATTCTCTTGCACCTAACTAATAGATAGGACGTGTGAGAGGACTGTGGTTGTTAAACTTAGTTTTTATTTCTTCAATCAAAAGTTTGTTATTTTAAACAGCACCGGAGTGTGTTGTTTTTTCTCAGGCAGCATTAGAAGAAGAATCTACCTGAGTTTGTGTATGATCTTAGCGGTCGTAACTAAGATCCACTTGCTGTTCTCGGCCATTCTGAGGAGTGAGGTAACTTCAGAACAGGGGACAGCAGGCAGGGTTCACCTGCAAGGAGGTATGTTGCAGTATATTATTTTCTAAGGAATGGAATTGACTGAGAAAATACTGCTAATACCGATGTAATGTAAGTGCAGCCTTAAATGCAGTAGTAGTGACTGGTATCAGGCTGATATGTATGTATGTTTACACTGAGGTATTTCTGGGGAATGGAACTTCACTAAGAAAATACTGTATACATTTAAGTAATATTTGAGCCTCCACTGCAGTGAAAGCGACTAGCAGCAGGCTTATTAATAACATTTCATAATTTTATTTTTAAAACGTTTACTGGCATGTTAATCGTTTTTTTCTGAGGTACTTGGTGATAAAACTTTATGGGCATGATTTTTACCACATGGCTGTCGTTTGTTTCTGAATAAAATCAGTTTACTGAGCTTCCCCACTGTTGTATTATGAGTGGGAGGGGCCTATTTTAGCGCTTTATTGCGCAGTAAAAATTCAGTCACAGTCTTCCTATTTCTTCCTCCATGATCCAGGACGTCTCTACAGAGCCCAGGGGTCTCCAAAACTAGTTTTGAGGGAGGTAATCACTCACAGCAGACCTGTGAGAGTGTGTTTTGACTGTGATAAAAACGTTTATATTAAATTGTTATCCGTTTTTAGGTACTAAGGGGTTAATCATCCATTTGCTGGTGGGTGCAATCCTTTGCTAACTTAATGCATTTACTGTGAAAATTTGGTTGCTATAACTAATTTGGTTCATTGTTATTTCAACTGTGACAGTTTTTTGTGCTTTTTAAAGGCACAGTAACGTTTTTTTATATTGCTTGTAAATTTATTTGAAAAGTATTTTCCAAGCTTGCTAGTCTCATTGCTAGTTTGTTTAAACATGTCTGACACAGATGAATCTCTTTGTTCAATATGTTTAAAGGCCAATGTGGAGCCCAATAGAAATTTGTGTACTAATTGCATTGATGCTACTTTAAATAAAAGCCAATCTGTACATGTAAAGAAAATTTCACCAGACAACGAGGGGGAAGTTATGCCGACTAACTCTCCTCACGTGTCAGTACCTTCGCCTCCCGCTCAGGAGGTGCGCGATATTGTGGCGCCAAGTACATCAGGGCGGCCCATACAAATCACTTTGCAAGACATGGCTAATGTTATGACTGAAGTACTATCTAAATTGCCAGAATTTAGGGGTAAACGCGATCACTCTGGGGTAAGAACAGAGTGTGCTGATAATAATAGAGCCATGTCTGATACTGCGTCACAATTTGCAGAACATGAGGACGGAGAGCTTCATTCTGTGGGTGACGGATCTGATCCAAGTAAACTGGACTCAGACATTTCAAATTTTAAATTTAAGCTTGAGAACCTCCGTGTATTACTAGGGGAGGTATTAGCGGCTCTGAATGATTGTAACACGGTTACAATTCCAGAGAAATTATGTAGGCTGGATAGATACTATGCGGTACCGGTGTGTACTGACGTTTTTCCTATACCTAAGAGGCTTACAGAGATTATTAGCAAGGAGTGGGATAGGCCCGGTGTGCCCTTTCCCCCCCCACTCCTATATTTAGAAAAATGTTTCCAATAGACGCCACCACACGGGACTTATGGCAGACGGTCCCTAAGGTGGAGGGAGCAGTTTCTACTCTGGCTAAGCGCACCACTATCCCGGTGGAGGATAGCTGTGCTTTTTCAGATCCAATGGATAAAAAGTTAGAGGGTTACCTTAAGAAAATGTTTACTCAACAAGGTTTTATATTACAACCCCTTGCATGCATTGCGCCTGTCACGGCTGCGGCGGCATTCTGGTTTGAGTCTCAGCTCCATTGGATGAGATTATAGACAAGCTTAAAGTCCTTAAGCTAGCTAATTCATTTATTTCTGATGCCGTAGTACACTTAACTAAGCTTACGGCTAAGAACTCCGGATTCGCCATTCAAGCGCGTAGAGCGCTGTGGCTTAAATCCTGGTCAGCCGATGTGACATCTAAATTGCTTAACATACCTTTCAAAGGGCAGACATTATTCGGGCCCGGTTTGAAAGAAATTATCGCTGACATTACTGGAGGTAAGGGCCATGCCCTGCCTCAAGACAGGGCCAAACCAAGGGCTAAACAGTCTAATTTTCGTGCCTTTCGTAACTTCAAGGCAGGAGCAGCATTAACTTCCTCCGCTCCAAGACAGGAAGGAACTGTTGCTCGCTACAGACAGGGCTGGAAACCTAACCAGTCCTGGAACAAGGGCAAGCAGGCCAGAAAACCTGCTGCTGCCCCTAAGACAGCATGAAGTGAGGGCCCCCGATCCGGAAACGGATCTAGTGGGGGGCAGACTTTCTCTCTTCGCCCAGGCTTGGGCAAGAGATGTCCAGGATCCCTGGGCGTTGGAGATCATATCTCAGGGATATCTTCTGGACTTCAAAGCTTCTCCTCCAAAAGGGAGATTTCATCTTTCAAGGTTGTCAGCAAACCAGATAAAGAAAGAGGCGTTTCTACGCTGTGTACAAGACCTTTAACTAATGGGAGTGATCCACCCAGTTCCGCGGTCGGAACACAGACAAGGGTTTTACTCAAATCTGTTTGTGGTTCCCAAAAAAGAGGGAACATTCAGACCAATCTTGGACTTAAAGATCCTAAACAAATTCCTCAGAGTTCCATCGTTCAAAATGGAAACTATTCGGACCATCTTACCTATGATCCAAAAGGGTCAGTACATGACCACAGTGGATTTAAAGGATGCCTACCTTCACATACCAATTCACAAGGATCATTACCGGTATCTAAGGTTTGCCTTCCTAAACAGGCATTACCAGTTTGTAGCTCTTCCCTTCGGATTAGCTACAGCTCCAAGAATCTTTACAAAGGTTCTGGGCTCTCTTCTGGCGGTACTAAGACCGCGAGGAATAGCGGTAGCTCCGTACCTAGACGACATGCTGATACAAGCGTCAAGTTTCCAAACTGCCAAGTCTCATACAGAGTTAGTTCTGGCATTTCTAAGGTCGCATGGGTGGAAGGTGAACGTAGAAAAGAGTTCTCTATTGCCACTCACAAGAGTTCCCTTCTTGGGGACTCTTATAGATTCTGTAGAAATGAAAATTTACCTGACAGAGGACAGGTTATCAAAACTTCTAAATGCTTGCCGTGTCCTTCATTCCATTCAACACCCGTCAGTGGCTCAATGCATGGAGGTAATCGGCTTAATGGTAGCGGCAATGGACATAGTACCTTTTGCACGCCTGCATCTCAGACCGCTGCAATTGTGCATGCTAAGTCAGTGGAATGGGGATTACTCAGATTTGTCCCCTATGCTAAATCTGGATCAAGAGACCAGAGATTCTCTTCTATGGTGGCTTTCTCGGCCACATCTGTCCAGGGGGATGCCCTTCAGCAGGCCAGATTGGACGATTGTAACAACAGACGCCAGCCTGCTAGGTTGGGGCGCTGTCTGGAATTCCCTGAAGGATCAGGGATCATGGACTCAGGAGGAGAGACTCCTTCCAATAAACATTCTGGAATTAAGAGCAGCTTTCAATGCCCTTCTGGCTTGGCCTCAGTTAGCAACTCTGAGGTTCATCAGGTTTCAGTCGGACAACATCACGACTGTGGCTTACATCAACCATCAGGGAGGGACAAGGAGTTCCCTAGCGATGATGGAAGTCTCAAAGATAATTCGCTGGGCAGAGTCTCACTCTTGCCACCTGTCAGCGATCCACATCCCAGGCGTGGAGTACTGGGAGGCGGATTTCCTAAGTCGCCAGACTTTTCATCCGGGGGAGTGGGAACTTCATCTGGAGGTGTTTGCCTAACTGCTTCAGCATTGGGGCAAACCAGATCTGGATCTCATGGCGTCTCGCCAGAACGCCAAGCTTCCTTGTTACGGATCCAGGTCCAGGGACCCGGGAGCGGTACTGATAGATGCTCTGACAGCACCTTGGGTTTTCAACATGGCTTATGTGTTTCCACCCTTCCCGATGCTTCCTCGATTGATTGCCAGGATCAAACAGGAGAGAGCATCGATAATTCTAATAGCGCCTGCGTGGCCACGCAGGACCTGGTATGCAGATCTAGTGGACATGTCGTCCTGTCCACCTTGGTCTCTGCCTCTGAGACAGGACCTTCTGATTCAGGGTCCTTTCAAACATCCAAATCTAATTTCTCTGAGGCTGACTGCATGGAGATTGAACGCTTGATTCTATCAAACGGGGATTCTCGGAGTCAGTGATTGATACCTTAATACAGGCTAGGAAACCTGTTACCAGGAAAATTTACCATAAAATATGGCGTAAATACTTACATTGGTGCGAATCCAAGAGTTACTCATGGAGTAAGGTTAGGATTCCTAGGATATTGTCTTTTCTACAAGAAGGTTTAGAAAAGGGTTTATCTGCTAGTTCGTTAAAGGGACAGATCTCAGCTCTGTCTATCCTTTTACACAAACGTCTGTCAGAAGTTCCAGACGTTCAGGCTTTTTGTCAGGCTTTGGCTAGGATTAAGCCTGTGTTTAAGACTGTTGCTCCGCCGTGGAGCTTAAACTTAGTTCTTAACGTTCTGCAAGGTGTTCCGTTTGAACCCCTTCATTCCATTGATATCAAGCTGTTATCTTGGAAAGTTCTGTTTTTAATGGCTATTTCCTCGGCTCGAAGAGTCTCTGAGTTATCGGCCTTACATTGTGATTCTCCTTATCTGATTTTTCCATTCAGACAAGGTAGTTCTGCGTACTAAACCTGGGTTCTTACCTAAGGTAGTCACTAACAGGAATATCAATCAAGAGATTGTTGTTCCATCATTGTGCCCTAACCCTTCTTCAAAGAAGGAACGACTTCTGCACAATCTAGACGTCGTCCGTGCCCTGAAATTTTATTTGCAGGCAACTAAGGATTTTCGTCAAACTTCTTCCCTGTTTGTCGTTTATTCTGGACAAAGGAGAGGTCAAAAAGCTTCGGCTACCTCTCTCTTTTTGGCTTCGTAGCATAATACGTTTAGCATATGAGACTGCTGGACAGCAGCCTCCTGAAAGGATTACAGCTCATTCTACTAGAGCTGTGGCTTCCACTTGGGCCTTTAAGAATGAGGCCTCTGTTGAACAGATTTGCAAGGCTGCAACTTGGTCTTCGTTTCATACTTTTTCAAAATTTTACAAATTTGACACTTTTGCTTCTTCGGAGGCTGTTTTTGGGAGAAAGGTTCTTCAGGCAGTGGTTCCTTCCGTGTAAAGATCCTGCCTTTCCCTCCCGTCATCCGTGTACTTTTAGCTTTGGTATTGGTATCCCATAAGTAATGGATGACCCGTGGACTGACTACACTTAACAGGAGAAAACATAATTTATGCTTACCTGATAAATTCCTTTCTCCTGTAGTGTAGTCAGTCCACGGCCCGCCCTGTTGTTTACGGCAGGTCTAAAAATTTTTTAACTTAAACTCCAGTCACCACTGCACCCTATAGTTTCTCCTTTCTCGTTTGGTTTCGGTCGAATGACTGGGTATGACGTAGAGGGGAGGAGCTATATAGCAGCTCTGCTTGGGTGATCCTCTTGCACTTCCTGTTAGGGAGGAGATATAATCCCATAAGTAATGGATGACCCGTGGACTGACTACACTACAGGAGAAAGGAATTTATCAGGTAAGCATAAATTATGGTTTTTTTTGTTTTTTTTTAATTGTATGATCTGTCTGAATCACAAGAGAATGTTTGTTTGTTTTATATTCATTTAATGTACAGAACTTTTACATTTTTTTTTTTTTTTTTTTTTGAAGGGTGATGTGTCCTAATAATGTATTCCCGTTATAAGATTAATTGTAATAACATGGCATCAAATCTCTAGTTCAGGGAGAAGGCGGGACAAGAGATTGTGATTTTAAGTCTAATTTGAGGAGCATAGCTTTACAGAAAGAGTAGCCGATATTTGGAGAGCGTTAGACAAGATTGAATAATGGGCAAAATAGATTAGTCTTTGTTTGTTTTTTTTAACTAAGATTTTCTTCCTTTTTTTTTTTTTTTTTTTTTTTAAATTTTTTTTTAAATTAATTTAAAAATGACCTGGTTTATTTTAATACTTCTATTTACTTCAGTGCTGCAGGTGGAGAGATCTTTAATCTTGTGGTAGACCGAGATGACTCGTTTTCAGAGCGACATATAATCCGACTTCTTCGCCAGATAATTGAAGGAGTATATTTTCTTCATCAAAATAATGTTGTGCACCTTGATCTTAAAGTATGTATATTTTTAAAATTGTTTTGAAATTGCTATTATACAGGATACTAATACAGGGCTCGACACATTTCTTTAGTCTGAACCAGATGAAAAGTAAAGGAGACACAAAATTCAGTATTTATGGTCTGTATGTGTACACATATGCAGCTAAATTATGATGTAATATTTATTGGCATTACCTAGAAACAGGGATCCACTTTATCATACTGTCAAGGTCCAACTCTCTACAGTTGATCTTCACCCATAGTGTATATGCGAAACGCTATGCTGGTGAAAGGCAAAGCTTGAACTATTGGAGCACTTCTAGGGGGGGGGGAATCCATACGTACATTTGTTTATCTGCGATCAGCCACTTTATCTGGATATCCATCTGCAGAATATGCAGATCTGTATATCTAATTTATTAATCTGTATAACCCACTATTATTCAGTGCTGAGGCTTTTCCACCCATGTTTAAGAGGCCTTATTTTCTTTATAGGCACCTTATTGATTGGGTAGCGTAGCACAGAGCCCAGAACAATTGGTGATGAAGCTGTCTCTTTACTCCTGGAGGTGCAATTAAAATGTCTTAGTTGCTAGCTTGTCATCCTTATCATTATGAAACCCATAGTATATGGGGAAAAAAACAGTAGTAATGAATTATATTTTTCTACAATTTTTTTTCCCCCCCCAGGCACCCATTTTAATACACAAAATGAAGACTTTAGAATGCGGTGTAATCAAAACTAGTTTACTTGCCAGATATTCTGTACCTATTACTTATGTATTTGACCTTTTTTTTATTAACTTTTTTTAATATATTTTTTTTCTTTAGCCACAGAATATTTTACTTAGCAGCTTAGAGCCACTTGGTAACATAAAGATAGTGGATTTTGGAATGTCTCGAAAAATAGGCAAAACCAATGAAATTCGTGAAATAATGGGCACCCCTGAATATGTTGGTAAGAAATCTTTCTTTTCTCTACTACTAAACATCCTTTGGCTTCACTTTATTAGTGATGTACAAGTGTCTTATATAAGTTTTTAAGGTTTCACATTTTTAATTGAAATTAGAAACTTAAACTCAGATCTCTGATCTATCTTCCATCATATTTATTGAAGATCTGTGCAGTTGTTGTTTTTGGTTTAGCTTTGTCTATATATTTACTAGCTCTCCATTGTGAAACATTGTGCACATATATTAAAATGCTAATAAAAGCTTATTAATTATCTTTAATTTTATTCAGTGGAATTTAGTGAATGGGTGCAATAAATAGAGGCAGGGCTAGGCAAGGCAGAATGGGACAGAAGGTTTGGATGGCCCTGCTTCCTTGAAAGGTTGCAATATAAGTGAAACTGTTTATTTAAAATTTGTATTGATTCTGATGGCAAAATGTCTATTTCAGCCAAGTATGTTAGTTGAAAAAAATTTGTGTTTTCTTTTATAAGATGGTGAGAGTCCATGAGCCATCATATGTGGGATTAAAGTCCAGTCATGCAAAAGCCTAACACAACATAGCTTTAATCTCTCCCACTTTTAAAAAAAAAATATTATTATTAATTTATATAATGCTCCGACATATTCTGCAGCGCTGTCCATGGGTACAATTGATGTAAAACAATGATACAAAACTTGTAAGAGACAATATTTGACAAACACAGGAGATATTGAGGGCCTTATTCCTGTAGGAATTTACAATCTAGGAGGGTGAGAAACAGGAGGTGAGGACTGCACTTTGGTAAAACTTGGAAGTACTGATCTACACATCTACTGAAAGGGGTTCTCAAACTGATGTGAGATCCAATATTCCCTTCAGCGAGTCGGGAATAGGACAGAGGTGTGGTGTAAAGAAGTACATTGGCTTTGACAGTAATTCTCCTGGGGGGGATTTGTCACTTGCCTGTCACAGGTGTCGTTGGGACTGGTCCTGCAGCCTCCTCCTGTTGGCCTTGTTGGAGTTCTCCTTCCTTAGATCCTGTGTCAGTGCATGGGTAGAGCGAGTGCTGACAGGTAAGCTGGTACTTTCCCTCACATAGCCTGCAGGCTATTGGCATAAACGTGTACATATGATTCACTTAGCCTGGGGAAATAGTTGCATTCACCAGATAACACTGCATACAGTTGTAGGCACCTTTTGGGTACTTTTAATCATTTTACAGTAAAATTGAGGTTCTGTCTCTTTAAATTTATTTCTAGTATTTAGTACATACCAGAGCTCTGTTCCTCATTCTCTTCAGGCTCTCAGATCCCTTTGCAGGCTCTGGCTAATCTGGGATATCTAAGGAGCGGCCTGTCTAGGTACCCTCCAGGGGTGCAAGTATAATCAGAATCCTCCTCCTCAGCTAAGGACAATTAGATACTCAGGACCCCCCTTCTGAAGTCAGTAGTAAAAGTTGGGTCCTTTAATTTCAAATTGGAGCACATACATGCTCTATTGCAGGATGTTTTTTACTTGCCTTGCAGATTATGAACCCTCCACCTGCAGACAATCTGTGAAAACGCTTGATAAATACTTTAAGGCAGGTTATGTACCTTCCTGGTTTCTGAGCTAATTGGCAAGGAATAGAATAATTGGAGGTGTGGGAGACTATTCCAAAGATGGACAGTGCCATTTCCTCTTTGACTGACTACCATTTCTTTAGAGGACTATACCTCTTAAGTATCCTATGGACAGAAAACTTCAAGGTTTCATCTTGGAATCCTTTCAGCTGGCAGGCTATGTTTCCTCCAGCTTTTAGTGTAGTCTATGGGGTAGATTTATCAAATGGCCGGCGGACATGATTCCCTGTAGCGAATCATGTCCACCCGACATTGCTAAATTACTCATTGCACATGCATTTCTAGTGAAATGCTTGTGCAATGCCGCCCCCTGCACACTTGCGGCCAATTGGCCACTAGCAGGGGGTGTCAATCATCCCAATCGTATCTGATCGGGATCATTGCAGTCTGCCACCTCAGAAGTGGTGGATGGGTTAAGGAGCAGCGGTCTTAAGACCACTGCTTCTTAAATTCTGTTTCCCGCAGAATGAGCAGCATACGCTGCTTAATAAATTGGCCCCTAAGTATCTGCAGCTTCTGCAGTACGGTGTGACATGACTGGCCTTATTCCTCAAGAGGCTTCCCTTGATAAAATTCAGGATCGTTTGTGGTTGGTCAAGACTGCAAGTAGTCTCATTTGAGATGTAGCTGTTGAAATAACTTGCATAAATGCAAAGAGTATGTTGCTATGATTCATGGCTGAAGTCATGGTCTGTTGATATATGTAAAGGCAGACTTCTTTCCCTCTAATTTCAGGGACAGATATTGTCTGGACCTGGGCTGGATGCTACAGCCACTGGAGGTAAAGGAGCTTTCCTGCTGCAAGACAAAAAAAAGCTAAGGGCAGAGTTAAGTTCACTATTTTTGTCATTTTCAGATGCAAAGATTCTTCTGTTCAGTGTCTCGGAAGTCAGACACCTACAAATTAATCTTTCCTTCCTAAGGTTGTTTCTTATGAAAACTTCAATTAGGAAATTTTAGTCCCATCTCTCTCTCTCTGTCCGACACCCCCCCCCCCCCCCCAAAAAAAAGTATGGGCCTTGACATTTTATCTTCAAGCCACTGAAGAATTAACAATTGTTTCTTCCTTGTTTATCCATTTCTCATGTCCCAGAAAGCTACAGCAATCACCTTGGCATGGTGGTTTTAAAGCTTTTATTTGCGAAGTGTACCTAGTAGCAAGGAAGTTTCATGGTGGACTTTACAGCTTGGGTATGGGATCCCACATATGATGGATAGTGGACTCTAACCATCTTATGAAAGGAAACAATTTTTAATTTTTTTTTTTTTAATTTAAATATTTTATTAAAGATAGTAATTGAAAAATACAGGTATTGAATGAGAGTGTCAATGACGAGACAATGGCATATAAACGCTAACAATATTGAAATACCGAGAGCCCAACAGGCATACGGACAACAGTACAAAAACCTGATAACCTATGATATATCTTGCCCGACATAGCCGGGTGTCATACTTGAGCCTCTGACTAAGGTGGTGGGAGTGAAAAGCGATATTGATGGAGGTGCCAGGACCCCCTACGAGGCGTCACTTATGGGGCTCAGGATTAGCCTAAATGCTCTAAAGCTCTCTGGGCTTGGCGAGATTATTAAAGAATGATCACCAGTCCTTCTATTTCCCTGGTGAAATGATCTAAAGCCACTTTTTACCCTGATAACAGGGAGTCTTGCTAATGGGTGTATTTCGTATGAAAATTGCACTATAACATTTTTATTTTAAACATCATACAAAAAGAAGAATAAAACCATTCACACATAAACAAGCAAACGAAATTGTTCACCAAAAATCGTATTTTATCAAAAATGTAAAATTTGTATGAAAATTACACCGGAATAAATCGTATTAACTATGTACAGCGTAAATCATAATTTAAGTACGCTGGATGTGCAAAAAAAAGCCAAGAAATTTGAAAATACAAAGAGTAATTTAATTTTTTTTGTAAAATGGACTGAACACGGGCGTTCCATGGGCGAATATATGAAATAGTCTTTCTAGTCCCAGCGTAATTTTGTAGAGATTTTTTTGCACTGCAGATCTCATTTTTTTTTTCTCACCAACTAAAAGGGGGCAAGGTTTTTCTCAAAAACCTCAAATATTTAACACAAATAAAATAAACACATGCATACAAAAATAGATAAAGGTCAGCCCCTGCGAGGGTCGGCAAGAAAAACCACGCCTGAAATTGCGAGGTTTAGATTAACGAGCCCCAACAGCTGGCGGCAGTACCAGTTTGCACTTCTTTTACCATACTCTTCCTTTCATTTTTTTCTTATTTACTCCTTTCTCTTGACCATATGTTTGACTAAGGAATCATGGGAAAGTGGGAGATATTAAAGCTCTGTTGTGTGGGGTGTCCTACTGTAGGACTGAACTTTAATACCAAATGCGATGGCTCGTGTATTCTCACCGTCCTGAAACAAATTTAATTTATCAGTTAAGCATATAGTTGTTTGAGTTTAAACTATATCTGAACCTATAATGACCGACTAATGATTTTATGATTTAGCTTTTGTACTATCATAATTTCTTATGTTCCAGCATGTGAAAGTAATTGTAACAAATAGGTTGTAGACTTAAAGGGATAGTAAACACCAAAAATTTTATTGTTTACTATTCCCCAGTTTTGCATAACCAACACTGTTATAGAAATATAGTTTTTACCTCTTTAATGACCTTGTATCTAAGTTTCTGCTGACTGTCTCCTTAGCTTAGATCTTTTTGCAGACTTGCATTTCAGGCAATTAGTGCTGGCTCTTAAATAACTTCACGTGCATGAGCACAATGTTATTTATATGAAGCACATGAACAAATGCCCTCTAGCTGTAAAACACTTTCAAATGCATTCAGATAAGAGGCAGTCTTCAATAGCTTTAGAAGTTAGCATATGAGCCTACCTAGGTTTAGCTTTCAACTAAGAACACCAAGAGAACGAAGCAAATTTGATGATAAAAGTAAATTGGAAAGTTGTTCAAAATGACATGCCCTATCTAAATCATGAAAGTCTAATTTTGGACTTTACTATCCCTTTTTTAATCTACATAAAAATATTATGAATTCAATGTTTTTTAGTGTCACATCCCATTTTTAAAAGAAAAAAACAGATCTCTTTAGCTTTCAGTTTATAAAAACTCTCTCACTCAATCACTCACACACAGGCACAAGTCGCGACCCAGTAACCCTGGTCTAACCTATCTATTGTTGGTGGGTTATGTGCATGTTAGTTTTATCTATTCTACACATTTCCCAAGATTAGATCAACTGGGCCATTTCACGTGGTTCATCTTTTATATCAGAGGTTGTGTGTGTGCGCTGTGTTTTGTGCGTATGGGCTCTTTTTGAGCCTCTCTCCCTCAATACAGTAAATACATTTTGTAGGTCATTTGTCCTACAAATGGCAACCTTGTACCAATAACGGCAAGGGGGGCTTCATCTTTCCAAAATGGGGTCTCCGGCTTGGTTTTATTTATGATGCTCTATGAAAGCCCCCTTTCCTCTTTTTTTAACAATTCCCTGATGTCTGCTTGGGGCAGATGATCACCTGCAGATTCAGTCCCCTCAGGGAATAAGGACTCATCATAAAGTTGAAATGAGTTAGTAGAAATATTTTCCTTTTCAATTTGCCGGCTTATTTCCTAAACACTATAGTTACATCCTTACCTAGTCCAGTTGTAGATCCCAGATGTTCATTGCAAACCGAACAAGGGTGTCTTAACAGATACAAACAGTTATGCTTCTAAAGGACTGGAATGCTATCGAAAAGAAAGCTAAAATGCAAACATTAACAGAAGTTCACAAATGAGTCCAATAGCCAGAGCCAATCTAACAATTAATGGGCATTATTCTAATCTATCGGCTCAGGAAAATGACTGAATTACTGCCCCAGAACAGTTTACAAATTACAGAAAAATAATTCCAGGGCCAAGCGCAAAGAAATTCTATTTTAAGGCAATAAGTGATTTGGGTATTACAATTATATACACTGTTTCCTTAATTATTTAAATGTTGGTCTACTCCATTCTTAATTGTCACTTAATACTGTTTTTCTCCAGCTCCAGAAATATTAAATTATGAACCCATCACAACATCCACAGATATATGGTAAGATATTGTAATGTATTACTTAAAGGGACATAGAGAGCAAAAAAAGGTTCCAGTGCATTAGAGAATTGTATTATTTCACTGTTGCATAGTAAAAGCCAGCTCCAGTGCAGCAATGCATTACTGTGACCTAGCTGAACATATATTGCAGTTTTCTCCACAGAACATTTTGCCAGCACAAATTAATTGTATAATTTTAAGATAAATATTTAATTGCAGTTTTGTTTAGTACTGGTTATACTTGTAACTGGGTGGTCAGTAAAATCAGCCGTGTTGGGTGCCCATTAAGGTCCTGGATAGAACACTTTATGGAGATCCAATGATTAAAGCCATATGTGCAAAGCCATCAATCATCAGATAACTCACGGTAAGGCATTGTTGCACCTGAGCCAGCCTTGTTAAGCTTTTCAACAAAGGATATCATGAGAACAAACTAAATTTGATAACTGAAGTAAAGTTAAATTCTGAGGTTTTATGTCCCTTAATCTAAGACCTATAAATCAATTCGTATAAATCTGAAAACTTTGTATGAAACTGAAAGCTTTGTTCTAGCCTGGATACAGTGTGTGCTTGCTTCCTAGATGTGCTGATTTTTTTTTTTTTCATGCAATTTCCACAGGAGTATAGGAGTCATTTGCTATATGCTTCTTACTGGGGAGTCTCCGTTTTTGGGAGCAGACAAGCAAGAAACCTTCCTGAATATTTCACAGGTTAATGTTGATTTTTCAGAAGATACGTTTTCTTCAGTTTCCGAAGAAGCTATTGACTTTCTTAAATCTGTCCTTGTGAAAAACCCAGAGTAAGTATCTGTTTCAGCTTTAAGCGGTACTTCTACTGTGTGTTTAACCTCTTTGCGGGGGTTAAATATATAGTAGTGTAGGGACGACAGTCTTAAAATGATATTCTCTAACAAATGGTGCATCTCATTTTGTGACTGTTGAGGCCCTATAAAGCCTTATGTGGTGGTTACCAATCACCTAAACTCTGGGGAAGTGCTTGTAGGGTGACTACTCTCCGAGGTCACATTTAACTTTGCAAAAATCTACTTCATAGCAGTAGTCAATACCCGATGTGTGTTTTGCCTACTGTTTATACAGTATTACATATCAAGAAATCTTTTAAAGGGACAGTTAACCCAAAACATTTTCTCCCCTTTTATTTGTTCCCAATGATGCATTTTAACTGCTGGAGTGTATTAAATTCTAGCTCGTTTACCCTTATTTTGCATTTGAAATAGCTGATTTAGCCTATGGTATCCCCTTCTATAGTGAAAGTTTCTTGTCTTAAGTCCAGGTTATTGACAGCCAATGTTAACACAGCCAGCACAAGAACTTACACTTCTGGTGGGGTGCAGAAGAAATAACTAATACATTTACATTGTTCTCTAAGTATTGAGCTTTGATTTACAAACAAATATAAGATAAGGAAGCAAGTGTGTGTACTCAAAGTGATAACATAATGATATCTGACTTCTCATGAGCTAGTGACGTATGGGATATACATTCCTACCAGGAGGGGCAAAGTTTCCCAAACCTCAAAATGCCTATAAATACACCCCCACCACACCCACAATTCAGTTTTACAAACTTTGCATCCTATGGAGTTGAAGTAAGTTTGTGCTAGATTTCTACGTTGATATGCGCTTCTCAGCATGCTGAATCCCGGTTCCTCTCAGAGTGCAGTGAATGACAGAGGGATGTGAAGGGAGTATTACCTATTGAATGCAATGGTCATCCTAACGGGGATCTATTTCATAGGTTCTCTGTTATCGGTCGTAGAGATTCATCTCCTACCTCCCTTTTCAGATCGACGATATACTGTTATAATACCATTACCTCTGCCGATTCTCCTTTCAGTACTGTTTGGCTATCTACTTTATGTAGATGAGTGTCTTTTGGTAATTATGCTTTCCTTTATTTATGGCACTTTAAATGTAAAGTTCTAAATATAATGTTTGTACTTGTATTTGCCATGATTCAGGTTTATCAGTATATTTCCTTTTTTACAGACTGTCAGTTTCATTTTGGGAAATGCATATATTAAAAAAAAATAAAAAAAAATTCTCTTGTAAGGTGTATCCAGTCCACGGATCATCCATTACTTGTGGGATATTCTCCTTCCCAACAGGAAGTTGCAAGAGGACACCCACAGCAGAGCTGCTATATAGCTCCTCCCCTAACTGCCATACCCAGTCATTCTCTTGCAACTCTCAACAAAGATGGAGGTAGTAAGAGGAGAGTGGTAAAATATAGTTAGTTTTTTCTTCAATCAAAAGTTTGTTATTTTCAAATAGTACCGGAGTTGTACTATTTTATCTCAGGCAGTATTTAGAAGAAGAATCTGCCTGCGTTTTCTATGATCTTAGCAGCTTGTAACTAAGATCCACTGCTGTTCTCGCATATGTCTGAGGAGTGAGGTAATTTCAGAGGGAGAATGGCGTGCAGGTTATCCTGCTATTGAGGTATGTGCATTTTTAAGTTTTTCTAGGGACTAGAAAATGCTGCTGGTACCTGATTAATGTAAGTTAAGCCTAAAAACAGTGATTTAATAGCGACTTGTATGAGGCTTACTAGCAGAGATCTATACTCTGATAATATGGCATTATAAAACGTTTGCTGGCATGTTTTATCACCAAAGCTTATATAAAAACGATTAAACTTATTGGGGGCTTGATTTTTGCCTAGAAACAGTTTCCTGAGGCTTTCCACTGTTGTAGTATGAGTGGGAGGGGCCTATTTTAGCGCTTTTTTGCGCAGTTAAAATTAGACAGAGACATTCAGCTTCCATCAGCAGTCCCCTGCATGCTATAGGACATCTCTGAAGGGCTCTAAAGGCTTCAAAAGTCGTTTATTGAGGAAGGTAGGGCCACAGCTGAGCTGTGGCAGTTGTTGTGACTGTTTAAAAAACGTTTATTTCTCCTGTTAAGTGTAGTCAGTCCACGGGTCATCCATTACTTATGGGATTATAACTCCTCCCTAACAGGAAGTGCAAGAGGATCACCCAAGCAGAGCTGCTATATAGCTCCTCCCCTCTACGTCATACCCAGTCATTCTCTTGCACCTAACTAATCGATAGGATGTGTGAGAGGACAGTGGTTATTAAAACTTAGTTTTTATTTCTTCAATCAAAAGTTTATTTTAAACGGCACCGGAGTGTGTTGTTTTTTCTCAGGCAGCATTAGAAGAAGAATCTACCTGAGTTTGTGTATGATCTTAGCGGACGTAACTAAGATCCATTTGCTGTTCTCGGCCTTCTGAGGAGCGGGGTAACTTCAGAACAGGGGACAGCGGGCAGGGTTCACCTGCAAAGAGGTATGTTGCAGTATATTATTTTCTAAGGAATGGAATTGACTGAGAAAATACTGCTAATACCGTTAAAATGTAAGTACAGCCTTAAATGCAGTAGTAGCAACTGGTATCAGGCTGTTATGTATGTATGTTGGCACTAAAGTATTTCTGGGGAATGGCATTTCACTAAGAAAATACTGTATACATATAACTTATAGCCTTTCTGCAGTAAAAGCGACTAGCAACAGGCTTTTTTATAACTTTCATGTATTTATTTTTAAAACGTTTACTGGCATGTTAATCGTTTTAGCTTTGAGGTACTTGGTGAAAAATTTTATGGGCATTAATTTCCACTTGGCTGTCGTTTGTTTTAAATAAAATCAGTTTATTGAGCTTCCCCACTGTTGTATTATGAGTGGGAGGGGCCTATTTTGGCGCTTTTCTACGCAGTAGAAAATCAGTCACAAGTCTTCCTTATTCTCCCTGCATGATCCAGGACGTCTCTACAGAGCTCAGGGGTCTCCAAAACTAGTTTTGAGGGAGGTAATCACTCACAGCAGACCTGTGAGACTGTTTTGACTGTGATAAAAACGTTTATATTTTATTGTTATCCGTTTTTCCGGTATTAAGGGGTTAATCATCCATTTGCTAGTGGGTGCATTCCTTTGCTAAATCAATACATTTACTGTAAAAAATTGGTTTCTATAACTAATCCGGTTCATTGTTATTTCAACTGTGACAGTTTTTGTGTGCTTCTTAAAGGCACAGTAACGTTTTTTTATATTACTTGAAAATTGTTTGAAAAGTATTTTTCCAAGATTGCTAGTCTAATTGCTAGTTTGTTTAAACATGTCTGACACAGAGGAATCTCTTTGTACAATATGTTCTAAGACCAATGTGGAGCCCAATAGAAATTTGTGTACTAATTGCATTGATGCTACTTTAAATAAAAGCCAATCTGTACGTGTCAAGAAAATTTCACCAGACATCGAGGGGAAAGTTATGCCGACTAACTCTCCTCACGTGTCAGTACCTGCATCTCCCGCGTGATATTGTGACGCCAAGTACATCAGGGCGGCCATTACAAATCACTTTACAAGACATGGCTAATGTTATGACTGAAGTTTTATCTAAATTGCCAGAACTTAGAGGTAAACGCGACCACTCTGGGGTGAGAACAGAGTACGCTGATAATGTTAGAGCCATGTCTGATACTGCGTCACAAGTGGCAGAGCATGAAGACTGAGAGCTTCATTCTGTAGGTGCCGGATCTGATCCAAATAGACTGGATTCAGACATTTTAAATTTAAGCTTGAGAACCTCCGTGTACTATTAGGGGAGGTATTAGCGGCTCTGAATGATTGTAACACGGTTGCAATCCCAGAGAAATTATGTAGGCTGGATAGATACTATGCGGTACCGGCGTGTACTGACGTCTTTCCTATACCTAAGAGGCTTACAGAGATTATTACCAAGGAGTGGGATAGGCCCGGTGTACCCTTTTCCCCCCCTCCTATATTTAGAAAAATGTTTCCAATAGACGCCACCACACGGGACGTATGGCAGACGGTACCTAAGGTGGAGGGAGCAGTTTCTACTCTGGCTAAGCGTACCACTATCCCGGTGCAGGATAGCTTTGCCTTTTCAGATCCAATGGATAAAAAGTTAGAGGGTTACCTTAAGAAAATGTTTACTCAACAAGGTTTTATATTACAACCACTCGCATGCATTGCGCCTGTCACGGCTGCGGCGGCATTCTGGTTTGACTCTCTGGAAGAGACCCTTGAAACAGCTCCATTGGATGAGATTACAAACAAACTTAAAGCCCTTAAGCTAGCTAATTCATTTATTTCTGATGCCGTAGTACATCTAACTAAGCTTACGGCTAAGAATTCCGTATTCGCCATTCAGGCGCGCAGAGCGATGTGGCTAAAATCCTGGCCAGCCGATGTGACTTCTAAATCTAAATTGCTTAACATACCTTTCAAAGGGCAGACATTATTCGGGCCCGGTTTGAAAGAAATTATCGCTGACATTACTGGAGGTAAGGGCCATGCCCTGCCTCAAGACAGAGCCAAACCAAGGGCTAGACAGTCTAATTTTCGTGCCTTTCGTAACTTCAAGGCAGGAGCAGCATCAACTTCCTCCGCTCCAAAACAGGAAGGATCTGTTGCTCGATTCAGACAGGGCTGGAAACCTAACCAGACCTGGAACAAGGGCAAGCAGGCCAGAAAACCTGCTGCTGCCCCTAAGACAGCATGAAGTGAGGGCCCCCAATCCGGAAACGGATCTAGTAGGGGGCAGACTTTCTCTCTTCGCCCAGGCTTGGGCAAGAGATGTCCAGGATCCCTGGGCGTTAGAGATCATATCTCAGGGATATCTTCTGGACTTCAAAGCTTCTCCTCCAAAAGGGAGATTTCATCTTTCAAGGTTGTCAACAAACCAGATAAAGAAAGAGGCGTTTCTACGCTGTGTACAAGATCTTTTACTAATGGGAGTGATCCACCCGGTTCCGCGGTCGGAGCACGGACAAGGGTTTTACTCAAATCTGTTTGTGGTTCCCAAGAAGGAAGGAACCTTCAGACCAATCTTGGATTTAAAGATCCTAAACAAATTCCTAAGAGTTCCATCGTTCAAAATGGAAACTATTCGGACAATCTTACCCATGATCCAAAAGGGTCAGTACATGACCACAGTGGATTTAAAGGATGCCTACCTGCACATACCGATTCACAAAGATCATTACCGGTACCTAAGATTTGCCTTCCTAGACAGGCATTACCAGTTTGTAGCTCTTCCCTTCGGGTTGGCTACTGCTCCAAGAATCTTTACAAAGGTTCTGGGTTCTCTTCTGGCGGTACTAAGACCGCGAGGAATATCGGTAGCTCCGTACCTAGACGACATTCTGATACAAGCGTCAAGTCTCCAAACTGCCAAGTCTCATACAGAGTTTGTACTGGCATTTCTAAGGTCACATGGGTGGAAAGTGAACGAAGGAAAGAGTTCTCTATTGCCACTCACAAGAGTTCCCTTCTTAGGGACTCTTATAGATTCTGTAGAAATGAAAATTTACCTGACAGACAGGTTAACAAAACTTCTAAATGCTTGCCGTGTCCTTCATTCCATTCCACACCCGTCAGTGGCTCAATGCATGGAGGTAATAGGCTTAATGGTAGCGGCAATGGACATAGTACCCTTTGCACGCCTGCATCTCAGACCACTGCAATTGTGCATGCTAAGTCAGTGGAATGGGGATTACTCAGATTTGTCCCCTATGCTGAATTTGGATCAGGAGACAAGAAATTCTCTTCTATGGTGGCTTTCTCGGCCACATCTGTCCAAGGGGATGCCCTTCAGCAGGCCAGATTGGACGATTGTAACAACAGACGCCAGCCTGATAGGTTGGGGCGCTGTCTGGAACTCCCTGAAGACTCAGGGATCATGGTCTCAGGAAGAGAGTCTCCTTCCCATAAACATTCTGGAATTAAGAGCAGTTTTCAATGCTCTTCTGGCTTGGCCTCAGTTAGCAACTCTGAGGTTCATCAGGTTTCAGTCGGACAACATCACGACTGTGGCTTACATCAACCATCAGGGAGGGACAAGGAGTTCCCTAGCGATGATGGAAGTCTCAAAGATAATTCACTGGGCAGAGTCTCACTCTTGCCACCTATCAGCGATCCACATCCCAGGCGTGGAGAACTGGGAAGCGGATTTTCTAAGTCGTCAGACTTTTCATCCGGGGGAGTGAGAACTTCATCCGGAGGTTTTTGCCCAAATACTTCGGCGTTGGGGCAAACCAGATCTGGATCTCATGGCGTCTCGCCAGAACGCCAAACTTCCTTGCTACAGATCCAGGTCCAGAGACCCGGGAGCGGTTCTGATAGATGCTCTGACAGCACCTTGGGCCTTCAACATGGCTTATGTGTTTCCACCCTTCCCGTTGCTTCCTCGATTGATTGCCAGGATCAAACAGGAGAGAGCATCGGTGATTCTAATAGCGCCTGCGTGGCCACGCAGGACCTGGTATGCAGACCTAGTGGACATGTCGTCCTGTCCACCATGGTCTCTACCTCTGAGACAGGACCTTCTGGTGCAGGGTCCTTTCAAACATCCACATCTAATTTCTCTGAAGCTGACTGCTTGGAGATTGAACGCTTGATTCTATCAAAGCGTGGATTCTCGGAGTCAGTGATTGATACTTTAATACAGGCTAGGAAGCCTGTTACCAGGAAAATTTACCATAAAATATGGCGCAAATACTTGCATTGGTGCAAATCCAAGAGTTACTCATGGAGTAAGGTTAGGATTCCTAGGATATTGTCTTTTCTACAAGAAGGTTTAGAAAAGGGTTTATCCGCTAGTTCGTTAAAAGGACAGATCTCAGCTTTGTCCATCCTTTTACACAAACGTCTGTCAGAAGTTCCAGACGTTCAGGCTTTTTGTCAGGCTTTGGCCAGGATTAAGCCTGTGTTTAAAACTGTTGCTCCACCATGGAGCTTAAACTTAGTTCTTAACGTTTTACAGGGTGTTCCGTTTGAACCCCTTCATTCCATTGATATCAAGCTGTTATCTTGGAAAGTTCTGTTTTTAATGGCTATTTCCTCGGCCTGAAGAGTCTCTGAGTTATCTGCCTTACATTGTGATTCTCCTTATCTGATCTTTCATTCAGACAAGGTAGTTCTGCGTACTAAACCTGGGTTCTTACCTAAGGTAGTTACCAACAGGAATATCAATCAAGAGATTGTTGTTCCATCATTGTGTCCTAACCTTTCTTCAAAGAAGGAACGACTTCTGCACAATCTGGACGTTGTCCGTGCCCTGAAATTTTATTTACAGGCAACTAAAGATTTTCGACAAACTTCTTCCCTGTTTGTCGTGTATTCTGGACAGAGGAGAGGTCAAAAGGCTTCGGCCACCTCTCTCTCTTTTTGGCTTCGTAGCATAATACGTTTAGCCTATGAGACTGCTGGACAGCAGCCTCCTGAAAGAATTACAGCTCATTCTACTAGAGCTGTGGCTTCCACTTGGGCCTTTAAGAATGAGGCCTCTGTTGAACAGATTTGCAAGGCTGCAACTTGGTCTTCACTTCACACTTTTTCCAAATTTTACAAATTTGACACTTTTGCTTCTTCGGAGGCTGTTTTTGGGAGAAAGGTTCTTCAGGCAGTGGTTCCTTCCGTGTAAAGAGCCTGCCTGTCCCTCCTGTCATCCGTGTACTTTTAGCTTTGGTATTGGTATCCCATAAGTAATGGATGACCCGTGGACTGACTACACTTAACAGGAGAAAACATAATTTATGCTTACCTGATAAATTCCTTTCTCCTGTAGTGTAGTCAGTCCACGGCCCGCCCTGTTTTTTATGGCAGGTCTAAATTTTAAATTATACTCCAGTCACCACTGCACCCTATAGTTTCTCCTTTCTCGTTTGGTTTTCGGTCGAATGACTGGGTATGACGTAGAGGGGAGGAGCTATATAGCAGCTCTGCTTGGGTGATCCTCTTGCACTTCCTGTTAGGGAGGAGTTATAATCCCATAAGTAATGGATGAACCGTGGACTGACTACACTACAGGAGAAAGGAATTTATCAGGTAAGTATAAATTATGTTTTCATTTTTTTTATCTGTTTTTTGCATTAAGGGGTTAATCATCCATTTGCAAGTGGGTGCAATGCTCTGCTAACCTATGACATACACTGTAAAAATTTCGTTTGATTTACTGCCTTTTTTCACTGTTTTTCAAATTTTGACAAAATTTGTTTCTCTTAAAGGCACAGTACCGGTTTTTATATTTGCTTGTTAACTTGATTTAAAGTGTTTTTTTCAAGCTTGCTAGTCTCATTGCTATTCTGTACAAACATGTCTGACATAGAGGAAACTCCTTGTTCATTATGTTTAAAAGCCATGTTTGAACCCCATATGAGAATGTGTACTAAATGTATTGATTTCACTTTAAACAATAAAGATCAGCTTTTATCTTTAAAAAATTTATCACCAGAGGATTCTGACGAGGGGGAAGTTATGCCGACTAACTCTCCTCACGTGTCAGACCCTTTGACTCCCGCTCAAATGGCGCCAAGTACATCGACGCCCATAGCGATTACTTTACAAGACATGGCGGCAGTCATGGATAATACACTGTTAGCGGTATTAGCCAGACTACCTGAATTTAGAGGAAAGCGTGATAGCTCTGGTGTTAGGCGTAATACAGAGCATACAGACGCTTTAAGAGCCATGTCTGATACTGCCTCACAATATGCAGAAGCTGAGGAAGGAGAGCTTCAGTCTGTGGGTGATATCACTGACTCAGGGAAACCTGATTCTGATATTTCTACTTTTAAATTTAAGCTTGAGAACCTCCGTGTTTTGCTTAGGGAGGTTTTAGCTGCTCTGAATGACTGTGACACAATTGCAGTACCAGAGAAATTGTGTAGACTGGATAAATACTTTGCAGTGCCGGTGTGTACTGAGGTTTTTCCAATACCTAAAAGGTTTACAGAAATTATTAATAAAGAGTGGGATAGACCCAGTGTGCCGTTTTCCCCCCCCTCCTATTTTTAGAAAAATGTTTCCCATAGACGCCACCACACGGGACTTATGGCAGACGGTCCCTAAGGTGGAGGGAGCCGTTTCTACTTTAGCAAAGCGTACTACTATCCCTGTCGAGGACAGTTGTGCTTTGTCAGATCCTATGGATAAAAAAATTAGAGGGTTACCTTAAGAAAATGTTTATTCAACAAGGTTTTATCCTGCAGCCCCTTGCATGCATTGCTCCTGTCACTGCTAATGCGGCGTTCTGGTTTGAGTCTCTGGAAGAGGCTTTACAGACAACAACTCCATTGGAGGACATACTTAACAAGCTTAGAGCACTTAAGCTAGCCAATTCTTTTGTTTCTGATGCCATTGTTCATTTGACTAAACTAACGGCTAAGAATTCTGGATTTGCCATCCAGGCGCGTAGGGCGCTATGGCTTAAATCTTGGTCAGCTGACGTGACTTCAGAGTCTAAATTACTTAACATTCCCTTCAAGGGGCAGACCCTATTCGGGCCTGGTTTGAAGGAAATTATTGGTGACATTACTGGAGGTAAAGGTCATGCCCTTCCTCAGGACAGGTCCAAATCAAGGGCCAAGCAGTCTAATTTTCGTGCCTTTCGAAACTTCAAGGCAAGTGCAGCATCAACTTCCTCTGCTACAAAACAAGAGGGAACTTTTTGCTCAGTCCAAGACGGCCTGGAAACCTAACCAGTCCTGGAACAAAGGCAAGCAGGCTAAAAAGCCTGCTGCTGCCTCTAAGACAGCATGAAGGAATGTCCCCCTATCCGGTAACGGATCTAGTAGGGGGCAGACTTTCTCTCTTCGCCCAGGCGTGGGCAAGAGATGTTCAGGATCCCTGGGCGTTGGAGATTATATCTCAGGGGTATGTTCTGGACTTCAAGGCTTCTCCTCCACAAGGGAGATTTCACCTTTCACGATTATCTGTCAACCAGATAAAGAAAGAGGCATTCTTACACTGTGTGCAAGACCTCCTAGTTTATGGGAGAGATCCATCCAGTTCCAAAGGAGGAACAGGGATTTTACTCAAATCTGTTTGTGGTTCCCAAAAAAGAGGGAACCTTCAGACCAATCTTGGATCTAAAGATCTTAAACAAATTCCTCAGAGTTCCATCATTCAAAATGGAAACTATTCGGACTATCCTACCTATGATCCAGGAGGGTCAATATATGACTACGGTGGATCTAAAGGATGCTTACCTTCACATTCCGATACACAAAGATCATCATCGGTTCCTAAGGTTTGCCTTTCTGGACAGACATTACCAGTTTGTGGCTCTTCCCTTCGGGTTAGCTACAGCCCCAATAATTTTTACAAAGGTTCTGGGGTCGCTTCTGGCGGTCCTAAGGCCGCGGGGCATAGCAGTGGCCCCTTATCTAGATGACATCCTGATACAGGCGTCAAATTTCCAAATTGCCAAGTCCCATATGGACATAGTTCTGGCATTTCTGAGGTCGCACGGGTGGAAAGTGAGCGAGGAAAAGAGTTCTCTGTCCCCACTCACAAGAGTCTCCTTCCTAGGGACTCTGATAGATTCTGTAGAAATGAAAATTTACCTGACGGAGTCCAGGTTATCAAAACTTCTAAATTCTTGCCGTGTTCTCCATTCTATTCCGCGCCCTTCGGTGGCTCAGTGCATGGAAGTAATCGGCTTAATGGTAGCGGCAATGGACATAGTTCCGTTTGCGCGTGTCAGGCGAACTAGAACACTAAAGAAATAAGTGTTAAAAATAATATGAATCTCAGCTGCTGAGATTTTTATAGTTTAAGGTTTGTAGCTAGGATGTGTGGGATGAGCAAATAAATCACCTAAGAGGTGATTTGCAAACCCCATTAACAAATAGCCTTTATTGTAATTGGAATACTGGAAAATAGAACTCTATTCCTGCATCTTGTATCACAGTGTGAAAGATGTGCAGCAGGGAACTATTCCGCCAACCAATATGAGAAACTTAATATGCAAGAAAAAAATAAGGAAAAAATATAATGGCAGTAAATGAATTATAAACCGGTATTGCGAGTAACAACTTTTCATAAGGCAGACTAGAGAGAATGGAATGTCACTAGTTTATATACACAAGTCGTTGGTGGTACAGCGATAATTTATCAAAACAGTGAGGCTAGAGTATACTACAAAGTTTGCTTCGGTAGTCAGGAAAGCAAGTGACTGACCTGTGTGTAAAAATCCGGAGCGGTAGAAGCAGTGAGGAGCTGGTGAGTACCGTGAAGTTGGCGTGTGACGTCACCGCGGAGGAATCCTAGTACTGCTGGCTGAGAAGGAGATCCGGAAAAACAACGTAGGAGAGTTGCTACGCTTAGTGCTAATAGCGGAGCCTGGTTGAGGTATGCAGGCAAGTGAGGAAAATGAACTTGAACTTGACAGCAACCAAAATAGACAAAAGATCAAAATAGCTTAAGGTTAGTAAACAACTGCGTGTTGTTCAGTAGCTAGATGAGGAAAAATCCAATACCAAGCAATGAAGTAAAGGATACTGGGAGATTTATAGGCTGGCTGGAAAAGATAATTGAAATTTAAAGAAACAGTATAATGTCAAAGAAAATTAGGCTGTCAGCTAGGAGGATCCTGACAGGACCCCCCCTTCAAGGAGCAACCCCGGGGCTCAAGGTCGAGGGCGATCTGGGTTCCTCCGATGGAATAAGGCAACAAGTCTGGGAGCAGATATGTTGCAGGCAGGCTCCCAGGAGTCATCCTCCGGAGAATAGCCCTTCCAACGGACCAAATATTGGAGGATTCCACGAGAAAGTCTAGAATCCTGGATGGAGTGTACTTCATATTCGGTGTTTGGATCCACTACCAACGGAACAGCCAAGGAAGAAGGAAGAGAATCCCTGAGTGCTCTGTAGGGTTTTATCAGCGAAACGTGGAAGGTAGAATGAATCTTGAAGGAATCTGGAAGTTGGAGACGAACAGCATTCCGGTTAACGATGTGAGATATAGGATAAGGCCCTATGAACAGAGGCGAGAGTTTTTTAGAAGGGGTGTTCATGTTGAGGTTCTTAGTGGATAACCACACCAAGTCACCTACAGAATAGACCGGTGACGGAGTCCTTTTCCTATCATAATAATACTTTTGAGTTCTTTTGGCCTCATCGATACTGGCCTTTATGGTAGTGAAATTAGAAGAAATCATATCAGCTAGTTCTGAAACAGACAATGAGGGAGTCTGAAGATTAGGTAGAATTTGAAACCTTGGATGGAACCCATAATTCACGAAAAAGGGGGTTTCTTTTGTAGTGGAGTGAATGGTATTGTTAAAACAGAACTCAGCGTAGGATAGATGAGTGGACCAATTTTGAGGTTGAGATGAGCAATATGTTCTGAGGAATTGTTCTAGCCACTGGTTTGATCTTTCTGTTTGGCCATTTGACTGGGGATGATATGCGGTGCTTAATCTTTTATTTATTCCAAAGGTTTTACAAAACTCAGACCACAATTTACTAGAAAATTGAGTTCCTCTGTCACTGGTGATGCTATCAGGTATTCCGTGATATTTAAAGACGTTAGAGATGAGAAGTTGGATGGTTTCAGATGCTGTAGGAAGTTTGTGATATGGAACGAAATGACACATTTTGCTAAATAGGTCAACAATAACCAGGATGGTTGTGTTATTCATTGATTTAGGTAAGTCAACGATAAAATCGACGGCGATATCTAGCCAAGGCCTACTGGGTGTAGGAAGAGGAATTAATAAACCATAAGGAGAATGTTTTGACCTCTTTGATATGGTACATTTTCTACAGGAGAGTATATGGGTCCTCACATCTCGCGACATAGCCGGCCACCAGTAATTCCTCCCTATAAGTTCTTGGGTTTTCCTAACACCAGGGTGACCTGCGAGTAAAGAGTCATGTGAGGATTCAAGAACCATCTGACGTAGAGTGGGTGGAATGTACAATTTGTCCTGAAAATAGTAGAGACCGTTACTTCTTTTCTGTAGTAGATGTAAAGGTATATTTGTATCATTTAGTTGTTCTCCCTTTAGGTAAGATTCAGAGTCAATAACAAATGAGATGAAATTTTCAGGAGGTATAATGCTTTCTACCGAGGACTTTGAACGGACATACATTGGAAGCCTTGATAGTGCATCTGCTTTATGATTTTTGTTTGAGGGACGATAAACAATCTGATAATTGAATCTAGAAAAAAAAAGGTTCCATCGTACCTGTCTGGCCGAGAGAGTCTTTGTGGATTTGAGATATTGCAGATTACGGTGGTCTGTATAAATTAAAGTTGGTATCTTGGTACCCTCCAAGAGATGTCGCCAGTGTTCAAGTGCCATCTTGATGGCCAAAAGCTCTTTATCCCCAATAGGATAATTTTGTTCAGGGGGGGACAAACCGTGAGAATAGAAGGCCACTGGATGGAGAGGTTGATCTAAACCTTGGCGTTGAGAGAGCACGGCTCCCACGGCGACATCAGAAGCGTCTACCTCGAGAACAAAAGGTAATTCAGGATTAGGAAATTTGAGGATAGGAGCTGTTGTGAACCTGTTTTTTAGATCTTCAAAAACCTTTTGAGTAAGCTGATCCCAATGGAAAGGTACATTTTGTTTAGTCAGATTTGTTAAGGGTTTAACAATGTTAGAGAAGTTTTTAATAAATTTGCGATAAAAGTTCGCGAAACCGAGGAAACTCTGAACCTCTTTTCTGCATTTGGGGACAGGCCAATCAATAATTGCCTGAATTTTACCTTCCTCCATACGTATACCCATAGGACTTATTTCGTAACCTAAGAAGGTTATTTTATTAGAATTAAATATGCATTTCTCAGGTTTTGCGTATAGGTAGTTAGTTCTTAATCTAGAAAGTACCTGTCTGACATGTGAAATGTGCTGAGTTAAGGTTTTTGAGTAAATCAGAATGTCATCCAAATAAATGACTAAGAAAACGTCAAGGAAATCTCTGAATAAGTCATTTATTAGGTGTTGGAAAGTGGCCGGGGCGTTACATAGCCCGAACGGCATCACGGTATATTCGTACAGGCCGTAGCGAGTACGAAAAGCCGTCAGCCACTCGTCACCACTTCTTACTCGGATGAGATTGTACGCTCCCCTTAGATCTAATTTTGTAAAAAATTTAGCCCCTTCCAATCTCTCTATTAATTCTGGGATAAGAGGTAAGGGGTAGCGATTTTTTACTGTCACCTTATTAAGCTGTCGGTAGTCAACTATGGGACGTAAACTGCCGTCTTTATTTTTTACAAAAAACATACCGGCACCAGCTGGTGAGGTAGAGGGCCGTATGTAACCTTTCCTTAAATTATCCTCTAAATAAGTTTTAAGGTGTGTAAGTTCAGGTTTAGATAGAGGGAAAATGTGGCCATAAGGAATCTGAGCTCCAGGGACTAGCTCTATGGGGCAGTCGTATTTCCTGTGAGGTGGAAGAGTTTCAGATTCAGTTTTGGAGAAAACATCAGCGAAATCCTTATACTCATCAGGTAACTGGAAATCTAAGTCAGTGGTGGAAGTGTGCATAATACTGATAGGGAAACAAGTTGTTGAACAGAATTTTGAATCAAAGGTTACAGAGAGAGTGTCCCAGGAGATAGTGGGATTATGTAAGGTTAACCAATTTAAACCAAGTATAACCGGAGAGACAGGGGAGGAGATAACATCAAATGTAAGGTATTCTCTATGATGATCTGTGGAACTAACTAAGAGAGGAATAGTTTGATAAGCTACTGGACCTGATGAGATAGGGTTACCATCAATTCCTCTTAATAAAACAGGAGACTTTTTCTGCATAAGTGGAATTTTATTCTTAAGTGTATATTCTTTATCAATATAGCAGGCAGTAGCTCCTGAGTCAATAATTGCGGGGACGTGGAGACGATGGAGATCCCACTGGAAAAGAAGTGAAAGTTTACAATAGGCACTTCTACTATCATATGTATTGCAACAAGAGGAAAATAATAGGGACTTACCCCTGTTAGATTTTTGGAGAACTGGGCATTCTTTTACTGTATGCTCATCTGACGCACAGTAGAGACAGAGATTATTTTCTCTCCTTCTAGTCTTTTCTTGTGCGGTTAAAGGGGCTTTTAGGAACCCAATATCCATTGGCTCAGAGTGGGACTTTGCAGAGGAGATAGAGGGTGTAACACTAGTGGTTTTCTTTGTGTAAGAATCAGGATATGATCGTTCATGTTGTCTTTCTCGTAAGCGTCTATCTATTGTGATACTTAGATTTATCAAACCCTCTAGAGTGGGGGGCATATCAGTTCGGGACAATTCATCCTTAACCGCGTCTGAAAGACCCAGGCGGAACTGATTCCTTAAAGATAAGTTGTTCCACTCAGAGTCTTTTGTCCACCTCTTAAAGTCTGCTATGTAATCTTCCACCATTCTTTTTTTTTGTTTAAGTGCCCTAAGGGCAGTTTCTGCAGTTTGTTGCTTAAATGGGTCTTCGTATAATTGTCCCATTGCAGAGAAAAAATTCTCCAAAGAGTCTAATATGGTGTCATTAGATTCAAAAAAACTGTTTGCCCAACTACGTGGTTCCCCCCTTAGGAAAGATATGGTTGTTAAGACTCTGATCCTGTCAGTGGGGTAAGATTGGGTTTTCAGTGTAAATAAAAGTAAGCATGCATTCTTAAAGTCCCTATAGTGTGCCCTATCACCATAGAATTTTTCAGGTAAACTGACTTGTGGTTCAGGAGTATGTAATTTTGTCTCAATATAATCCTTAATGTAAGCTTTGAGTGCAGTGTTTTCAGCTCTAAGTGTATTTAACCCTTCAGTCAAGGAATCTACTCTTTGAGTTAGAGTCTGTAGAAGTGTAGTCATCTCAGCTGGATTCATTTTGTTAAAGTGCTTGGTATTCTGTCAGGCGAACTAGAACACTAAAGAAATAAGTGTTAAAAATAATATGAATCTCAGCTGCTGAGATTTTTATAGTTTAAGGTTTGTAGCTAGGATGTGTGGGATGAGCAAATAAATCACCTAAGAGGTGATTTGCAAACCCCATTAACAAATAGCCTTTATTGTAATTGGAATACTGGAAAATAGAACTCTATTCCTGCATCTTGTATCACAGTGTGAAAGATGTGCAGCAGGGAACTATTCCGCCAACCAATATGAGAAACTTAATATGCAAGAAAAAAATAAGGAAAAAATATAATGGCAGTAAATGAATTATAAACCGGTATTGCGAGTAACAACTTTTCATAAGGCAGACTAGAGAGAATGGAATGTCACTAGTTTATATACACAAGTCGTTGGTGGTACAGCGATAATTTATCAAAACAGTGAGGCTAGAGTATACTACAAAGTTTGCTTCGGTAGTCAGGAAAGCAAGTGACTGACCTGTGTGTAAAAATCCGGAGCGGTAGAAGCAGTGAGGAGCTGGTGAGTACCGTGAAGTTGGCGTGTGACGTCACCGCGGAGGAATCCTAGTACTGCTGGCTGAGAAGGAGATCCGGAAAAACAACGTAGGAGAGTTGCTACGCTTAGTGCTAATAGCGGAGCCTGGTTGAGGTATGCAGGCAAGTGAGGAAAATGAACTTGAACTTGACAGCAACCAAAATAGACAAAAGATCAAAATAGCTTAAGGTTAGTAAACAACTGCGTGTTGTTCAGTAGCTAGATGAGGAAAAATCCAATACCAAGCAATGAAGTAAAGGATACTGGGAGATTTATAGGCTGGCTGGAAAAGATAATTGAAATTTAAAGAAACAGTATAATGTCAAAGAAAATTAGGCTGTCAGCTAGGAGGATCCTGACAGCGCGCCTACATCTCAGACCGCTGCAACTATGCATGCTCAGTCAGTGGAATGGGGATTACACAGATTTCTCCCCTCTACTAAATCTGGATCAAGAGACCAGAGATTCTCTTCTCTGGTGGCTATCTCGGGTCCATCTGTCCAAAGGTATGACCTTTCGCAGGCCAGATTGGACAATTCTAGGTTGGGGTGCAGTCTGGAACTCCCTGAAGGCTCAGGGATCGTGGACTCAGGAGGAGAAACTCCTCCCAATAAATATTCTGGAATTGAGGGCAATATTCAATGCTCTTCAGGCTTGGCCTCAGTTAACAACCCTGAGGTTCATCAGATTTCAGTCGGACAACATCACGACTGTGGCTTACATCAACCATCAAGGGGGAACAAGGAGTTCCTTAGCGATGTTAGAAGTCTTCAAAATAATTCGCTGGGCAGAGAAACACTCTTGCTACCTATCAGCGATCCATATCCCAGGTGTAGAGAACTGGGAGGCGGATCTTCTAAGTCGTCAGACTTTTCATCCGGGGGAGTGGGAACTCCATCCGGAGGTGTTTGCTCAATTGATTCATCATTGGGGCAAACCAGAACTGGATCTCATGGCGTCTCGACAGAACGCCAAGCTTCCTTGTTACCGATCCAGGTCCAGGGACCCTGAAGCGATGCTGATAGATGCTCTAGCAGCGCCTTGGTCTTTCAACCTGGCTTACGTGTTTCCACCGTTTCCTCTGCTCCCTCGACTGATTGCCAAAATCAAGCAGGAGAGAGCATCAGTGATTTTAATAGCGCCTGCGTGGCCACGCAGGACCTGGTATGCAGACCTAGTGGACATGTCATCCTTTCCACCTTGGACTCTGCCTTTGAGACGAGACCTTCTACTTCAAGGTCCTTTCAATCATCCATATCTAATTTCTCTGAGACTGACTGCATGGAGATTGAACGCTTGATTTTGATCAAAGCGTGGCTTCTCCGAGTCTGTCATTGATACCTTAATACAGGCACGAAAGCCTGTTACCAGGAAAATCTACCATTAGATGTGGTGTAAATATCTTTATTGGTGTGAATCCAAGAGTTACTCATGGAGTAAGGTTAGGATTCCCAGGATATTATCTTTTCTCCAAGAGGGTTTGGAGAAAGGATTATCAGCTAGTTCTTTGAAGGGACAGATCTCTGCACTGTCTATTCTTTTGCACAAGCATCTGGCGGATGTTCGACGTTCAGGCGTTGGTTAGAATCAAGCCTGTGTTTAAACCTGTTGCTCCCCCATGGAGCTTAAACTTGGTTCTTAAAGTTCTTCAAGGGGTTCCGTTTGAACCTCTTCATTCCATAGATATCAAGCTTTTATCTTGGAAAGTTCTTTTTTTTATGGCTATTTCCTTGGCTCGTAGAGTCTCCGAGTTATCTGCTTTACAATGTGATTCTCCTTATCTGATCTTCCATGCAGATAAGGTAGTTCTGCGTACAAAACCTGGGTTTTTGCCTAAGGTGGTATCTACTAAGAATATCAATCAAGAGATTGTTGTTCCATCATTGTGTCCTAATCCTTCTTCAAAGAAGGAATGTCTTTTACATAATCTGACGAAAATCTTTAGTAGCTTGTAAGTAAAACTTTAAAGCATGAACCACGTCCAAACATCTGCTTTGTTGTTTACTCTGGACAGAGAAGAGGTCAAAAGGCTTCGGCAACCTCTCTTTCTTTTTGGATAAGAAGCATAATCCGCTTAGCCTATGAGACTGCTGGACAGCAGCCTCCTGAAAGGATTACAGCTCATTCTACTAGAGCTGTGGCTTCCACTTGGGCCTTTAAAAATGAGGCTTCTGTTGAACAGATTTGCAAGGCGGCGACTTGGTCTTCGCTTCCTACTTTTTCCAAATTCTACAAATTTGATACTTTTGCTTCTTCTGAGGCTATTTTTGGGAGAAAGGTCTTACAGGCAGTGGTACCTTCCATTTAAGTTCCTGCCTTGTCCCTCCCTTCATCCGTGTACTTTAGCTTTGGTATTGGTATCCCACAAGTAATGGATGATCCGTGGACTGGATACACCTTACAAGAGAAAACACAATTTATGCTTACCTGATAAATGTATTTCTTTTGTGGTGTATCCAGTCCACGGCCCGCCCTGTCATTTTAAGGCAGGTCAAAATTTTAGATTAAACTACAGTCACCACTGCACCCTATGGTTTCTCCTTTCTCTGCTTGTTTCGGTCGAATGACTGGATATGGCAGTTAGGGGAGGAGCTATATAGCAGCTCTGCTGTGGGTGTCCTCTTGCAACTTCCTGTTGGGAAGGAGAATATCCCACAAGTAATGGATGATCCGTCGACTGGATACACCACAAGAGAAATACTTTTATCAGGTAAGCATAAATTGTGTTTTTTCTTACCTGAAATTTTTCAAATTGACTTTTTTTTCCAAATTGTGGGCTGTTAGGCTCGCGGGTGCGCAAAATGTTATAATTTATTACGTCATTTTTGGCGCGAGAATTACGTTTGACGTATTTTCGTCATTTCCGGCGTCTTACTTGCTGCCGAAAATTTTCACGTAGTTGCGTCATCTATGACGCTCGTCTTTGTTAGACTTTTTGGCGCCAAAAAATATTTTGTCAGTTGTGGGGGTCATACTTGGCGCCAGACTTTTGACATTATTTAAGTCTTCATGTATTTTTGCTTCTGGTTTACAGAGGCTTATTCTGTTTGTATTTTTTCCCATTCCTGAAACTGTCATATAAGGAAATTGATAATTTTGCTTTATATGTTCTTTTTTCTATTACATATTGCAAGATGTCCCAATCTGACCCTGTATCAGAATCTACTTCTGGAATGCTACTGCCTGATGTCGGTTCTACCAAAGCTAAGTGCATTTGTTGTCAACTTGTGGTAACTGTTCCTCCGGCTGTAGTTTGTGTTAGTTGTCATGATAAACTTTCAAACGCAGACAATATTTCCATTAGTAATAATCCATTATTTGTTGTTGTTCCTTCAACATCTAATGTTCAGGATATTCCTGTTAATGTGAGAGAATTTGTTTCTAATTCTATTCAGAAGGCCCTGTCTGTTATACCACCTTCTAATAAACGTAAAAGGTCTTTTAAAACTTCTCATAAATTCAATGAATTTTTACATGACCAACAGCATTCTGATTTATCTATCTCTGATGAGGATCTATCTGGTTCAGAAGATTCTGCCTCAGATATTGACACTGACAAAACTTCATATTTATTTAAAATGGAGTATATTCGTTCTTTATTAAAAGAGGTGTTGATTGCATTAGATATAGAGGAGATTAGTCCTCTTGATATTAAAACCAGTAAACGTTTAAATTCGGTTTTTAAACCTCATGTAGTTATTCCAGAGGTTTTTCCAGTTCCTGATGGTATTTCAGAGGTAATTTCTAGGGAATGGAATAGTCTGGGTACTTCATTTACTCCTTCTTCAAGGTTTAAGAGACTGTACCCTTTGCCGACTGATAGATTGGAGTTTTGGGAAAAGATCCCCAAAGTTGATGAGGCTATCTCTACTCTTGCTAAGCGTACTACTATTCCTACGGCAGATAGTACTTCTTCTTTTAAAGATCCTTTAGATAGGAAGCTTGAATCTTATCTAAGGAAGGCTTATTTATGTTCAGGTCATCTTCTTAGGCCTGCTATTTCTTTGGCTGATGTTGCTCTAAAGTTTCCAACCAAAAAGTTGAAGCTGCAGCAACAAGTACCAGATCCTAATGTGTATAGCATTGTTAAGCTAATTCAACATGCTAATAATTTCATTTGTGATGCCATTTTTTATATAATTAGAATTGATGTCAGGTATATGTCTTTAGCTATTTTAGCTAGAAGAGCTTTATGGCTTAAATCTTGGAATGCTTCTTCTAAGTCAACATTGCTATCTCTATCTTTCCAAGGTAATAAATTATTTGGTTCTCAGTTGGATTCTATAATTTCAACTGTCACTGGGGGGAAGGGAGCCTTTTTGCCTCAGGATAAAACATCTAAGGGTAAATTTAGGGCTGCTAACCGTTTTCGTTCCTTTCGTCAGAATAAGGAACAGAAACCTGACCCTTCCCCTAAAGGAACGGTTTCCAATTGGAAGCCTTCTCCAGTCTGGAATAAATCCAATCTCACACGAATCAACTAGTGTTGTTTCTTCAAAGACATGGTTGGAGGATCAATTTACAAAAAAGTTCCTTGATTCCTCAGACAAGGGTAACCTTTTTAGGATTCCAAATGGATTCAGTATCCATGACTTTGTCTGTAACAGACAAAAGATGTCTGAAATTGGTTTCAGCTTGTCGGAACCTTCAGTCTCAGTCATTCCCTTCAGTAGCTATGTGCATGGAGGTTTTAGGTCTCATAACTGCAGCATCCCCTTTGCTCGTTTTAACTTGAGACCTCTTCAGCTTTGTATGCTGAACCAATGGTGCAGGGATTATACAAAGATATCACAATTAATATCCTTAAATCCCAATATTCGACTATCTCTGACTTGGTGGTTAGAACACCACCGTTTGGTCCAGGGGGCCTCTTTTGTTCGTCCAACCTGGACTGTGATTTCAACAGATGCAAGTCTTTCAGATTGGGGAGCTGTCTGGGGATCTCTGACAGCGCAGGGGGTTTGGAAATCTCAAGAGGCGAGATTACCAATCAATATTTTGGAACTCCGTACGATTCTCAGAGCTCTTCAGTTTTTGCTTTTTCTGAAGAGAGAACAGTTTGTTTTCAGACAGACAATGTCACATCCGTGGCGTATGTCAATCATCAAGGTGGGACTCAGTCCTCAAGCTATGAAAGAAGTATCTCGGATACTTGCATGGGCGGAATCCAGCTCTTGTCTAATCTTTGTGGTCCATATCCCAGGTATAGACAATTGGGAAGCGGATTATCTCAGTCGCCAGACTTTACATCCGAGAGAATAGTCTCTTCACCCGGATGTTTCTTCAGATTGTTCAGATGTGGGGGCTTCCAGAAATAGATCTGATGGCTTTTCATTTAAACAGGAAACTTCCCAGGTATCTGTCCATCTGTCCAGGGATCCTCAGGCGGAAGCAGTGGATGCGTTGTCACTTCCTTGGAATTATCAACCTGCTTATATCTTTCCGCCTCTAGTTCTTCTTCCAAGAGTGATTTCCAAAATCATAATGGAGCGTTCATTTGTACTGCTGGTGGCTCCAGCATGGCCACACAGGTTTTGGTATGCGGATGTCCAGTTGCCAACCTTGGCCACTTCCGTTAAGGCCAGACCTTCTATCTCAAGGTCCATTTTTCCAACAGGATCTCAAAGCATTAAATTTGAAGGTATGGAGATTGAACGTTTAGTGCTTAGTCATAGAGGTTTCTCTGACTCAGTGATTAATACTATGTTGCAGGCTCGCAAATCTGTATCTAGAAAGATTTATTACAGAGTTTGGAAGACTTACATTTCATGGTGTTCTTCTCATAAATTCTCTTGGCATTCTTTTAGAATTCCTAGAATTTTACAGTTTCTTCAGGATGGTTTGGATAAGGGTTTGTCTGCAAGTTCCTTGAAAGGACAAATCTCTGCTCTTTCTGTTCTGTTTCACAGAAAAATTGCTCATCTTCCTGACATTCATTGTTTTGTACAGGCTTTAGTTCGTATCAAGCCTGTCATTAAGCCAATTTCTCCTCCTTGGAGTCTTATTTTGGTTTTGAGGGCTTTACAGGCTCCTCCGTTTGAGCCTATGCATTCTCTGGACATTAAATTACATTTCTTCAGGATAAGGCAGTTTTGCGGACTTCATTTAAATTTTTACCTAAAGTTGTGAATTCCAACAACTTTAGTAGAGAAATTGTTGTCCCTTCGTTATGTCCTAATCCTAAGAATTCTTTGGAAAGATCTTTGCATTCTTTGGACGTGGTTAGAGCTTTGAAATATTATGTTGAAGCTACTAAAGATTTCAGAAAGACTTCTAGTCTATTTGTTATCTTTTCTGGTTCTAGGAAAGGTCAGAAGGCTTCTGCCATTTCTTTGGCATCCTGGTTAAAGCTTTTGATTCATCATGCTTATTTGGAGTCGGGTAAATCCCTGCCTCAGGATTATGGCTCATTCTACTAGGTCAGTTTCTACTTCCTGGGCTTTTAAGAATGAAGCTTCTGTTGATCAGATTTGCAAAGCAGCAACTTGGTCTTCTTTGCATACTTTTACTAAATTCTACCATTTTGATGTTTTCTCTTCTTCAGAAGCAGTTTTTGGTAGAAAAGTTCTTCAGGCAGCTGTTTCAGTTTGATTCTTCTGCTTATAATTTCAGTTTTTTTCATTATAAAGATTAAAACTTTTTGATATGGGTTGTGGATTTTTTTTTCAGCGGAATTGACTGTCTTTATTTTTATCCCTCCCTCTCTCTAGTGACTCTTGCGTGGAATTCCACATCTTGGGTATTTGCTATCCCATACGTCACTAGCTCATGGACTCTTGCCAATTACATGAAAGAAAACATAATTTATGTGAGAACTTACCTGATAAATTCATTTCTTTCATATTGAGAAATGAGGTCCACCCTTTTTGTGGTGGTTATGATTTTTTTTTGTATAAAGCACACATTAAATTATATAAATTGTTGATGCTTTCGCTCCTTTCTTATCACCCCACTTCTTGGCTATTCGTTAAACTGAATTGTGGGTGTGGTGGGGGTGTATTTATAGGCATTTTAAGGTTTGGTAAACTTTGCCCCTCCTGGTAGGAATGTATATCCCATACGTCACTAGCTCATGGACTCTTGCCAATATGAAAGAAATTAATTTAGCAGGGAAGTTCTTACATAAATTATGTTTTTTCCCTTCTAGGTGAGAAGGCCCAAGCACTTTGGGGGTTAATTCCCTATCCTTTTGAGAATGGAGCTGAGTATTTAGAAATCTCTTCATGGTTGGGATTTATAGAAGGGCAGTTAGTACTGGACTAGATGCTGCTGATGACAGTTAAACTGTGTGTCTAATCTTTGTGTGGGACACATAGTGACACAGATTTAATAGCTAGGGATGATCAGTCTTTTCCTTATCAATTTTTTTTTGAGTTTCTGTTCTGATCCACAGGGCACAGCTGGCAGTACCTAATATTAGCACAAGCCTGATAATTTTGGACGCCATTTTGCCCCGATCATTGAGGCTTTTAAGTGTTTAATCCTTTATGGGCATTAAGCCTTTATTTCTAAGTAAGTGGGTATAAAACAGGAGCAGAGGGTTATCGCATTGTCTCCTGCCAACTTGTCAGTAACAAGTACATGCCTGTGGGAATTCTTTATTAGTAAGACTTACAAATCATGGCGTTTCACTTTTGCTCAGATTTATGGCTGTTAATTTGAGCGCTGTAGAGCGTGGGGCCTTTACTTAGGGGTGTGGCCTACTTTCTATGCCGATAATGGCGGGCGCTCTCGATCTTTCTCAAAGGGTATTTCTTTCTTTCTTTTAAAATAAAAAACTATACTGGGTGTATAGTAATAGAGTGCGCCACACAATGAAGCTATTTGGTCTCTGTACCAATAGAGAACGTAATCGTGAAACACATATAAATATTCAATGATGACAATATTGCGGAAATAAAAATGAAAATAGATATTAAAAAATTTGAATAATGTTAGTGATAAAAAACAAGGTAAAAAACGAAATAAAAATAATTAAAAAGCAAAATTTCTCTTGCAAGATGTATAGAGTCCACGGATTCATCCATACTTGTGGGATATTCTCCTTCCCAACAGGAAGTGGCAAAGAGAGCACCCACAGCAGAGCTGTCTATATAGCTCCACCCCCCAGTCATTCTCTTTTTCGGCTCTAAGCAATAGGAAGGGTAAAGTGAGTGTGGTGACAAAAATGTTAGTTTTTAGTGTGTACTATTCACTCTCTAGCAGAAAAGGGATGAAGATTTCTGCAAGGAGGATGATGATCTTAGCACTTTGTAACTAAGATCCACTGCTGTTCCCACAGAGGCTGAGGAGTACAGGAAAACTTCAGTTGGGGGAACAGTTTGCATGCTAAGCTGCATTGAGGTATGTTCAGTCAATTTTTTTCTAGACAGACTGTGATAATTCTAGAAAAGGCTGACAGTATCCCCATGAGGGAAGGGTAAGCTGTATTCAGAGACTTAGTATGGAATCCCAGCATGCATAAAGGGCTAAGTTGTTACTGGTGACACTTATAAGAAAAACGTTTTTTATTAAAAGAGATTAACGTTTTGAGGGACTTTGGAGGTTCATTATGGCTTATTTAAGGGTTATTAATCCACATGGCTAGTTTAGAAACACTTTGGTGTGTTTCTTTTAGGCCCCACTAACATCGAGTGAGGTGGGAGGGGCCTATTTTCGTGCTTCAGTTGCACAGTTTATTTTACACACGACATCCAGCTGCTTCTCAGGAGAGTCCTGCTGTACTTGAGGGCCTATAGGAAGCTTTTTTTTCCCCCACAAATCTATCCCTAAGGGCAGGTAGGCGCCACAGCAGAGCTGTGGCAAGGTGTTGAACGTTTTTATACCGGTTTTTGACGTTTTGTCAATCCGTTTTTCCCATTAAGGGGTTAATCGTTTATTTGACTGGTGGGGCAATTTTACTAAGGCTTTATGATTCCACTGTAAAAATTCGAAAAGTTTACTGCTTTTTTACACTGTTTTGCAGAGTTTGTGCATCTTTTTTTCTCTTAAAGGCACAGTACCGTTTTTTTCTAAGTATTATTTACTTTGAATAAAGTGTTTTCCAAGCTTGCTTGTTTCATTACTAGCCTGTTAACATGTGTGACATCAAGGAAACTCCTTGTTCAATATGTTTAGAAGCCATTGTGGAACCCCCTCTTAGAATGTGTCCCTCTTGCACTGATATGTCTATAAATTTTAAAGAGCATATTTATAGCACTTAAAAATATAGCGCTAGATGATTCTCAGACAGAAAGAAATGAGGTTATGCCATCTAGCTCTTTCCAAGTGTCACAACCAGTAACGCCCGCACAAGTGACGCCAAGTACCTCTAGTGCGTCGACTTCGTTTACTTTACAAGACATGGCCACAGTTATGAATACAACCCTCACAGAGGTTTTATCTAAACTGCCTGGGTTACAAGGAAAGCGTGACAGCTCTGGGTTAAGAACAAATGCTGAGCCATCTGACGCTTTAGTAGCTGTATCCGATATACCCTCACAATGTTCTGAAGTAGGGGTAAGGGATTTGCTGTCTAAGGGAGAGATTTCTGATTCAGGGAAGACGCTCCCTCAGACAGATTCTGATATGACGGCCTTCAAATTTAAGCTTGAACACCTCCGCTTGTTGCTCAGGGAGGTATTAGCGACTCTGGATGATTGTGACCCTATAGTGGTCCCAGAGAAATTTGTGTAAAATGGACAAATACTTAGAGGTTCCTGTTTACACTGATGTTTTTCCAGTCCCTAAGAGGATTGCAAACATTGTTACTAAGGAGTGGGATAGACCAGGTATACCGTTCGCTCCCCCTCCTGTTTTTAAGAAAATGTTTCCCATATCTGACACCATGCGGGACTCCTGGCAGACGGTCCCTAAGGTGGAGGGAGCTATTTCTACTCTCGCCAAGCGTACAACTATACCTATCGAAGACAGTTGTGCTTTCAAAGATCCTATGGATAAAAAATTAGAGGGTCTCCTAAAGAACATTTTTGTTAATCAAGGTTTTCTTCTCCAACCTATTGCATTGTTCCTGTAACTACTGCAGCTGCTTTCTGGTTCAAGGCTCTAGAAGAGGCTCTTCAGATGGAGACCCCATTAGAGGATATTATGGATAGACTTAAGGTCCTTAAGCTGGCTAATTCTTTCATTACAGATGCCGCTTTTCAACTGGCTAAATTAGCGGCAAAGAATTCAGCTTTTGCCATTTTAGCGCACAGGGCGTTATGGCTTAAGTCCTGGTCTGCTGATGTGTCATCAAAATCTAAACTTTTGAACATCCCTTTCAAAGGAAAGACCCTATTCGGGCCTGAACTGAAAGAGATTATTTCAGACATCACTGGAGGGAAAGGCCATGCCCTCCCTCAGGATAAAACAAATAAAATGAGGACCAAACAAAATAATTTTCGTTCCCTTCGGAACTTCAAGGGTGGTCCCTCTTCCTCTTCCCGACTGGGAAGCAAGAGGGGAATTTTTGCCCAATCCAAGTCAGTCTGGAGACCCAACCAGGCTTGGAACAAGGGTAAACAGGCCAAGAAGCCTTCTGCTGCCTCTAAGACAGCATGAAGGGGTAGCCCCCGATCCGGGACCGGATCTAGTAGGGGGCAGACTCTCTCTCTTTGCCCAGGCTTGGGCAAGAGATGTTCACGATTCCTGGGTTTTAGAAATAGTTACCCAGGGTTATCTTCTGGACTTCAAAGACTCCCCTCCAAGGGGGAGATTTCACATTTCTCAATTGTCTGCAAACCAGACAAAGAGAGAGGCGTTCTTACACTGTGTAGTAGACCTACATACCATGGGAGTGATTCGCCCATTTCCAAAAGCGGAACAAGGGCTAGGGTTTTACTCAAACCTGTTTGTGGTTCCCAAAAAAGAAGGAACTTTCAGACCAATCTTGGATCTCAAAATTCTAAACTAATTCCTCAGGGTACCATCAAGATGGAGATTATTCAGACCATTCTGCCTCTGATCCAGGAGGGTCAATATATGACCACCGTGGACTTAAAGGATGCGTATCTGCATATCCCTATTCAGAGATCATCATCGATTCCTCAGATTCGCCTTTCTGCACAGGCATTACCAGTTTGTGGCCCTTCCCTTCGGGTTGGCCACGGCTCCCAGAATTTTCACAAAGGTGCTAGGATCCCTTTTGGCGGTTCTAAGACCGCGGGGCATAGCAGTGGCGCCTTATCTAGACAACATCTTAATTCAAGCGTCGACTTTCCAGCTAGCTAAGTCCCACACGGACATTGTGTTCGATTTTCTGAGATCTCATGGGTGGAAGGTGAACATAAAAAAAGAGTTCTCTCTTCCCTCTCACAAGAGTTTCCTTCCAAGGGACTCTGATAGACTCGGTAGAAATGAAAATATTTCTGACGGAGGTCAGGAAATCAAAATTCATAACCACCTGCCGAGCTCTTCATTCCATTCCTCGGCCATCAGTGGCTCAGTGTATGGAGGTAATCGGACTTATGGTAGTGGCAATGGACATAGTTCCTTTTGCCCGCCTACACCTCAGACCACTGCAACTATGCATGCTCGAACAGTGGAATGGGGATTATGCAGATTTATCTCCTCAAATACATCTGGATCAGGAGACCAGAGATTCTCTTCTCTGGTGGTTGTCTCTGGACCACCTGTCTCAGGGAATGTGTTTCCGCAGGCCAGAGTGGCTCATAGTAACAACAGATGCCAGCCTACTGGGCTGGGGTGCAGTCTGGAACTCCCTGAAAGCACAAGGCTTATGGTCTCAGGAGGAATCTCTCCTCCCGATAAATATTCTAGAACAGAGCGATATTCAATGCGCTTCAGGCGTGGCCTCAGCTGGCTGCGGCCAAATTCATCAGATTTCAGTCGGACAACATCACGACTGCAGCTTATATCAATCATCAAGGAGGAACACGGAGTTCTCTAGCGATGATGGTGACCAAAATAATCCGATGGGGGGAGACTCACTCTTGCCATCTTTTAGCAATCCATATCCCAGGGGTAGAGAACTGGGAGGTGGATTTCCTAAGTCGCCAGACTTTTCATCCGGGGGAGTGGGAGCTCCATCCGGAAGTATTTGCCCAGCTGACTCGGCTATGGGGCACACCAGAATTAGATCTGATGGCGTCCCGTCAGAACGCCAAGCTTCCTTGTTACGGGTCCAGGTCCCGGGATCCCCAGGCAGTACTGATAGATGCTCTAGCAGTGCCCTGGTCCTTCAACCTGGCCTATGTATTTCCACCGTTTCCTCTCCTTCAGCGTCTGGTTGCCAGAATCAAGCAGGAGAGAGCTTCGGTGATTTTGATAGCACTTGCGTGGCCACGCAGGACTTGGTATGCAGATCTGGTGGACATGCCATCTTTTCCACCATGGACTCTGCCGATGAGGCAGGACCTTTTAATCCAGGGTCCATTCAAGCATCCAAATCTAATTTCTCTGCGTCTGACTGCTTGGAGATTGAACGCCTGCTTTTATCAAAGCGTGGTTTTTCTCAGTCGGTCATTGATACCCTGATTCAGGCTAGAAAGCCTGTCGCCAGGGAAATCTATCATAAGATATGGCGAAAATATCTTTATTGGTGTGAATCCAAGGGTTACTCATGGAGTAAGATTAGGATTCCTAGGATATTGTCTTTTCTCCAAGAAGGATTGGAGAAGGGATTATCAGCTAGCTCCTTAAAAGGAAAGATATCTGCTTTGTCTATTCTTTTACACAAACGTCTGGCAGATGTCCCAGACGTTCAGGTGTTTAGTCAGGCTTTAGTCAGAAACAAGCCTGTATTCAATCCTGTTGCTCCGCCATGGAGCTTAAACTTAGTTCTTAAAGTTCTTCAAGGGCTTTCGTTTGAACCTATGCATTCCATAGATATTAAGCTTCTATCTTGGAAAGTTCTGGTTTTAGTAGCTATCTCTTCGGCTCGAAGAGTTTCTGAGTTATCTGCTTTACAGTGTGACTCACCTTATCTTGTTTTCCATGCAGATAAGGTGGTTTTGCGTACCAAACCTGGATTCCTTCCTAAGGTTGTTTCTAATAGGCATATCAATCAGGAAATTGTTGTTCCTTCTCTGTGTCCTAATCCTTCATCCAAGAAGGAACGTCTGTTGCACAATCTGGATGTGGTTCGTGCTTTAAAGTTCTACTTACAAGCAACTAAAGATTTTCATCAAACATCTTGTTTGTTGTCTATTCTGGTAAGCGGAGAGGTCAAAAGGCTATGGCTACCTCTCTTTCTTTTTGGCTGAAAAGCATCATCCGTTTGGCTTATGAGACTGCTGGCCAGCAGCCTCCTGAAAGGATTACTGCTCATTCTACTAGAGTAGTGGCTTCCACATGGGCTTTTAAAAATGAGGCTTCTGTTGAACAGATTTGTAAGGCGGCGACTTGGTCTTCGCTTCATACTTTTTCCAAATTTTCCAAATTTGATACTTTTTCTTCTTCGGAGGCTATTTTTGGGAGACAGGTTCTATAAGCAGTTGTGCCTTCCGTTTAGGTACCTGTCTTGTCCCTCCCTTCATTCGTGTCCTTAAGCTTTGGTATTGGTATCCCACAAGTATTGATGAATCCGTGGACTCTATACATCTTGCAAGAGAAAACAGAATTTATGCTTACCTGATAAATCTCTTTCTCTTGCGATGTATCAAGTCCACGGCCCGCCCTGTCTATTTAAGATAGGTAGTATATTTTTATTTAAAAAACTTCAGTCACCTCTGCACTCTATAGTTTCTCCTTTTTTTCTTCCTAACCTTCAGTCGAATGACTTGGGGGTGGAGCTATATAGACAGCTCTGCTGTGGGTGCTCTCTTTGCCACTTCCTGTTGGGAAGGAGAATATCCCACAAGTATGGATGAATCTGTGGACTCAATACATCGCAAGAGAGAAATTTATCAGGTAAGCATAAATTCTGTTTTTGCTGAGACTTGTAATAGTGACACTCAAAATGTATATCTATATGTAAAAAAGTTTTTTGTGCTTATCATAAAGTGTCCAAAAGATGATTGTGGGCGATGTCGCAAAGGATACTGTAGTCTCTGGTACAATGATGATGAATTGGTACGATAGGCGGCTGGTCTTGGAACTGCGTGATCAGTCAGTGCATCTATAGAGTGGACAAGGAAAGACAGGGCCTCATAGTGCAGATAAACTTCAAAAAGTGAGATCACAGGAAAAACAAACAAATGGAAATATACTCACAAGAGTAATGGCACTCTTATATAAAGAAGTGCGAATGAGCAGGCTGACATTCAGCAGCAGTCAGTACGCTGAAATAAGGATCCTCCAATATGTCAAAAGCACAGCCGTGGACTCTCCTCCGTAACACCCAGAGGATCTTCTGTATCGGCACTGTTTGTAATGTGCAGTTTCCACTGTGTATTGGAAGTTGGCAGCGATGTCCGTGAAAACAAGGCTGTATGTAAGTTTAATGTTCCCCCAAAAAACAATAGGGTATAATGAGATAAAAAGCTATAACGAAGCTTGATATAAAAACAATGGATAATTTATTGAATGAGCTTATAACGCGTTTCTCGGCCGCAAGATCCTGGTCGTTTCCTCAGGTTAAAATTTCTTTCTTTTACAAGATATGACGAGTCCACGGATTTCATCCTTATGGGATTACGCCTCCTGTTTAGCAGGAAGTGGCAAAGAGCACCACAGCAGAGCTGTATATATAGCTCCTCCCTTCCCTCCCCCCCCAGTCATTCTCTTTGCCTGTGTTAGTGATAGGAAGAGGTAAAGTGTGGTGTTAGTTTAGATTCTTCAATCAAGAAGTTTTTTTTTTTATTTTAAATGGTGCTAGTGAGTACTATTTTCCTCAGGGAGAAATCGTCAGTCTATAACTCCCAAGAGCAGTGGAGACATTTTAATTTTCTGCTCTGATGATGTTGATCTTGGCAAAAGTTATCTAAGATCCATGCTGGTTCCCACAGAGCAGTTGAAGGTAGTGCAAAGAAACATCTTCAGTGTGGAGAACCGTGTCATGCTACAAGCAGCATTGAGGTATGTTCAGTCATTTGTTTCTGCGGAGACGATGCATCAGAACAGGCTGACATTGTTCCCTATCTGGGGAGGGGTAATCAGTATGCACTATATGTATGGAAATGATGTACCTGGAATTCCCTTTATGTTGATTGCTAAATATGTCCGAGGACTTCATTTAGGATATTAAGTGTGTGCTAAACGCTGGGAGATGCGGTTGCTAAGGGCTGGCTTTGTCATCTAATAACTGTCCTGAGAGAGTGCAGTTTTTTCTCATGAAAGTTACGTTTTGTATTTGAGCATCATGTTTGTTTCTTGTGTATGTAAGAGGGGCACATGGCGTATATATTTTATTTTGAGAACCGACATGTTAGTTTTTCTAACTATCCGTGCGGGTATCTGTAAGGCTAGAGTTACGCCCACGGTGCGCAGGGCCTAATTTCACGCGCTCAGCTGCGCAGTATCATCCGGATCGGATAGACACCAAGGTCCTGAGCTCCGGTGGGGCCTAAGCTATTTTGCCTAACGAAGAGGCTTGGGTGCTACTGCAGCAGGTTCAGTGTGTTCTGGGGGCAGGTAGGCGCCGCAGCAGAGCTGTGGAGAGGTGCAGGGGCCTGAATCAATGTAAAGTGGTTATAACTAATAAAATCGAGTTAAATTGATATAAAACATAGCTAAGCAAATTGGTGCAATATTATTAGACTATTTTGGGCACATAATTGTTTTTATTGCTGCAAACGTTGTTTTGGAGATAACAGAAAAATTGTTGCGTTTTTATTATTTAAAGGCGCAGTATGCTTTTTAGTATAAAAATTTTGCCTATGTAATTTGACATCAGAGCTCAATATTTCAAGTAAAGAACGACTATTGTTGCTATTGCTATTCTGTTTAACATGTCTGAACTTGATGAAACTACTTGTTCTATGTGTTTAGATGCCATTGTGGAACCCCCTCTTACTTTTTGTCCCTCATGTACTGAAAGGGCCTTACAATGTAAAGAGCGGATTTTCTTTAAGGAAAGTGTGCCTAAGGATGCTTCTCAGTCTGATGAGAATCAGGGTATGCCGCTACTTTCTCCCCAAGCATCACAACCTTTAACACCCACGCAAGCAACGCCGGGTTCTTCAACCGCGTCTACTTCATTTACTCTGCAGGATATGGCTGCAGTTTTGTCAGCTACCCTTACAGATGTTTTATCTAAGTTGCCAGTGTTACAGGGCAAACGCAGCAGGACAGAAGTCAATTTGAATACTGCGACCTCTGATGCTTTGTTGGCTATTTCCGATGTACCCTCACAGGGATCTGATTTGGGGGTCAGGGAACTTCTGTCTGAGGGGGAACTTTCCGATTCGGGAAGTGTTACCTCAGACGGACTAGTACGTCATGTCCTTTAGATTTAAGCTTGAACACCTCCGTCTGTTGCTTCTGGAGGTTTTAGCGACTCTGGATGACTGACTCTATTGTGGTACCACCAGAGAAATTGTGTAAGATGGACAAATACTTAGAGGTGCCTGCTTACTCTGATGTTTTTCCGGTTCCTAAGAGAATCTTGGAAATTATTACACGGGAATGGGAAAGACCGGGTATCCCGTTCTCACCTTCTCCTAATTTTAAGAAAATGTATCCCATATCTGACACTGTTCGGGACTCTTGGCAAACAGTCCCCTAAGGTGGAGGGACCTATATCTACCCTGGCTAAGCGTACAACTATTCCTATTGAAGTCAGTTGTGCCTTCAAAGACCCTATGGAAAAGAAATTGGAGGGTCTTCTAAAGTTATTTATTCATCAGGGTTTCCTTTTACAACCGACAGCCTGCATTGTACCAGTTACCACTGTGGAAAAACCCTATTCGGGCCTGACTTGAAAGAAATAATTTCTGACATTACGGGACGTAAGGGTCATCTCCTACCTCAGGATAAAGCAGCTAAACTGAGGGGTAAACAAAATAATTTTTGTTCCTTTCGGAACTTCAAAGGAGTCCCCGCTGCTTCTTCTGCTAAACAGGAAGGGAATTTTGCGCAAGCCAAGGCCTTCTGGAGACCCAACCTGGCTTGGAACAAGGGTAAACAACCCAAGAAGCCCACTGCTGCTCCCAAGACAGCATGAAGGGGCGGCCCCCAATCCGGGACTGGATCTAGTAGGGGGCAGACATTCTCTTTTTGCCCAGGCTTGGGTAAGAGATGTTCAGGACCCCTGGACACTGGAAATCGTGTCCCAAGGGTATCAACTGTAATTCCAAAATTCTCCCCCAAGGGGGAGGTTTCTTCTTTCACGATTGTCTGTAGACCAGATAAAAAGAGAGGCGTTCTTACTATGGAGTAATTCGTCCCGTTCCAATACTGGAACAGGGGCAGCGGTTTAACTCAAATCTTTTCGTGGTTCCCAAAAAAGAGGGAACGTTCAGACCCATTTTAGATCTCAAGAGTCTAAACAAGTTTCTCAGAGTCCCATCCTTCAAAATGGAGACTATTCAAACAACTCTGCCATTGATCCAGGAGGGTCAATATATGACTACCGTGGACTTGAAGGATGCATACCTTCATATTCCTATCCACAAGGATCATCATCAGTTCCTAAGGTTTGCTTTCCTGGACAAACCTTTTAAGTTCGTGGCTCTTCTCTTCGGGTTAGCCACAGCACCCAGGATCTTCACGAAGGTTCTAGGGACCCTTCTTTTTAAGCAGGGGAGTGGGAACTCCACCCGGAGGTCTTTGCCACCCTGATTCTCAGATGGGGCAGACCGGAATTGTATCTGATGACGTCTCGTCAGAATGCCAGGCTTCCGAGATACGGATACAGGTCAAGGGATCCTCAGTCCGAACTGATAGATGCCTTGGCAGTGCCTTGGTCGTTCAACCTAGCTTATGTGTTTCCACCATTTGCTCTCCTTCCCCGTGTGATTGCTTGGTTCAAACAGGAGAGGGCTTCAGTAATTATAATCGTGCCTGCGTGGCCTCGCAGGACTTGGTATGCCGATCTAGTGGACATGTCCTCTCTGCCGCCGTGGAAGCTTCCATTGAGGCAGGACCTTCTCATTTAGGGACCCTTCCAACACCCAAATCTAGTTTCTCTGCAACTGACTGCTTGGAGATTGAACGCTTGATTTTGTCTAAGTGGGTTCTCTGATTCGGTCATTGGTACTTTAATTCAGGCACGTAAGCCTGTTACTAGAAAGATTTACCCTAAGATATGGCGTAAATATCTTTATTGGTGCGAATCCAAGGGCTACTCATGGAGTAGAGTTAGGATTCCCAGGATTCTGGCTTTTCTCCAAGAAGGATTGGAGAAAGGGTTATCAAGGAGTTCCTTAAATGGACAAATCTCTGCTTTGTCAATTTTGCTACACAAACATTTGGCAGATGTTCCAGACTTTGTCTTTTTGTCAGGCTCTGACCAGAATCAAGCCTGTGTTTAGAACAATTGCTCCGCCCTGGAGTTTGAATTTAGTTCTTAATGTTTTCCAAGGGGTTCCGTTTGAACCCATGCATTCCATACATAGATATTAAGTTGTTATCTTGGAAAGTTTTATTTTTGGTTGCTATTTCTTCTGCTCGTAGAGTTTCTGAGCTATAAGCATTACAATGTGACTCGCCTTATCTTATCTTTCATTCTGATAAGGTGGTTTTACCTACCAAACCTGGTTTCCTTCCTAAGGTTGTTTCTAATAAGAATATTAATCAGGAAATTGTTGTTCCTTCATTATGTCCTAATCCTTCTAAGAAGGAGCGTCTGTTGCATAACTTGGACGTGGTCCGTGCCCTGAAGTTTAACTTGCAGGCGACCAAGGAATTTCGTCAATCATCTTCATTATTTGTTGTTTTTTTCTGGAAAGCGTAGGGGCCAGAAAGCTACGGCTACCTCTTTCTTTTTGGCTGAAGAGTATCATCCTTCTGGCATATGAGACTGCTGGACAGCAGCCTCCTGAAAGAATTACGGCTCATTCTACTAGGGCTGTGGCTTCCTCATGGGCATTTAAAAACGATGCTTCTGTTGAACAGATTTGCAAGGCTGCAACTTGGTCGTCTCTTCACACTTTTTCCAAATTTTCCAAATTTGATACTTTTGCTTCTTCTGAGGCTGATTTTGGGAGACAGGTTCTTGAAGCAGTGGTGCCTTCCGTTTAGGTTCCTGTCTTGTCCCTCCCTTTCATCCGTGTCCTATAGCTTTGGTATTGTATCCCATAAGTAAGGATGAAATCCGTGGATTCGTCCTATCTTTTAAAAGAAAAGGAAATTTATGCTTACCTGATAAATGTATTTCTTTTACGATATGACAAGTCCATGGCCCACCCTGTCATTTCTAAGATGGGTATTTATTTATTTTTGTTAAACTTCAGTCACCTCTGCACCTTTGGCTTTTCCTTTGTCTTCCTAACTTCGGTTGAATGACTGGAGGGGGAGGGAAGGGAGGAGCTATATATACAGCTCTGCTGTTGTGTTCTTTGCCACTTCCTGGAGGCGTAATCTCATAAGGAAGGATGAAATCCGTGGACTTGTCATATCGTCAAAGAAATAAATTTATCAGGTAAGCATAAATTTCCTTTTTGCAGCGATCCTTATGAGCGTCCTTATGGTTGCCTTATGCTCTGCTTTCTACTGTTTGCCTTCTCGTCCACATCCACACCGCGATATAGTGTGTTGTGAATTTATTGAATGCTTCTGTACCATATATCGATTTTCCCCTGCAGCGTATTTCTCTGTCTTGCCTGCTAGGTCTCTTAGAGTTGAGACTTTATTTTTATTATCCCCTCATTGTGTCACATTGAGGTAATAATCCTCTTAAGTTATAGTGCTTTGATCGTATTTGCAAGAGTTCAGGATAAATGAAGCCGCTTCAATTTAGGTAATTTAAGCGAATTAGCGTTCATTTAAGATTGTTAATAAAATTTCCTGATGTACAAAAAGGGACCAGTTTGTCCTCATTTTTAATTCTCTGCATTTGTATTTTAGAATATTCTAAGAAATATAAAATGCACTTTTATTTGTAAGGTATTTATCATGAATTTTCATGGCAGTTCTTGCCATCTAGTGGCAGTTTTATGTATATGATCAATCACATTTATAATAATTGTATGTGTATTCCTCTGCATTTAATCTCCTAATATTAGGAGACTATCATGCTGTTGGTAGCTTGAAAGATGCTTGGACGTCTGTGTCCTCAAATTTCATAGCTTATTTTATTAACATAATGATGTTTACTCTGTCTGGTACAGGGACTCCATGTATTCCTATTGAGGATAGTTCTTCTTTCTAGGATCCCATGGATAAGAAGCTGGAGGTTTAATTAAGGGAAATGTACATTCTTCAGGAATTTCAGTGGCAACCAATTGCTACGGTTGTGAGTGCAGAATCTTATTGGTGCGATGCCTTGTCTAGCCTAATTTCTGAGGAGACTACTATAGAGGAGATCCAGGATAGGATCAAGGATCATAAGATGGCTACTATTTTTATCTGTAATTCCAGCATCCAGTGGTTAGACTGGGAGCCAAGATTTCTAGCCTTGCTGTTCTAGCAGAGTTCAGTGATTAAAATCTTGGTCTGCAGAGGTAACGCCAAACTTCTGTCTTTACTTTATAAGGGCAAGACTTTATTTGGTCCTGGTCTGGCTGAGTTAATTTCCGAAATTTCGGGTGGATAGGGATTTGTCCTACCTCAGGACAAGAAGAATAGACCAAAGGGTCGCCAGAAAATTCCAGTCTTCGTTCTTTTCGTGATTTCGAGGGACAACAGCCTTCCTCTTGGATTAAGGGGAAACAAGCCAAGAGCCTTCAGAGTTAGTGGTCCGCCCCCGCTCCAGCCTTGGATCAAGTGGGGGACAGACTTTCCTTTTTTTAGGTAGGCTTGGATACGCGATGTCCCAGATCCTTAGGCCGGGGAGATAGTATCTTAGGGTTCCAGAATAGTATTAAAGTCTTGTCCTCCCAAGGGCCAGATCTATCCTGTCAAGGTTTTCTGCAAATCGGGAGAAGAGAGAGGCCTTCTTAAACTGCGTAAAGGACCCATCTTATCTGGCAGTAATAGTTACAGTCCCTGTAGAGACACAGTGTCTAGGATTCTATTCAAGTTTTTGGTGGTTAAAAAATTTCCGTCCCATTTTGGACCTAATGTGTCTCATTAAACTGGTTCCGTCCTTCAAAATGGAAACTATTTGTTCCAGTCTTTCATTGGTTCAGGAAGGTCAATTCATGACAACCATAGACCTAAAGGACGCGTATCTACATGTTTCTTTCTCTGGGATCATCACCAGTTTATAAAGTTTGCTTTTTCATGGACAAGCATTTCTAGTTTGTTGCACTTCCGTTTGCTCTTGCCACGACTCCGAGAATATTCACAAAAGTTCTGGGGGCTCTTCTGTCTGTGATCAGATCTTAGGGAATTGCTGTGGCGCCTTATCTAGATGACATCTTGGTTCAGGCGTCCTCTTTTCAACAAGCAAAATCTCATACATAGATGATGTCTCTTCTACGTTCCCACGGGTGCAAAATGAATCTGGAAAAAGAGTTCCCTAGTTCCAGCTACAATAGTGTTTTTCCTAGGGACAATCGGATTCCCTGTCCATGAATATGTTCCTGACGGATCCAGAAGATCCAAGCTGTCTGCCTTTAATCTAACAGTGGCTTAATGCATGGAGGTGATTGGCCTGATGGTGGCTTCAATGGACATCATTCCTTTTGCTCGGTTCCATCTGCGACCGTTGCAACTTTGCATGCTTAGTCAATAGAACGGAGACCTTTTTAGGCTAAATCTGGACTAACTGACAAGAGACTCTCTCGTGGTGGATTTCACTGGAACATCTGTCTCGAGGCACTTGCTTCCTGAGACCTTCCTGGGTAATTGTGACTATGGATGCCAGACTGTCAGGCTGGGTAGCTGTTTGGGGTTCTCTGAAAGCTCAGGGTCTGTGGTCTCGGCAAGAGTCTTCTCTCCCCATAAACATCTTGGAGTTGAGAGCAATCTTTAATGCTTTGACAACTTGGCCTCAATTTTCTTTAGTCAGATTTATCATAGTCCAGTCGGACAACATCACCTCAGTGGCTTCCATCATTCACCAGGGAGGAACTTAGAGTTCCTTGGCCATGAAGGAGGTGCCACCAGGGGTGGACAACTGGGAGGCGGATTTTCTGAGCAGACAGTCTTTTCATTCCGGGGAGTGGGCTCTCCATATGGAAGCGTTCTCCAGGATAACCCTCAGGTGGGGGGTTCCGGAGCTGGATCTGATGTCTCGTCAGAACACCAAGCTTCCAAAGTTCAGTTCAAGGTCAAGAGATCCTTAGGCCGCCCTGATAGATGCTCTGTCAGTTCCTTGGGGATTTCGGTCTAGCATACCTTTTCCTCCGTTTGCTCTCCTTCCACGAGTCATTGCTCGTATCAAGCAGGAGAGAGCCTCTGTGATTCTAATAGCTCCTGCATGGCCTCGGAGGATCTGGTTTGCGGATCTGGTGAAGATGTCATCTCTTCCACCTTGGAGGTTACCTCTGAGGAAGGACCTTCTACTTCAGGGTCCATTCCTTCATCCAAATCTAGATTCTCTGAAGCTGACTGCTTGGAGATTGAATGCCTAATTTTGGCTTGCAGGATTTAGCATAAGGTATGGCGTAAATACCTTTTTTATTGGTGCAAAGCTAAAGGTTTCTCATGGAGTCGGATGAGGATTCCCCGAATTTTGTTTCTTCAAGATGGCCTGCAGAGTTAAGATGGAGGGTCAGATTTTTGCCTTCTGTTTCTTGTTCTCCCTCCCTGTTCATTCTGTGTACTCTAGTTTGGGTATTGGTTCCCACTAGTAATTGGAATGATGTTGTGGACTCTCCATGTCATAGGAAAGAAAACAAAATTTATGCTTGCCTGATAAATTTTCTTTCCAGACATTGAGAGTCCACTACCCGCCCTCTTTTTCATTATAATTTGGCAGTTTTTTTTTAGTAAACCTCAGGCACCTTTTCACCCTTGTTTCTTCTTTTTCCATTTTCCTTCTAGTGAATGACTGGGGATTATGGGTAAGGGGAGTTACACTTAACAACTTTGCTGGGGTGCTCTTTGCCTCCTCCTGCTGGCCAGGAGTTGAATATCCCACTAGTAATTGGAATGATGTCGTGGACTCCATGTCCGGAAAGAAATTTATCAGGTACGCATACATTTTGTTTTAAAAAACCGGCACTTATTCATTCAACTTTACATTCGCTTTAAGGGTAAAATAATGTTACAGTATGTCCCTTTAACTATCTCTTGCACTCACTTCTGTATCTAATCTTGCTATCACATAGTATTTATGAGTATTTGAGCAATGCTAGATGGAGGCTACTTCTTCTTCTTCTTCTTCTTCTTCTTCTTCTTTTGCATTATTTGTCCCTGTTAGTCAGTGAGCAGTAGAGTCCTGGGACTCCATTGTCCATAATCATATATGTATAATTCTAGTCTGTTAGAGCTTATTGAGGACTGGAGTTGTTAAATTGTGCTTTCTCATATTTAGTTCTCAATAATCTCTAACATAGTAGAATTTTTCAGTATGGAGTCTTCAGCAGCTCATTTACTGTGTGGTTCACCATTATATTGCAAACTCCAAAAACAAATCTATCCTGCATATGAAAGGGAAATATTTACACATTCACCCTTTTTCATAAAAAAGTAAAGTTTTAAAGAATTCTAGGAATTGTGTGCGTGTTCACAAGTTGCACATGTGATAGAAGATCAAGAAAAACTGTAATAAAATATATTTCATTTTTTTTTTAAATATGCTTTCTTAGTTAAATAAATAGCTTTAAGAGGATTGGAAAGTTAAAAATAAACTTGCCTGATACAGACAGAACATGTAATTTTTAAGACACTTTTAAATTCCCTTCCATTTTCAAATTTGCTTTGTTCTCTTGGTATCCTTTGCTGAAAATGATTATGTCCATATCCTATACTACTGTGAGCTAGCTGGTGATTAGTGGCTACACACGTGTCTTATTGGCTTGTTAGATTCAGCTAGCTCCCAGTAGTGCACTGCTGTTCCTTTAGCAAAGAATACCAAGAGAATGAAGCGAATTTTAGAATAGAGAATACAATTTTAAACAACTTTCCAATATACTTCTATCTGTTTCATGAAAGAGAACATTTTTGGATTTCATGTCCCTTTAATTTTGCTTTAACAACTGGTGGTAACAACAAACCATTACAATGAAATGTGTTCTATATGGAAAATACATTAAGGCAAAACCCTCAAAAACCATCATAAAAAATAAATAAAAATATTTGTTTTAAAATTCTGCATGTATTGTTTTCAGAAAGAGAGCCACAGCTGAAGATTGTTTATCACACCCATGGCTGCAGCAAGATGAATGTTTGCACTATTGCTGTCTGGAAAGGACGACGTACATTTTTCAGGCAGATGAACCACTAAAGTGTGACAGACTCAAGGTAAAATGCCCCTGCAATGGTGTAAATAATAATAATAATAATTACCTCGAAGACAAAGAAAACATTCCGGACGACCATGCCATGGCTTCCAAGCGTTTCCGCTTTGACGATTCCTACTTGCATCACAAATGTTTGTAACGTGTACATGGGTCCAAAGGACTAGCACATTTTTTTTAGCTGGATTCGATTTATTAAAGAAGGATTTTAGTACTTAAAAAATAAATTAAAAAATTGTAATAGAAAACACCCAAAACAATATATGCACTTAATTTTGTACAAAACTGTTTTATGGCGCAAAAGAGAAAAACAAATCTGTTGCCACAATTTAAAAAAAAAAATATTGTAATTGTATTTCACTGGATCTTCTTTTTTTTTGTGTTTTTTTTTTTTTTTGTGTGTGTGTGGATTCTAACTCGGTGCTAGAAAAGCCTCTCGGGGTGGTGTACAATAAGGAATAAATGCACAATATGCCATCAGTAGAGGGTCAAGAGAAGTTGTTAGCATGATGGCGATTAAATAAGGATTTACACAACGGGGAAAAAATTTATTTTTAAATAATTTTCTTACTGTAGAAAATTTAGATATAAATATTGGGAATTATGTATATTCATTTTATCTATATATATATATATGTGTGTGTGTGTATATGTTATAAGTAAAGTCAGAAAGTCCTAAGATTACCCAAGTGGCTGTACTGTAAATGTACTGTAATTCCCCCGTCTACACTATTTTTTATTTTTTTCCCCACCAATCCTCCTGGCATCCACCCGAATTGAACCTAGGGGAATGAGGTTTACAAGGGGGGCTTCGATGCAGTGATTCGATCAGTCTGAGGGGATCCATCTTACATCGGGCTTTACCCACAGCTGCTTGGGTAATCCTAGCATTTTGTGTGTTTATGTTCTCTTTTGACCCTAAATTAAAGAGATTTTCTAATGCATAAATAAAATCTCAGATGTTGCCTTGTTAGAGCATCTTATTATAGATTTTATAACTGGGCGGTTAATTGATGAACAAAGTTAAAGTCCAACACATTGCAGCTGTGGAGCAAGTAACTATATACATAAGCCGTTCCTTACTCGTTAACTGGACATGTCCTGACATGTTTCAGTTCATGAACGGGACTTTAAAGCCAGCAAAGGAAAACGCATAGCTAAATACAAGGGAGTCTAATGTAGAAATTACACATTGTAATAAACTAGAGCATTTTATTTTTACAGCAGAATCTCCCTTTAGTGGTTCCTAAAAATATTTTTGATAATTTTTTGTATTACCTAATATTCTCCACAGTTCTATTTATGTATATTTTTAAAAAGTTAATTTTTGTTTTTGCATTGGGATACAGTTGGACATCCCAGATTGGTCCTTGAACGCCCACTGTTAAGTAGCCAGGTGATTATTTGTGTGTGTTTGTATATATAAAGCCTTAAAAACTATGGGTACAATTCAATGAGCCTTTTCTGCTAGGCTACTGGGATTTCGCAATTAACCACTGCTTTGTACCATCACAATGCATGAAATGTGTTGGAGTTTATTACTGTACAGTAAGTTAATAATTTAGGCTAAGACCAATTGTAATGACTCAGTTTGTATACAAGGACGTGGTACAGAGCTGCTATTTGATTTGTCATTCTATTTTACACGTGGAAATCAATAACATTATTTGCACTTTTGTTTAACATATTATTTATATTCTGTGGGCATCATCAAAATATATATCTTCTAAATTTTTTCTAAGATATTTGAAAACTATTTAATTCAATTGTTCTGTTAAATTGCTTAGTGTATTTTTACATTAACTCAATGCAGATAAGTCTAACATACAATTCATCTAACATTTCTGCTCAGATCACTAATATCTGTTTAAGTAATAAATGTGTATATTAAAGGGACATTAAAAACAATAGTATGTGGGTCTAAAACATACACAAAATGTCTAGTGTAGCTTTTTTTTTTTTTTAACAAAATTGACACCACATACATGTGCTGATCTCAGCTGTTGCCTTTATACTGATTAATAGGGATGCACTTTGCACTAGCTTATCTGTAAATCAAGCTACTGTACACGAGTATACCAATCACTGGCTGTCAGATGCTTTTTTCCATTGCAATGTAATGCTCTAAATCACCATCATATGTTTTACTTTTATTTTATTTATACTTTTGAAGGAATATAAAAAATGTTACTCTAAAACAAGGAGGTTGTTCTTTTTGGAATTGTAAATGTTTTGTGTACAATTATGCTGAGACTTGTATAAACATTTTATATTTCTGTACAGACCTATAAAAATGACAGTTTCTTTTGAAGGATATATATGTGTTTGTAAATATGCATATTTTATTTTGATTATTCTACCTAAATATTTTTCATAAATCAAATTTAAATACATATTTTGTAAACTGATGAAATTATATATGTGTGTAAATTTGTATGTATAGCTATATATGTATATACAGACACAAAATGATGTGGTCACCTGACCATCACACCTATATGAGCTTGTTGGACATCCAATTCCAAAACCATGGGCATTAATATTTAGTTGGCCCCCTTTACAATTATCACAGTAGATTTTGGAGTTTTTCTGAGGGGCTTTGTGCCCATTCATCCAAAACAACATTTATTAGGTAAGACACTGATATTTGATAAAATATTCTCAGAGTTACAGCTCATTACAAAGGTGGGGTTGAGGTCAGGGTTCTGTGCTCAGGGTTCTGTGCAGGCCACTTGAGTTCCTCCACACCAAACTCGTCAAGCTATGTCTTTATGGGCCTCACTTTGTGCACAGGGACACAGTCAAACTGGAACTGGAAAGGGCCTTTCCCAAACTGTTAACAAAAAGGTGGAAACACCCAGTTTTTTAAAATGTAATTAATGTGATATTTGTTTGTGCTTTTAAATTTTAGAATGAAGGGGAAATCTATGGATATGCATTTCTAAATCTGGATATTTTCCATCATAACTTTTTAATGTACTTGTTACATTGACAGAAACTGGAATATTGATTGTTGTTGGCACTAACATACTTTTTGTAGTAAACAAATGCAATTTAATGCAGACATCCTCAAACTTGGCCCTCCAGAGGTTTCGGAACTACATTTCCCATGATACTCAGCCAGCATTTCGGCTGGCTGAGCATCATGGGAAATGTAGTTCCAAAACCTCTGGAGGGCCAAGTTTGAGGATGTCTGATTTAATGTATAGACAGAAATTTGAGTTATTTGTAAATGTGTCTGTTTTAATAAATTGCTCTTAAAACAGATTAAATTGTCTTTTTTTTATTTTTTATTATTATTATTGTTTTTTAAATTAGATTACACGGTTGTTTGCTGCCATATATGTCTGATCTAATGCATTTTTACCATTAGAGGATATCAAATTCGGTCCGTGTGTGTGTGTTTTGTTGACGCCCTAAAAATGTGGAAGACATGCAGACAGTGGATAAATATAAAACATGCAAAGATGATACAATAAAACACATCAACATAGTAAAATGCTATCTGGAATTCCATATAAGTGTGGAAACCAAGAACAGAGGGATACAAGTTTTGACTGCAGAGACTATATGAGACAAGGGAACATAGCAGAACTCATAAACAGGTACAAGTTGAAACGGCAGAGACTATAGTATGTTATCTAAGATGAGACCAGGGAACATGTCACTGCAGAACTCATAAACGGGTACAAGTTGAAACTGCAGAGACTAGAGTTCAGCGTTATCTTGGATAAGACTAGGAAACAGGAAGTCACTGCAGAAATCCGTAATACCTGCAGGGACCAAACTCAACTACTTAAAGCTGGACATCAGGGAACAGATAGCTGAATGCCTTTCAGACACATTATACTCAAGAATATGACAGAAGCCACTGGTATGCAAGACTGGACATCAGGGCCTAGAATAGTTAAACAGGAGACTCAAGGTCACTGAATAAGTTAACAAAACATACTTAAAATGTCAGGAACAGACTTTGAAGCACACATTGACCAGTTTAGTGCTGAAATATTTGTCTTCACAAGTACAAATGTGAATGTTGAATGCAAACTGGCAGAAAATCATTAAACACTTTTCACACACATACACACAAGCTTGTTGGACATCTTATTCCAAAACCATGTGCATTAATATGGAATCTCTCCCCCCCCCCCCCCCCCCCCTTTTGCTGTTATAATACCTCTTCTGGGAAAGCATTCCACAAGATTTTAGAGTGAGCCTGTGGGAATTTGTGCCCAATTAGCCAAAAGAGCATTTGTGACGTCAGGTACTGATGGTGGATGAGGTGGTCTGGCTCGCAATCGGCATCCTAATTCATCCCAAGGTTGTGCAGTATGGTTGAGGTCAGGCCTCTAGTGCAGATGAACTCGAGTAGCCTGCACAAAGTCGTCAAACCATGTCTTCATGGACCTCACTTGCTTGAACAGGAAAGGCAATTCCCAAACTCTTGCCACAAAGTTGGAAGCACCCAATTGTCTTAAATGTCTTTGTAGCCTGCATTAAACGTATAGGGTGCTTCTAAAAAAAAATGTTTTAAAATATATTTTGGTTAACATTTTAACCATCCAGTTTTAATTGCAGATTCTGTGTTCATTTTGTACAAGGTAAAGCACAAGATAACACACCCTGTTGCTGTGCTCCTATTCATATTATTTTACTGCTGTCTACAGTTAATTTCTATAATAACATTGTCGCCTCACTCTCTCATAGCTCCTTATCTCACACATTGCATGTCTACACAGGACACACAGTTGGATAAATGTTCCATGGTTGCAGGGAGTTGAGGACTTGATTGATATCTTCTGCAGCTTTCTGTGTGCTCAGAGATCATAAACTGTTTGATGTGTGTGTTGCATTTAGCGTTGTCAACCCTCCCTTATTTCCAGAGATCTCCCTTATTTGCCCAAACATGTTTACAGTCTCCCAGGCCCCCTTATTTATCTACTCTAAGAACATTTTCTCCCTTAATTTTTGCATGTAAAAAGCCCCCTTCATTTCAATTATTAATATTGTACTCTTATTTAGTTAATAATTTTGATGTATCTAAAAGCTTAAAGGGACAAGAAACTCCAAAAATGTCTTTCATGATTTGGATAGAACATAGTTTTAAACAACTTTCCAATTTATCAAATTTGCTTAATTCTCTTGTTATCCTTTGCTGAGGGAACAGCATTGCACTACTGGCAGCAAGATAACTACATCTAGTTAGCCAATCACAAGAGACAAATGTGTGCAGGCACCAATCAGCAACTAGTTCCCACTAGTGTAGGATATGTGTGTATTCTTTTTTCAACAAAGGATACCAAGCGAACGAAACACTTTGAAAATAGAAGTGAATTTAAAAGTATCTTAAAATGTGATGCTCTATCTGAATCATGCAAGTTTAATTTCCCCTATCCCTTTTATTTCTTTACTCTCACTGTGCCTTACGTTAGAAATACAATTGATGGATTTTCTGAAAGTTGTTTAATTTATTTAGCTAGACTGAATAAAGATGATTTGTATGAAGATTTTTGTTGTATAAAACGGTATCATTTTGAAAAATAGTGCTTTTCAGTTACTACTGTGTAATTTGTCAGTTTGCTATGTGAAAGTTATTGAACCTCAGTCTTATTTTCTTTTAAAAAAAAAAGTTGACCCTAGCAATGAATACAGGAAATTCCCATTTACTCAAGTTTGTCTCTGTTACTATTAAGGTAACTTTAGTAAAGATAATTGTTCTTGGTAACTAAAAGTATGCTTATTTGGCTAATTCAGTTTTATAGTTTTCTCTCTGACTGTATATACAAGTTATACCAGGGTTTTGAATATGGAACAGTGTTTTCTTTTCAAAATAATTGGTACTTTTAAGGTTAGTATTTATATAGGACTAGATTACAAGTGGAGCGCCATAAATAACCTGCCATTACAAGTGGTTGGTTATTGCTACCGCAAGCTTGCGGTAACAATTAATGCTCAGAAAATTAACTAGAAGTTCATTTCTCCTACATTGGTGTGTCCGGTCCACGGCTTCATCCTTACTTGTGGGATATTCTCTTCCCCTACAGGAAATGGCAAAGAGAGCACACAGCAAGAGCTGTCCATATAGTCCCCCCTCTGGCTCCGCCCCTCAGTCATTCTCTTTGCCTGCTCTGAACAAGTAGCATCTCCACGGGGATGGTAAAGAGTATGTGGTGTTAGTTGTAGTTTTATTTCTTCTATCAAGAGTTTGTTATTTTAAAATAGTGCCGGTTTGTACTATTTACTCTACAACAGAAAGTGATGAAGAGTTCTGTTAAAAGAGGAGTATGATTTTAGCAACAGTAACTAAAATCCATTGCTGTTCCCACGCAGGACTGTTGAAACCAGAGAACTTCAGTTGGGGGGAACAGTTTGCAGACTTTTCTTCTGTTATGTGTGATCAGTCCACGGGTCATCATTACTTCTGGGATATAACTCCTCCCCAACAGGAAATGCAAGAGGATTCACCCAGCAGAGCTGCATATAGCTCCTCCCCTCTACGTCAGTCCCAGTCATTCTCTTGCACCCAACGACTAGATAGGATGTGTGAGAGGACTATGGTGATTATACTTAGTTTTTATGACTTCAATCAAAAGTTTGTTATTTTAAAATAACACCGGAGCGTGTTATTACTTCTCTGGCAGAGTTTGAGGAAGAATCTGTCAGAGTTTTTTTACTATGATTTTAACCGGAGTAGTTAAGATCATATTGCTGTTCTCGGCCATCTGAGGGAGGTAAAGGCTTCAGATCAGGGGACAGCGGGCAGAGGAATCTGCATTGAGGTATGTAGCAGTTTTTATTTTCTGAATGGAATTGATGAGAAAATCCTGCCATACCGTTAAAATGACATGTATGTATACACTTCAGTATTCTGGGGATGGTATTTCACCGGAACTACTCTGTTAAAGGTCACTAATCCTTTTTAATAACTATTTATCATGTTAAACGTTTTTGCTGGAATGTAGAATCGTTTACATTGCTGAGGTACTGTGTGAATAAATATTTGGGCATTATTTTCCACTTGGCAGTTTTTTGGCTTTATTTGTGACAGTTTCGTTTCTCTTCACTGCTGTGTGGGAGAGGGAGGGGCCGTTTTGGCGCTCTTTGCTACGCATCAAAAAATACCAGTCAGTTACTTTTATTTTTCCTGCATGATCCGGTTCATCTCTGATAGATCTCAGGGGTCTTCAAACTTCTTTGAAGGGAGGTAAATTCTCTCAGCAGAGCTGTGAGAATTCTTATAGTGACTGTGAATAAAAACGTTGCTTTGTATTTTTTATGTCAAATTTAATTATTGTTATTTTACTAATGGGAACAAACCTTTGCTAAAAGTTTTGTTGTTTTAAAGTTTGATGCTATAACTGTTTTTCAGTTCACTATTTCAACTGTCATTTAATCGTTAGTACCTCTTTGAGGCACAGTACGTTTTTTGCTAAAAAAGATTATAACCAAGTTGTAAGTTTTTTGCTAGTGTGTTAAACATGTCTGACTCAGAGGAAGATATCTGTGTCATTTGTTCCAATGCCAAGGTGGAGCCCAATAGAAATTTATGTACTAACTGTATTGATGCTACTTTAAATAAAAGTCAATCTGTACAATGTGAACAAATTTCACCAAACAGCGAGGGGAGAGTTATGCCGACTAACTCGCCTCACGCGGCAGTACCTGCATCTCCCGCCCGGGAGGTGCGTGATATTTTGGCGCCTAGTACATCTGGGCGGCCATTACAGATAACATTACAAGATATGGCTACTGTTATGACTGAAGTTTTGTCTAAATTACCAGAACTAAGAGGCAAGCGTGATCACTCTGGGGTGAGAACAGAGTGCGCTGACAATGCTAGGGCCATGTCTGATACTGCGTCACAGCTCGCAGAGCATGAGGACGGAGAGCTTCATTCTGTGGGTGACGGTTCTGATCCAAACAGATTGGACTCAGATATTTCAAATTTTAAATTTAAATTGGAGAACCTCCGTGTATTACTAGGGGAGGTCTTAGCAGCTCTCAACGATTGTAACACCGTTGCAATACCAGAGAAACTGTGTAGGTTGGATAAATACTTTGCGGTACCGGCGAGTACTGACGTTTTTCCTATACCTAAGAGACTAACTGAAATTGTTACTAAGGAGTGGGATAGACCCGGTGTGCCGTTCTCACCCCCTCCAATATTTAGAAAGATGTTTCCAATAGACGCCACCACTCGGGACTTATGGCAAACGGTCCCCAAGGTGGAGGGAGCAGTTTCTACTTTAGCTAAGCGTACCACTATCCCGGTGGAGGATAGCTGTGCTTTCTCAGATCCAATGGATAAAAAATTAGAGGGTTACCTTAAGAAAATGTTTGTTCAACAAGGTTTTATATTACAACCCCTTGCATGTATCGCGCCGATTACGGCTGCGGCAGCATTTTGGATTGAGTCGCTTGAAGAGAACCTTAGTTCATCTACGCTAGACGACATTACGGACAGGCTTAGAGTCCTTAAACTAGCTAATTCATTCATTTCGGAGGCCGTAGTACATTTAACCAAACTTACGGCTAAGAACTCAGGATTCGCCATACAGGCACGTAGGGCGCTGTGGCTAAAATCCTGGTCAGCTGATGTTACTTCTAAGTCCAAATTACTTAATATACCTTTCAAGGGGCAGTCTTTATTTGGGCCCGGTTTGAAAGAGATTATCGCTGACATTACAGGAGGTAAGGGCCACGCCCTACCTCAAGACAAAGCCAAAGCTAAGGCTAGACAGTCTAATTTTCGTCCCTTTCGGAACTTTAAAACAGGAGCAGCATCAACCTCCACTGCACCAAAACAGGAAGGAGCTGTTGCTCGTTACAGGCAAGGCTGGAAGCCTAACCAGTCCTGGAACAAGAGCAAGCAGGCCAGGAAACCTGCTGCTGCCCCAAAGACAGCATGAACCGAGAGCCCCCGATCCGGGACCGGATCTAGTGGGGGGCAGACTCTCTCTCTTCGCCCAGGCCTGGGCAAGAGATGTTCAGGATCCCTGGGCTCTAGAGATCATATCGCAGGGATACCTTCTAGACTTCAAATTATCTCCCCCAAGAGGGAGATTTCATCTGTCAAGGTTGTCAACAAACCAGATAAAGAAAGAAGCGTTTCTACGCTGCGTACAAGATCTGTTATTAATGGGAGTGATCCATCCGGTTCCGCGGTCGGAACAAGGACAAGGGTTCTACTCAAACCTGTTTGTGGTTCCCAAAAAAGAGGGAACTTTCAGGCCAATCTTAGATTTAAAGACTCTAAACAAATTCCTAAGAGTTCCATCGTTCAAAATGGAAACTATTCGGACAATCTTACCCATGATCCAAGAGGGTCAGTACATGACCACAGTGGATTTAAAGGATGCTTACCTTCACATACCGATCCACAAAGATCATCACCGGTATCTAAGGTTTGCCTTCTTAGACAGGCACTACCAGTTTGTAGCTCTTCCATTCGGATTGGCTACGGCTCCAAGAATCTTCACAAAGGTTCTGGGTGCCCTTCTAGCGGTACTAAGACCGCGAGGGATTTCGGTAGCTCCGTACCTAGACGACATTCTAATTCAAGCTTCAAGCTTTCAAACTGCCAGGTCTCATACAGAGTTAGTTCTGGCATTTCTAAGGTCGCATGGATGGAAAGTGAACGAAAAGAAGAGTTCTCTCTTTCCTCTCACAAGAGTTCCATTCTTGGGGACTCTTATAGATTCTGTAGAAATGAAGATTTACCTGACAGAAGACAGGTTAACAAAGCTTCAAAATGCATGCCGCGTCCTGCATTCCATTCAACACCCGTCAGTAGCTCAATGCATGGAGGTGATCGGCTTAATGGTAGCGGCAATGGACATAGTACCTTTTGCACGCCTACACCTCAGACCGCTGCAATTATGCATGCTAAGTCAGTGGAATGGGGATTACTCAGATTTGTCCCCTACTCTGAATCTGAATCAAGAGACCAGAAATTCTCTTCTATGGTGGCTTTATCGGCCACACCTGTCCAGGGGGATGCCATTCAGCAGGCCAGACTGGACAATTGTAACAACAGACGCCAGCCTACTAGGTTGGGGCGCTGTCTGGAATTCTCTGAAGGCTCAGGGACTATGGAATCAGGAGGAGAGTCTCCTTCCAATAAACATTCTGGAATTGAGAGCAGTGCTCAATGCCCTTCTGGCTTGGCCCCAGTTAACAACTCGGGGGTTCATCAGGTTTCAGTCGGACAACATCACGACTGTAGCTTACATCAACCATCAGGGAGGGACAAGAAGCTCCCTAGCAATGATGGAAGTATCAAAGATAATTCGCTGGGCAGAGTCTCACTCTTGCCACCTGTCAGCAATCCACATCCCGGGAGTGGAGAACTGGGAGGCGGATTTCTTGAGTCGCCAGACTTTTCATCCGGGGGAGTGGGAACTTCATCCGGAGGTCTTTGCCCAAATACTTCGACGTTGGGGCAAACCAGAGATAGATCTCATGGCGTCTCGCCAGAACGCCAAACTTCCTCGCTACGGGTCCAGATCCAGGGATCCGGGAGCAGTTCTGATAGATGCTTTGACAGCACCTTGGAACTTCAGGATGGCTTATGTGTTTCCACCCTTCCCGCTGCTTCCTCGATTGATTGCCAAAATCAAACAGGAGAGAGCATCAGTAATTCTAATAGCACCTGCATGGCCACGCAGGACTTGGTATGCAGATCTAGTGGACATGTCATCCTGTCCGCCTTGGTCTCTACCTCTAAGACAGGACCTTCTGATACAGGGTCCATTCAAACATCAAAATCTAACTTCTCTGAAGCTGACTGCTTGGAAATTGAACGCTTGATTTTATCAAAACGTGGTTTTTCTGAGTCGGTTATTGATACCCTAATTCAGGCTAGGAAGCCTGTTACCAGAAGGATTTACCATAAAATATGGCGGAAATACCTATACTGGTGCGAATCCAAAGGTTACTCCTGGAGTAAGGTTAGGATCGCTAGGATACTGTCTTTTCTACAAGAAGGTTTAGAAAAGGGTTTATCAGCTAGTTCATTAAAGGGACAGATTTCAGCTCTGTCCATCTTGTTACACAGACGTCTGTCAGAAGATCCAGACGTCCAGTCCTTTTGTCAGGCTTTAGCTAGGATCAAGCCTGTGTTTAAAGCTGTTGCTCCACCATGGAGTTTAAACTTAGTTCTTAACGTTTTACAGGGTGTTCCGTTTGAACCCCTTCATTCCATTGATATAAAAATGTTATCTTGGAAAGTTCTGTTTTTAATGGCTATTTCCTCGGCTCGAAGAGTCTCTGAGTTATCAGCCTTACATTGTGATTCCCCTTATCTGATTTTTCACTCAGACAAGGTAGTTCTGCGTACTAAACCTGGGTTCTTACCTAAGGTAGTCACTAACAGGAACATCAATCAAGAGATTGTTGTCCCATCCTTGTGTCCAAATCCTTCTTCAAAGAAGGAACGTCTTTTACACAATCTGGATGTAGTTCGTGCCCTCAAGTTCTACTTGCAGGCAACTAAAGATTTTCGCCAAACTTCTTCCTTGTTTGTCGTTTACTCTGGACAGAGGAGAGGTCAAAAAGCTTCTGCTACCTCTCTCTCTTTTTGGCTTCGTAGCATAATACGTTTAGCCTATGAGACTGCTGGACAGCAGCCTCCTGAAAGAATTACAGCTCACTCCACTAGAGCTGTGGCTTCCACTTGGGCCTTTAAGAATGAGGCCTCTGTTGAACAGATTTGCAAGGCTGCAACTTGGTCTTCACTTCATACTTTTTCCAAATTTTACAAATTTGACACTTTTGCTTCTTCGGAGGCTATTTTTGGGAGAAAGGTTCTTCAGGCAGTGGTTCCTTCTGTATAATGAGCCTGCCTTTCCCTCCCGTCATCCGTGTACTTTTGCTTTGGTATTGGTATCCCAGAAGTAATGATGACCCGTGGACTGATCACACATAACAGAAGAAAACATAATTTATGCTTACCTGATAAATTCCTTTCTTCTGTTGTGTGATCAGTCCACGGCCCGCCCTGTTTTTAAGGCAGGTAAATATCTTTTAAATTATACTCCAGTCACCACTTCACCCTTGGTTACTCCTTTCTCGTTGATTCTTGGTCGAATGACTGGGACTGACGTAGAGGGGAGGAGCTATATGCAGCTCTGCTGGGTGAATCCTCTTGCATTTCCTGTTGGGGAGGAGTTATATCCCAGAAGTAATGATGACCCGTGGACTGATCACACAACAGAAGAAAGGAATTTATCAGGTAAGCATAAATTATGTTTTCTGCTCCAGGTATGATTAGTCTCTTTTCTAACAAGACATAGTAATGCTAGAAGACTGTCATTTTCCCTTATGGGATCGGTAAGCCATTTTCTTAGACTCATAACAGAATGAAGGCTTATAAATGGGCTCTATACTGGTTGACACTATTGTGGGCTAAATCGATTGATTTATATATTATTTATATGACTTTTGGAGTGTTTTGTGACTTTGAAACACCTTTGGGAACGTTTTTATTACGCCTGGCAGTTGTTTAGACACCTAATCTAGTCAGGAAGGCCCCTTCACTCTGGTATGCAGAGGGAGGAGGCCTCATTTTCGTGCCTCAGTTGCGCAGTTACTTTTGGAAGCAGTGCATGCAGCTTCATGTGAGAAGGTCCTGTGGCCATAAAAACGATTTCAAGAAGGCTTATTTCTGTGTTGAATAACCCCCAAGGAAGGTAAAAGCTGCAACAAAGGCTGAAGCAGGGACTGTAGTGGGTTTAAACTGGCAAATTGAACAATTCGCTCCGGTTTGCTCATTTAAGGGGTTAGCGCTTCAGACATACTCCTGAGCCTACCTATCTGCTTTCAACAAAGGACATCAAGAGAACAAGATTTTTTTGATAGAATTAAATTGGAAACTTTTTTTTAAACTCTATGCAATGTCTAAATCGCCGAAGAAAAAGGTTGAGTTTCATTTCCTCTTCAACAAGTCAATTTTTAGTCAGTTTAGTCTAGCAAAGCATTATATTTCACTGGGAAATCTACAGGATGCACTTGAGGTTTTGGTGTATATCGGAAGGAGAAATAATCTAAGAATTTGGGATATACCGTTAAGGGGCACGATCCGATATACAGCGTTCTTTTCGGCGCAAGCAAGGTAACCTACGCCGCCCGTAGTTTCACCTCGCACATCAGGGTATCCAATATACCCCGCCGGCAGTTGCTAAAGTGCTGTAAGTCGGACAAACTATCGATGTCCAGAAATAAGCGTAAGTACAAATTTCTGGAGTCGCCAGTGACTTACGGCACTTTAGAAACTGCCGGCCCCTAAAAAAAAACAAAAACTAACTAAACTTTTAAATCTGCCGTAACTGTCTAACACGCCTCCCAAAAATAGCCTGACACGTATACCCCTATATCCGCAATCCCCCCTCTCACTCCTAACAATAAATGTATTAACCCCTAGACCGACAACCCCCCACAACAAGCCTATCCTAGTATTAACCCCTAAACCGCCGCCACCTATATTAAATATATTAACCCCTAATCTGACCCCCCTACACCACCGCCCCCTATATTGAATATATTACCCCCTAAACCTAAGTCTAACCCTAACACCCCCTAACTTAATTATTATTTAAATAAATCTAAATAATATTAATATTATTAACTAAATTATTCCTATTTAAAACTAAATACCTATAAAATAAACCCTAAGATAGCTACAATATAATTAATAATTACATTGTAGCTATTTTAGGGTTTATATTTATTTTACAGGTAACTTTGTATTTATTTTAACTAGGTACAATATCTATTAAATAGTTAATAACTATTTAAACGCTACCTAGTTAAAATAATTACAAAATTACCTGTAACATAAATCCTAACCTAAGTTACAAATACACCTAACACTACACTATCAATAAATTAATTAAATAAACTACAATTATCTAAACTAAAATACAATTAAATAAACTAAACTATATTCCAAAACCCCCCCCCCCACTAAATTACAAAAAAATAAAAAAAATTACAAGAAGTTTAATCTAATTACACCTAATCTAAGCCCCCTAATAAAATAAAAAAGCCCCCCAAAATAATAAAATGTCCCTACCTTAAAAGGGCCTTTTGCGGGGCATTGCTCCAAAGCAATCAGCTCTATTACCTGCCCTTAAAAGGGCCTTTTGCGGGGCATTGCCCCAAAGTAATCAGCTCTTTTACCTGTAAAAAAAAAAAACAACAACCCCCCCCACTACAACCCACCACCCACACACCCCTACTCTAAAACCCACCCGATCCCCGCTTAAAAAAAAACTAAGTCTATCCCCAAAGTGGTCCTTAGACCGGCGGAGAAGGTCCTGTTCCAGGCGGTGAAGTCTTCTTCCAAGCGGTGACCTCTTCTTCTTCCAGGAACCAACCGTAGCGGAGTGGAAGAGTTGAAGACCGATGACCGCGGAGCTGAAGACCGCGTAGCCATGGAGCCTGGAGCATTCTATTGGCTATTAGAATAAGAGCTACTGTAATTCTATTGGCTGATTTGAATAGCCAATAGAATAAGAGCTACTGACATTCTATTGGCTATTTAAATCAGCCAATAGAATTACAGTAGCTCTTATTCTATTGGCTATTCAAATCAGCCAATAGAATTACAGTAGCTCTCATCCGATTGGCTGATTTGAATTTGAAGCCTCAAATCAGCCAATAGGAATTCAAGGGACGCCATTTTTTAATTGCGTACCTTGAATTCCTATTCAGTGTACGGCGGAGATCGTATGAAGAGGATCCTCCAGACTCCATGGCTCCACGGTCTTCAGTTCCAGCGTCGCCGGTCTTCAGCTCCTCCGCTCCGCGCCGGCTGGTTCCTGGAAGAAGAAGACTTCACCGCCTGGAACAGGACCTTCTCCGCCGGTCTTCAGGACAGGTAAGGACCACTTGGGGGTTAGACTTAGATTTTTTTAAGGGGGGATCAGGTGGGTTTTAGAGTAGGGGTGTGTGGGTTGTAGTGGGGGGGGGATTGTTCTTTTTTTACAGGTAAAAGAGCTGATTACTTTGGGGCAATGCCCCGCAAAAGGCCCTTTTAAGGGCTATTTGTAGTTTAGGGTAGGGAAATTTTATTATTTTCGGGGCTTTTTTATTTTATTAGGGGGCTTAGATTAGGTGTAAGTAGATTAAACTTCTTCTAATTTTTTTTATTTTTGTAATTTAGTGGTTTTTTTTTTAGTAATATAGTTTAGTTTATTTAATTGTATTTTAGTTTAGATAATTGTAGTTTATTTAATTAATTTATTGATAGTGTAGTCTTGGGTGATTTGTAACTTAGTTTAGGATTTATTTTACAGGTAATTTTGTAATTATTTTAACTAGGTAGCTATTAAATAGTTATTAACTATTTAATAGCTATTGTACCTAGTTAAAATAAATACAAAGTTACCTGTAAAATAAATATAAACCCTAAAATAGCTACAATGTAATTATTAATTATATTGTAGCTATCTTAGGGTTTATTTTATAGGTAAGTATTTAGTTTTAAATAGGAATAATTTAGTTAATAGTAATATTATTTAGATTTATTTAAATAATAATTAAGTTAGGGGGTGTTAGGGTTAGACTTAGGTTTAGGGGGTAATATATTTTATGTAGGTGGCGGCAGTGTAGGGGGTCATATTAGGGGTTAATATATTTAATATAGGTGGCGGCGGTGTAGGGGGATCAGATTAGGGGTTAATATATTTAATATAGGTGGCGGCAGTGTAGGGGGGTCAGATTAGGGGTTAATATATTTAATATAGGTGGTAGGGGGGTCAGATTAGGGGGTAATACATTTAATGTAGGTGGCGGCAGGGTCCGGGAGCGGCGGTTTAGGGGTTAAACACTTTATTAGGTATTGTGGTGGGGGATTGCGGTTGACAGGTAGATAGACATTGCGCATGCGTTAGGTTTTATTTTGCAGGCATTTTAGGGAGTTACGGTGCTCCAATACTCAGCGCAAGGCTTGCTACGCCTGCATTTTGTGGTGAGGTGAAAATGGAGTACGTTTTCTCCATTTTCGCCATGTAAGTCCTTACGCTGTATATTGGATACCAAACTGCGCGTGTTTTGTATATCAGTCTATGGGCCAAAAAACTACGGGCGAAGGCAGAAATATATGAGCGTCTATGTTACGACGTATATGTGATACCAAACCCGCACAAAATCTGGCGTCGCCGGCTTCTGCGGGCGACGCTGCATATCGGATGGGGCCCAAGATGTGTTCACTCTAGAGCAGGGGTTTTCAAACCTGTCCTCGGGCCTCCCTAACAGACCAAATTTTCATAATTACCTTGGGTGAAAGTAGGATAATAACCATGGGCTAGATTACGAGTTTTGTGTTATGAGTGAAAAAGCAGCGTTATGGCTCTTTTTCACTACCACTGCACCGCACACTTTTTTGGCCGTAACGCAACGTAACTACCGCATCTTTCAAAAAGTCCTTTTTCAATGGGACTTCCATAGCGGCGGTATTACGAGTTTGCCTGGGAGGCCAAAAAGTGAGTGGTACAGCCTATAACTACAAGATCCGTACCGTAAACTGAAAGTCAGTAGTTATGGGTTTTACGCTAGAAATCTGTACCATAAAACTCATAACTAAAGTGCTAAAAAGTACAATAACACCCATAAACTACCTATTAACCCCTAAACCGAAGCCCTCCCGCATCGCAAATAATAAATTAAAATTATTAACCCCCTAATCTGCCGCACCAGACATCGCCGCCACTATAATAAACATATTAACCCCTAATCCGCCGTACTCCCGCATCGCACACTAGTTAATTATTAACCCCTAATCTGCTGTCCCTAACATCGCTGCAACCTACATTACTATGATTAACCCCTAATCTGCTGCCCCCAAAATCACTGCCACTATACTAAAGTTATTAACCCCTAACCATAACACCCACTAACTTTAATGTAATTAAAATAAATCTAAATAAAACCTACTATTAATAACTAAATAATTCCTATTTAAAACTAAATACTTACCTGTAAAATAAACCCTAAACTAGCTACAATATAACTAATAGTTACATTGTATATATCTTTTTTATTTCACAGCTAAGTTTGTATTTATTTTAACTAGGTAGACTAGTTAGTAAATAGTTATTAACTATTTACTAGCTACCTAGCTAAAATAAATACAAATTTACCTGTAAAATAAAACCTAACCTGTCTTACACTAACAATCTAACCTTACACTACAATTGAATAAATTACATTAATTAAATACATTAATTAAATTACAAAAAACAAACGCTAAATTACACAAAATAAAAAAGAAATTATCAAATATTTAAACTAATTACACCTAATCTAATTGCCCTATCAAAATAAAAAGCCCTCTCAAAATAAACCCTAGTCTAAACCAAATTGCCAATGGCCCTTAAATGGGCCTTTTGCAGGGCATTGCCCCAAAGAAATCGGCTCTTTTACCTGTAAATAAAAATACAAATACCCCCCCAACAGTAATACCCACCATCCACACAACCAACCCCCAAATAAAAACCTATCTAAAAAACCTAAGCTCCCCATTGCCCTGAAAAGGGCATTTGTATGGACATTTCCCTTAAAAGGGCATTTAGCTCTTTTTCAGCCCAAACCCCTAATCTAAAATTAAAACCCACCCAATAAACCCTTAAAAAAAACCTAACACTAACCCCCCGAAGATCCACTTACAGTTTTTGAAGACCCGACATCCATCCTCAACAAAGCGTCAGAAGTCCTCAGCAAAGCGTCAGAAGTCTTCATCCAAGCCGGCATCTTCTATCTTCATCCATTCGGCGCGGAGTGGCTCCATCTTCAAGACATCCGGCGCGGAGCATCCTCTTCAATCGACGGGTCTTCCATAATGAAGGTTCCTTTAAGGAACGTCATCCAAGATGGCGTCCCTTGAATTCCGATTGGCTGATAGAATTCTGTCAGCCAATCGGAATTAAAGGTGAAAAAAATCCAGATTAGGGATTAATAACTGTAATGTAGGTGGCAACGACATTGGGGGCAGCAGTTTAGGGGTTAATAACTATGTAGGTGGTGGCGACATTGGGAGAGGCAGATTAGGGGTTAATAACTGTAATGTAGGTGTTGGGGCTGCAGATTAGGGGTACATAAGTGTAATGTAGGTGTCAGCGATGTCGGGGGCGGCAGATTAGGGGTGTTTAGACTCGGGGTTTATGTTAGGGTGTTAGGTGTAAAGATAAAAAAATGTTCCCCATAGGAATCAATGGGGCTGCGTTACGGAGCGTTACGCTCCTTTATTGCAGGTGTTAGACTTTTTTTTCAGCCAGCTCTCCCCATTGATGTCTATGGGGAAATCGTGCACGAGCACGTAAAACCAGCTCACAGCAGCCGGGTCTTTGTAAACCTGTAATAGCAGCGCTATAGGGAGGCGAGCCGCTCATAACGCAAATCTCGAAATCTAGCCGCATGTTTACTACTCAGCTGATTATTTCACCTGTGCTCCGGTTCAGATATCCTCAAAATCTGGCCTGTTAGTGAGGCCTGAGGATAAGTTTAAAAACTCCTGCTCTGGAGCAATACTTTTAACTCTTTCTCCATATCACCTCTTCAGCACGTGCATCAGACTATGCTTTGAAAGGGGTTTTACAGAGCCAAAAAACAAAAGTAGCTGCACCTCCCACAGTTGTAATCATAAAGTTGTAACATTCTACTGATAAACAACAAGTCTGCCAAGCCTCCATATCACAGAATCTTGGATCATGAACTCCAAATATATCCTGACGTGGTCATGACTATCCAAAAGAGAAAAGATGTGTTTTATTAGGTAAAATCCAATATATAATACTAACATCTATTTAGCTTCAATGTACAAATAGATGGGAAATATTTGCCAACAAATGTTTGAATGATCTTAACTTTTTCCTCTTTTTTACAAATTTAAATTCCCATCACCTAAACCGTCAGGAACAAACTGCTCAGAACTACAAACTCTATATGCAAGTGTACAACCCAAGGATCAACGTCCACTGTTCCATGACTCTTATTAAGGTCTTAATTAAATATAGAGAATATAAACTCAATAAAAGAAATAATACTATTGAGGCTCACCTACCGAAAATTCAGTACTATAAAATGAATGAGAAGTATAAAGTAAAAAGTATATAGAATAGAAATTGCAAATCAAATAAAGATCTAGAGCAAGCCAAATAATAAAAAAAAAAACTATGGACCAGATTACAAGTGGAGCACTAAATATAACTTTGATGAAAGTTGTTTGTGTAATACCAGCATTGTGTAATACCAGCGCATGATAATGTACACTGGTATTACAAGTTTTCAGCAATGTGAACACGACTGTCAGAGACGCCATCAAAACTTTAGAGCCAGTGAAGGGGGTAAGTCGCGCAGCAATGAAGCAAATAAAAAAATATATATGTATATGCTGATATACATACTGTATATATATTTAAGTGTTAATATGTGAATATACACATATTAACACAAATATATATGTGTCTGTATATATATAGTGTACGATAATTTAGTGCTCTACTTGTAATCTAGCCCTAGATAGGGACCTTGAAGACTATAAAAATTTTAAGGTCTTCATGTATAAATGTCAGGTTAACACAGTAAAGCCATTTAAATCTGACCGAGGAGATTAGCAAATCCTGCCCACACGTGATTGGCTGTTTGCATACAGGGGGCGGGATTGCACATGAACGCAAAATAGCGCTCATGTGCAATGTTAAAGGGACAGTCTAGGCCAAAATAAATTTTCATGATTCAGATAGAGCATGTAATTTTAAACAATTTTCCAATTTACTTTTATCACAAATTTTGCTTTGTTCTCTTGGTATTCTTAGTTGAAAGCTTAACCTAGGAGGTTCATATGCTAATTTCTTAGACCTTGAAGCCCACCTCTTTCAGATTGCATTTTAACAGTTTTTCACCACTAGAGGGTGTTAGTTCACGTATTTCATATAGATAACACTGTGCTTGTGCACGAAAAGTTATCTGGGAGCAGGCACTGATTGGCTAGACTGCAAGTCTGTCAAAATAACTGAAAAAAGGGGCAGTTTGCAGAGTCTTAGATACAAGATAATCACAGAGGTTAAAAGTATATTATTATAACTGTGTTAGTTATGCAAAACTGGGAAATGGGTAATAAAGGGATTATCTATCTTTTAAAACAATAAAAATTCTGGTGTAGACTGTCCCTTTAAATTCCAGCAGCAGATTGCTCGGACAGACAGGGGTGAATATGTACGCTCCTGTCTGCCGTTGCTTGATAAGTTGAGCCCAATATGCAATTTGTATTCCCCTCATATATTACTGGAGCCTTGCTTGGGATTGGTATTGTAATGCTTGTGGGTTATTTCACTATCAGACCAAACTTGGCCAGTAGTCTTTTTATCCCGGCGTCAAGTGGAAGGATAAGGAAATATCCCAGAACAAGAGAGAAGATAAATAAATGAGGTAAGCAGTACTCACAGTAGAGAGGGCTATCCTTCACGGCACTACACGGGTTAACTGGAGAATGGTCAGGCAAACAAAGTTCGGCAACAACAAAGCAATCCAGAGTACCAGCAGTACAAGGGTTAAACAGTAGAGAGGTCAGAGACAAGCAGCGTTCAGCAACAATAAGGCAATCAGCAGTACAGGGGTTAATCAGTAGAGTGATCTGAGACAGGCAGAGTTCAGCAACAATAAGGCAATCAGCAGTTCAGGGGTTAATCGGTAGAGTGGTCTGAGACAGGCAGAGTTCAGCAACAATAAGGCATCAGCAGTTCAGGGGTTAATTAGTAGAATGGTCTGAGACAGGTAGAGTTCAGCAACAATAAGGCAATCAGCAGTTCAGGGGTTAATCGGTAGAGTGGTCTGAGATAGGCAGAGTTCAGCAACAATAAGGCAATCAGCAGTTCAGGGGTTAATCGGTAGTGGTCTGAGACAGGCAGAGTTCAGCAACAATAAGGCAATCAGCAATTCAGGCAGAAAATAAGCACCCAGGAGCACACAAAGTAACACCTATACTTGGGCACTGAAGGTAAGTAAAGCAGGTACTTACATAGGTGCAGATTTGCGCCAAGAAGGACTCACAGAATCCGACCGGCATGAGAGAGGAATTGACGTACGGCGATGACGTCATCGCGGCACGCCCACAGCAACCGTCGCATCCCTGGCAACAGCCAAAGCAACAGAGCGGTATGACAGGTATCAGCAAGAAAGTACAAAGAAAGACACTATATATACTCCAGGAGGATACGAAGGGGACTTCCATGACAGATGTGGGTCCGGCACCCTCTCCACTAGACATCCACTTACCTCATATAATTGAGGTGAAGTCTTGTAAGTAGGATTACATCTTTCCCTTCACATTGGGGGACATATTTTAAGTATCGCTATATGAAGCATATTTAGGAAAGACTGATCCAGCACATATTGTTTTTTTTCTTTCCCTTATCATTGGGATACAGACATTGTTTTCCTACATTTGGTATTGGACTTTTGTATCATTTGTCTTTTCTATACTCCTATCTCTCATATGGTAGATTCATTGGGGGAGATTTATCAAACAGCAGATGTTGCTTGCTCCGCCCAATGTTTCCGGCTCGCCAGAAATATGCTCCTTAAAGGGACATAATACTCATATGCTAAATCATTTGAAACTGTTGCAGTATAACTGTAAAAAGCTGACAGGAAAATATCACCTGAGTATCTCTATGTAAAAAAGGAAGATATTTTACCTCACAATCTCCTCAGCTCAGCAGAGTAAGTTCTGTGTAAAAAGTTATACTCAGCTGCTCCCAGCTGCAGGTAAAAAAATTAAAAAAATGAAGAAATGAACAGCAGCCAATCAGCATCAGCAGTGCTGAGGTCATGAACTCTTACTGTGATTTCATGAGATTTGACTTAACTCTCATGAGATTTCATAGTAAGCTTCCTTTACCTGATTGGTGAAATAATATGAGAGTGCACGAAGCTCATCCTTTCAGTTGTCCTGGGACAGACACACTAATATGCTGCTTAGAAATCCTTTACAATGGGAGGTGGCTACTGAGGAAATTTTGAGGTAAAATATCTTTCTTTTTTACATAGAGATGTTCAGGTGATATTTTCTAATCAGCTTTTTACAGCTATGCTGCATCACTTTCAAGTGTTTAAACATTTGGGTATTATGGCCCTTTAACTCATCTGCCACCTCTGAGGTGGCGAACTGCAATCATCCCGATCAGATATGATCAGGATGATTGACACCCCCTGCTAGCGGCAGATTGGCCGTGAATGTGCAGTGGGCGGCATTGCACAAGCATTTCACCAAATGCAGGGTGGACATGATTCGCTATATACCCCATTGCATCATTTTATATTGCTTTCCTCTTTTGCTTAAAGTATTTGAATTGCACTGTATTTTTCTTTCTTTTTTATTTTTCATGATTCCACAGATGACGGTGGGGAACTGACGTCTGTCTTTTTATCTTTTATAGCTTCAGACTGAACACTTTATTAGTATTATATTTGTGTTTTGGTATTAGCGCTAGCCAGGATAACCTTGTCCTTACTTTTCTTGTTTTATATATATATATATATATATATATATATATATATATATATATATATATATATATATATATATTTAAAGTTAAAGGGACAGTCTACACCAGAATTTTTATTGTTTTAAAAGATAGATAATCCCTTTATTACCCATTCCACAGTTTTGCATAACCAACACAGTTATATTAATATACTTTAAACCTCTGGGATTATCTTGTATCTAAGCCACTGCAAACTGCCCCTTTATTTCAGTTCTTTTGACAGACTTGCAGTTTAGCCAATCAGCGCCTGCTCCCAGATAACTTCACGTGCACAAGCACAGTGTTATCTATATGAAACACGTGAACTAACACTCTCTAGTGGTGAAAAACTGTTAAAATGCATTCTGAAAAGAGGTGGCCTTCAAGGTCTAAGAAATTAGCATATGAACCTCCTAGGATAAGCTTTCAACTAAGAATACCAAGAGAACAAAGCTTGTTTAAAATTACATGATCTATCTGAATCATGAAAGTTTATTTTGGCCTAGACTCTCCCTTTAAGCCAGCACTGCAACTTCTTGATGCAAAAAGCTCTTAAGGTGATAGGTTGTCTAACATGTTTCGGCTGTAGCCTTAATAATAGACATATTTAAAACATATGTGCAATTAAAATATATACCCTTGACTTAATGCTTATTGGATAGAATCTGACCAATCAAACATAAATTGGTCATTTTGAAAATTAACTCCCTGAGGTCTTGTTAACCCCTATATGTTCTGTATAACATTCACAATATTTTACATTATTTAATACATAAGATGAAAATAACAATAGTAACAATATGCTAGAATGTGTTTTACAATATGCTGTAATACAAAATACAGAATAAATTACACAGTTAAACACATAGATAAACTTTACAATGGAGCTTGTGAAATAAATGGAATTTAATCTTCTAATATGTGTATATTGTAATATTCACATACAAGTCACAATTTGACATTGACCTGGACCATATTAATTCCATAAACAGTTAGAAAAAAATAGAAATAAATATAAATATTCTACAAAACACTTGCGAGCTGACTGCTTTCTTTACAATACCTGTATTCTCTCTAACCTGGGTACTAGTATATACTGTGTGCATCCTAAAAGGTAAAATATAAAGTTGCAGCTAATTTATTTTTATGTATTTAACCATTCTTGTTCAATTCTATCCGAACTTGATCATAGTAATAAGAAACTTACAAACTGTTACCTAACTGGCACACTTCATGCATACATATTACCTATTGTTTAAGAAAACATGAAATTGTAATTGTTTTGCAGTAAATAAATTAATGGAATGATGATCACAATCGTTGTACTGAAGAATTACATATTTAAAAATTGTGTCACTGCTACCTATATTAACATTGTTACCATTCGCTATTGGATTTTGTCCCTGCTATTTAATGAGTTGTCTTTGAGAACTGTGTGTGTTGGGATAATCTATTCCCAAAAGTTTATGATGTCATAGATAGAATTAAAGCCTTTTGGGACCCTAGTGTCCAGGGAGAAAATCCAGAAAGCTTCTCTCTTCAGCAATAATTTGTTCAAATCGCCACCTCTTCTTGGCTTCTTTATTTTCTCTATTATCTTCCATTTGAAAGTAAGATTTGAACTGGCATGTTTAACTATAAAATGTTTAGCTAATTCAGATTTAGCTTCAGATCTCTTTATATCTGAGAGGGGCTGCCGGATTCTCTCCCTGGCTTCTCTCGAGGTACATCATATATATTGTTTATCAGAGCATGTACACCAGGCCAGATATATTACATATTTTGATCTGCAATTAACGCAACCATCTATATTCCTTAGATGTGATATTAGACTTAAACATCTCTCCTCTGTCTATAAATCCACACGGTATGCATTGACTATAGCTACACCTAAACATCCCCTTTGTTGTTAACCAGGAACTTGAAACAATGTTACGTGGTAAATCACTAGGTGATAGCATATTGCCCAAGGTAATACCCTTCCTATAAGAAAACCTGCATCCTTTTTGGACTACCTCAGTAAGTCCCTCATCGGCTGCTAGTATCGGTATATGCTTTTTTATAATTTTGCATATGTCACTGTAGTTGGAGGAGTATTGTGTGACAAAAGACACTTGTCCTCCTTCACAATCACGTCTAGATGTTTTGGCTTTTTGTGTGTCTTTCAATAGTTCCATCCTGTCTATCTCATCTATTTCCTTTTCAATTCAACAGTGGTTTCTTATATCCTCTATCATGGAATCTGTTCTTCAAATCTTCACTGTGTTTTTTGTATTCTTGGTTACTTGAACAATTCCATTTTAGTCTAATCAATTGTCCCTTCACTATTGATTTTTGTATACTGGCAGGATGACTGCTTTTGCCGTGTAATAGTGTGTTACGTGGAATTGGTTTTCTGTAATTTGTGGTTTCAATACTTCTAGTTTCTATAGATGTTAGTGTGAGATCCAAATAACATATAGTCGACTTAAACGTAAATTTTAGACCCCATATGTTGAGATTGAGAGTCACTGGCCTCGCTTACACTACCCATCCATATAAATATCAAATCATCTATATATCTATAGAATCACTTAATCTTACTTGCAAAATAATTTTGCTCTCCATATATGGCATTTAATTCCCACCAGCCCATTGTAAAGTTTGCCAACGAAGGGGCAAACTTTGCCCCCATCGCCGTACCTCTTGTCTGGAGGAAAAGGTTTCCGTCAAATCTGAAGTAATTGTGTTTCAATAAGAAATTTGTTACTTCTAGTATGAAATTTATGAAATTTGTAGTGTAGGGGGTGTCTCTCTCTAGAAAAAATCTAATGGCTGCCAGGCCCATTTCATGAGGTATCGTAGAATAAAGGGACACCACATCCACAGTAAGCCAACCAAAGTGTGGTTCCCACTTGCTCTTAGCCAGTATCTGCAAAAGATGTTTTGTATCTCTTAGATAACTGTTCAATTTAGATACCATTGGTTGAAGCAAATCATCCAGCCATTCCGGAAGAGGTTCGCAAATTGAGCCTATACCTGAGACTATTGGGCGGCCCTTTATTTCAACTAGCGATTTGTGTACCTTCGGAAGGACATGAAATATGGGTATGATAGGTTCACTGACAGTCAAAAAGGCACTGGTATCCTGATCTATATGTCCCCCTTCTAGACTATCGTCAAGCAATGATTTGATTTCTTTTGAGAAGACTAGCGTAGGATCACAATGTAGTGACTGATAGTCAGCTTGACAGCTTAGTTGTCTCATTATTTCTTCCTTATAAGCTTCTTTGCTCCACACCACTATACTGCCCCCCTTGTCTGCCATCTTGATCACTATTTGATCATTATTTTTCAAAGCCTCGATGGCATCTTTCTCTTCTTTTGAAAGATTGGGGTAGCAAGTGGCGTTTTTTTTTGCTAGTTCTATCAAGTCTGCCTCTACCCTACGTTGAAAACTCAAAAGTATGTCGCCCCTCGTTTGTGTGGGGTAAAAAATTGATTTTGGTCTAAAACCCCTATGTGAATTAATCATTGACTCCTCTGTACTCCTGTCTCCTATAAGGTCAGTCATACTAACTATATCTTGGAATTCTGAGAAGTCTAGATGTATGTCATCATTACTCAAGTTGGTATATTTGGGTGTAGAGACTATACTACTCTCTGTGTTTGTCTGATCTCTAAAATGTTTTTTTGAGTGTCATGTTGCGTATCAACTTGTTTACATCCTCTAGGGTCTGAAACAGGTTAAATTTATTTGTGGGTACAAAACTCAACCCATAACTCAAGACCTTTAGTTCATATTTATTTAGTTGATAGTCAGTCAAATTGATTACATTACTGTTCATACCTATATTATTTGCATTCATTGGTATTTGGTCTGTTTTCTGTTCTCCCTCAGTGAATACTGTGAGAAATTTGCTCTGCCTTTTCTTATATCTAGCTTTACACCCAAATATACCAACTTGAGTAATGATAACATACATCTAGACTTCTCAGAATTCCAAGATATAGTTTTCAACGTAGGGTAGAGGCAGACGATAGAACTAGCAAAATAACCCGCCACTTGCTACCCCAAACTTTCAAAAGAAGAGAAAGATGCCATCGAGGCTTTAAAAAATAATGATCAAATAGTGATCAAGATGGCAGACAAGGGGGGGAGTATAGTGGTGTGGAGCAAAGAAGCTTATAAGGAAGAAATAATGAGACAACTAACCTGTCAAGATGACTATCGGTCACTACATTGTGATCCTACGCTAGTCTTCTCAAAAGAAATCAAATCATTGCTTGACGATGGTCTAGAAGGGGGACATATAGATCAGGATACCAGTGCCTTTTTGACTGTCAGTGAACCTATCATACCCATATTTCATGTCCTTCCGAAGGTACACAAATCGCTAGTTGAGATAAAGGGCCGCCCAATAGTCTCGGGTATAGGCTCAATTTGCGAACCTCTTTCGGAATGGCTGGATGATTTGCTTCAACCAATGGTATCTAAATTATCTAAGAGATACAAAACATCTTTTGCAGATACTGGCTAAGAGCAAGTGGAAACCACACTTTGGTTGGCTTACTGTGGATGTGGTGTCCCTTTATTCTTCGATACCTCATGAAATGGGTCTGGCAGCCATTAGATTTTTTTCCAGAGAGAGACACCCCCTACACTACAAATTTCATACTAGAAGTAACAAATTTCTTATTGAAACACAATTACTTCAGATTTGACGGAAACTTTTTCCTCCAGACAAGAGGTACAGCGATGGGGGCAAAGTGTGCCCCTTCGTTCGCGAACCTTACAATGGGCTGGTGGGAATTAAATGCCATATATGGAGAGCGAAATTTCGCAAAAAAAAATTTGCAAGTAAGATTAAGTCATTCTATAGATATATAGATGATTTGATATTTATATGGATGGGTAGTGTAAGCGAGGCCAGTGACTTTGTGAATCATCTCAATCGCAACATATGGGGTCTAAAATTTACGTTTGAGTTCAATAAATCGACTATATGTTATTTGGATCTCACGCTAACATCTATAGATACTAGAAGTATTGAAACCACAAATTACAGAAAACCAATTTAAGGTAACACACTATTACACAGCAAAAGCAGTCATCCTGCCAGTGTACAAAAATCAATAGTAAAGGGACAATTGATTAGACTAAAATGGAATTGTTCAAGAAACCAGGAATACAAATAGATGAGATAGACAGGATGGAACTATTGAAAGACACACAAAAAGCCAAAACATCTAGACGTGATTGTGAAAGAGGACAAGTGTCTTTTATCACACAATACTCCTCTAACTACAGTGACATATGCAAAATTATAAAAAAAAGCATATACCGATACTAGCAGCCGATGAGGGACTTACTGAGGTAGTTCAAAAAGGATGCAGGTTTTCTTATAGGAAGGGTATTACCTTGGGCAATATGCTATCACCTAGTGATTTACCACGAAACATTGTTTCAAGTTCCTGGTTAACAACAAAGGGGATGTTTAGGTGTAGCTATAGTCAATGCATACCGTGTGGATTTATAGACAGAGGAGAGATGTTTAAGTCTAATATCACATCTAAGGAATATAGATGGTTGCGTTAATTGCAGATCAAAATATGTAATATATCTGGCCTGGTGTACATGCTCTGATAAACAATATATATGATGTACCTCGAGAGAAGCCAGGGAGAGAATCCAGCAGCCCCTCTCAGATATAAAGAGATCTGAAGCTAAATCTGAATTAGCTAAACATTTTATAGTTAAACATGCCAGTTCAAATCTTACTTTCAAATGGAAGATAATAGAGAAAATAAAGAAGCCAAGAAGAGGTGGCGATTTGAACAAATTATTGCTGAAGAGAGAAGCTTTCTGGATTTTCTCCCTGGACACTAGGGTCCCAAAAGGCTTTAATTCTATCTATGACATCATAAACTTTTGGGAATAGATTATCCCAACACACACAGTTCTCAAAGACAACTCATTAAATAGCAGGGACAAAATCCAATAGCGAATGGTAACAATGTTAGTATAGGTAGCAGTGACACAATTTTTAAATATGTAATTCTTCAGTACAACGATTGTGATCATCATTCCATTAATTTATTTACTGCAAAACAATTACAATTTCATATTTTCTTAAACAATAGGTAATATGTATGCATGAAGTGTGCCAGTTAGGTAACAGTTTGTAAGTTTCTTATTACTATGATCAAGTTCGGATAGAATTGAACAAGAATGGTTAAATAAATAAAAATAAATTAGCTGCAACTTTATATTTTACCTTTTAGGATGCACACAGTATATACTAGTACCCAGGTTAGAGAGAATACAGGTATTGTAAAGAAAGCAGTCAGCTCGCAAGTGTTTTGTAGAATATTTATATTTATTTCTATTTTTTTCTAACTGTTTATGGAATTAATATGGTCCAGGTCAATGTCAAATTGTGACTTGTATGTGAATATTACAATATACAAATCTTATTAGAAGATTAAATTCCATTTATTTCACAAGCTCCATTGTAAAGTTTATCTATGTGTTTAACTGTGTAATTTATTCTGTATTTTGTATTACAGCATATTGTAAAACACATTCTAGCATATTGTTACTATTGTTATTTTCATCTTATGGATTAAATAATGTAAAATATTGTGAATGTTATACAGCACATATAGGGGTTAACAAGACCTCAGGGAGTTAATTTTCAAAATGTCCAATTTATGTTTGATTGGTCAGATTCTATCCAATAAGCATTAAGTCAAGGGTATATATTTTAATTGCACATATGTTTTAAATATGTCTATTATTAAGGCTACGGCCGAAACATGTTAGACAAGCTATCACCTTAAGAGCTTTTTGCACTTTATTTTTGTTCTCTTTTTATGGAAATTTAAATAAAATTGGACTTTTTATCAAGAAGTTGCAGTGCTGGCTTAACTTTAACTTTCTACAAAAGAATTTTCCCTTTTGAGCTGAGCACCTTTTTGGGTCCAATATCACTGAGATGCACTGTTCATTATATCACCTGTGATTGGAGGAGGTGAACACAGAGGCGGCACTGACTATCTGGTGCATGAGTGAGAAACAAGCCCTGCACAGGTGCTGAGGATCTAACAGGCAGTGGTGAGCCGACGAGAAGCACAGTACAGCAATCCCCCGAGAGGCTAAGGAGGTAACATTCTGGCTGGTGAAGCAACCCTGAGTCACACACGGCTGCGGTGGCGGCTGTTGGGACAACGTGAGGTATTGAGCTGAAAGAGGCTGGAAGTAAGTTTAACCCTTATCCTGGGGGAATTTTGCCATTAGAGGAGCACAGTGTTCGGCAGTCCCACGCCCTGCTGGTAATTGTATCAGTAACTGTTAGTAAGCCTGGCTTGTAGTTCGAGCACCTGCTCATAGGGGGTTTGAATCTGTTTATATATATATATATATATTTGTGTCTTGCTGTATATTTCCTGTCCATGTTTCACATTCCAATGTTCTTCACTTACCCAAAAATTTAAATACATATTATATATATGTTTATGTATGTGTGTGTGTGTGTATATATATATATATATATATATTTATATTAGGACGCGTTATTGTAATATTAAATATAAAATATAAAAAAAAATGTATAGAAATTATTAAAAATGATTAAACATACTGTAAAATATTTTAAATAATCCATAGACTACAACTATATTTTTTACAGTATGTTTAATTTTTTATATTTAATATTTCAATAATGCGTTTTAAGATTACTACGTTTCTCTTGCAAGGTGTATCCAGTCCACGGATTCATCCTTTACTTGTGGGATATTCTCATTCCCTACAGGAAGTGGCAAAGAGAGCACACAGCAGAGCTGTCCATATAGCTCCCCCTCTAGCTCCACCCCCCAGTCATTCTCTTTGCCGGCTCTAAGCACTAGGGTCTCTCTACGGGAGGGTAAAGTGAATGTGGTGTTAGAATTGTAGCAATACACACATTCCAATTATTACAGTTTGTGAGGTCAACATGTCAAGTGATACAATTTACAGTGCAGCTCATAAATTATACACAGGATAACACACAGTAATGTCAAAATGTTGAGTGCAAAGTATTTTCCTCCTTTGTCCACACTTTGTTTCTATCGCACTTGATATCTTTCTGGTCTGTGTGATTACACTTCCCCGACATAATCTTTTTCCATTATCTTTATCATAATTAAGACTAAACCTATATTTAATCAAACCTAACTAACAACATTATTAAACCTATAAGTCCAGAGTTGTTACTCTTGAGGCCCAGCTGTGATAAAAAAAATAAAAAAAAAAAAAGGGGAGGGGGAGGATGGGAGGAAGGGGGGAGAGAGGAGGGGGAATCATTCCACATACGGAGTTATTGTTATTTAAAATAAATGTGCCCACTCCCCCCTCAGTTCTGCCTCAGTAAAAAGAACTGAGTCTTTAAATGGGGTCAGAATCAATCTTTGAATCTCCAATTCAAAGGTAAGTATGAGTCTGCGCCATTTACGCAGGAATAGACCCAGCCTATTCTGGACATCCATCCTAACATCCATTTGTTCCGTAAATATTTGTGTTCTAAGTAGGCTCCTAAAGCCCGCAAAGGAAGGGCTCTTCCTTACCGTCCAGTTTTTTAAGATACATTTTCTAGCTAACAATATTACTAGACTCAATACTGCATCCTGTTGTCTGTGTTGTGTTTCCCAGTGTAAAAAAAGGATAGTTTCCGGACGGAGCGTGAGGTGTATCTGTAAGGACTGATTAATCCAATATTGTATTTTACTCCAGTATTGCCTGACTGCTGGACATTCCCACATATAATGTAAGAGAGTAGGGGCCTCTACTGCACATCTCACGCATTTATTAGGGCGCATAGGCACCCATTTGGCTAGTGTTCTTGGCGTGAGATAGGCCCTATGGAGGAATCGTATCTGGGATTCCCTGTACATGGCGGACAACGTGGCTGATTTAGTTCTTTCGAGACCTCCTCTTATGTCCTCCCAAGTAACGCCCCCAATTCCCTCACGAGCCCACCCCGCGTGCACTGAGTCCCTTGTGCTCTGTGCTCTTTGCTGTATGAGTGTCTGATAGATTTCAGATAAGGAGAACTTACCCATTTTGTACAATGTTTGCGTAATGCGGAAGGGGGAACCCTCCCAAAATTCCAGTGCGCTCCGAATTAGAGTATTAATATAGTGGCGTACCTGTAGGAAGGCAAAGAAGTGCGTCCTCGGTATCCCAAACTCTCTCTGTAAGGCACCAAATTTTTTTACCTCTCTTGTAAGTCGGGCTAATAATTGTTTAAGTGATCTCAGTCCCTTCTGTTCCCAGGCCAAAAAAGGCTGAGTTTCCAAACCCGCCAGGAAGTCCGGGTTTTTGACAATAGGCAAGTAGCTTGAAACATGGCAGGATTTCTTCAGAAACTTATGAGCCTGATGCCAAGCCTTTAATGGTTCGCTGAATAACATATTGAGGCCCAAAGCCCTCACAGATCTCATATTTGAGATATGTGGTAGGTATGCTAGGGAAACGTCCCCCAGAACCGCCTGTTCCAGAGAGGGTCGACAAAAGTGATGAGTTCCCACTTGCCAGTCCAGTACTAGGCGTATTAGGGCCGCCCAATTATACAGTCTGAAGTCTGGCAAAGCCAGACCCCCATTAAGAAAACCCATGCTCAATTTTTCCCTCGAGATTCGTGGCTTACCCCCCTTCCAAATGAAGCGGGTCGCCGCTGAGTTTAACATTTTGACATCTGCTTTGCTTAAGAGTAGAGGGAGCATAAGAAGCGGATTAAGAAGGCGGGGGAGTATCACCATTTTAAGGAGATTGATCCTACCTGAGAGTGACAGAGGAAGCGATCTCCAGCTATTCATCTGCGCCTGTAGTTTTGCGCATACAGGCGTCAAATTATTAGCGTATAGCTTGTTTGGGTTGGCAGAAATCTTAATGCCAAGATATGTGATATCATGTTTAGCCACCGAGAACGGGAATTCCCCACCCGAGTCAGCTTTTCTGAGAAGCCACAGGATCTCAGATTTATGCATATTGACTTTATAACCCGAGAACAGGCCAAAGTCGGTGAGGTTTTCTAGTATATGCGGTATATGTGTATGAGGGTTTTGGACAAACAAGAGCATATCATCCGCGTATAGCGCCAGATGCTGTGGGTGTCCTGCCAAATCTATGCCAGGAAAGACCTGTTTTAACTTGATAGCCAACGGTTCGAGGGCAATATTAAAGAGGAGGGGTAATAAGGGACAACCCTGTCGGGTTCCTCTATGTAAGTAGATGTTTGCTGAGAATATATTGTTGACTAGTTTATTAGCAAAGGGGGCTCGATACAAATTTTTAATAAAAGTTAGAAAGGGGCCAGAGAAGTGAGCCTTAGCCATGGTGTAGAAAAGATGGTCCCACTCCACTCGATCGAAGGCCTTCTCTGCGTCAAGCGACAGCAGGAAGGCCTCTGTGTCATCTCTCACTGCGTCACCCTTCCTTTCAGTTAGAATTGTAGTTTTATATCTTCAATCAAAAGTTTGTTATTTTTAAATGGTACCGGTTTGTACTATTTACTCTCTGGCAGAAAAAAGATGAAGAAATCTGCTGAGAGGAAGATGATTTTAGCATGTTGTAACTAAAACCCATTGCTGTTCCCACACAGGACTGAGGAGTACCAGAAAACTTCAGTTGGGGGGAACAGTTTGCAGGCTTGACTGCAATGAGGTATGTTCAGTCATTTATTTCTAGACAAGACTGAGATAATGCTAGAAGACTGACCAGATCCCCATGTGGGGAGGGTAAGCTATGTTCTGAGACTTAGTAAAGAATTGAATGCTTACATAACAGGGCTACTTATGCTGGTTGACACTAATTCAGGGCAATCGATTATTTGTTTTAAGAAATACTCGTTGGAGACACTTTTTTTAAGCACTTTGGAGTGTTTTCTGGGGTTATTATCCACATGGCAAAAATTTAGCCACTTAGAAGTGATTTTTGTAGGCCTCACAACTCCGGAGTGGAGTGGGAGGGGCCTAATTTCGCACCTCAGATGCGCAGTTAGAATTGAAAGACAGTTCATGCTGCTTCACATGGAGGGTCCTGCTGCTGATTGAGGGCCTAAAAGAAGCTTTATTCCCCCAAAACTGATCCCTAAGGGCAGGTAGGGCCACAGCAGTAAGCTGTGGCAAGGTGCTGTAGTTATTTAACCGGTTGTTGACTTTAGGCTGCTCCGTTTTGGGCATTAAGGTGTTAATCGTTCTGCAACTTGTGGTGCAATCATATTAAGGCCTTAGGTACATACTGTGAAAATTTCAAAAGGATTGCTGCATTTTTCACTGTTTTGTAAAATTGTGTGCTCTTTTCATCTCTTAAAGGCACAGTAACGTTTTTTTCAAATTGTGTTTTTTATTTGATTAAAGTGTTTTCTAGCCTGCTTGTGTATGCTACTAGTCTGTTAAACATGTCTGACACTAAGGAAAATCCTTGTTCAATGTGTTTAGAAGCCATGGTGGAACCCCCTCTCAGAATGTGTCCCAATTGCACTAATGTGTCTATACACTTTAAAGATCATATTGTTGCACTTAAAAATGTGGCCCTAGATGATTTTCAGACTGAAGGTAATGAGGATAGTCCGTCTACCTCTCCCCATGTGTCACAACCAGTTACGCCCGCTCAAGCGATGCCTAGTACCTCTAGTGCGTCTGCCCTTATTACATTGCAACAACTAGCGGCAGTCATGGATAACTCCCTTGCGGCCTTCCTATCTAAACTGCCAGTTTTTCCTGCAAAGCGTGATAGCTCTGTTTTAAGAACAGATTATGAGCAATCTGAAGCTTTGGTAGCCTTATCTGATGTACCCTCACAACGCTCTGATGTGGGAGTGAGGGACTTGATGTCTGAGGGAGAAATTTCTGATTCAGGAAAGGTTTCTCATCAGGCAGAGTCAGATTCATTAGCATTTAAATTGGAACACCTCCGCGTATTGCTCAGGGAGGTATTAGCTACTCTGGATGATTGTGACCCTATGGTGGTCCCAGAGAAATTGTGTAAAATGGACAAGTACCTAGAGGTCCCTGTATACACTGATGCGTTTCCGATCCCTAAGAGGGTTGCGGATATTGTTATTAGGGAGTGGGATAGACCAGGTGTCCCTTTTGTTCCCCCCCTATTTTTAAGAAAATGTTCCCCATAACTGACCCCAGGCGGACTCGTGGCAGACGGTCCCTAAGGTAGAGGGGGCTGTTTCTTCGCTTGCTAAGCGCACAGCCATACCAATTGAAGACAGTTGTGCTTTTAAAGATCCTATGGATAAAAAGTTAGAAGGTTTACTTAAGAAAATGTTTGTTCAACAAGGTTTTCTTCTCCAACCTATTGCCTGCATTATTCCTGTAACTACTGCAGCTGCTTTCTGGTTTGAGGCGCTGGAGGATTCGCTCCAGATGGAGACCTCATACGACGAAATTATGGATAGAATTAAGGCTCTAAAGCTGGCTAATTCTTTTATCACAGATGCTGCTTTGCAATTAGCTAAGTTAGCGGCAAAAAATTCAGGTTTCGCCATTATGGCGCGCAGAGCGCTTTGGCTCAAGTCATGGTCGGCCGATGTGTCGTCAAAATCCAAATGATTAAATATCCCTTTCAAAGGAAAGACCCTTTTCGGGCCTAAATTGAAAGAGATTATTTCAGAAATCACCAGCAGAAAGGGCCATGCTCTCCCTCAGGACAAGCCCTTTAAGGCTAAAAACAAAGCTAAATTTCAGGAGCGGTTCCGCTTCAGCCTCTACAGCTGCAAAGCAAGAGGGTAACGCTTCACAGCCCAAGGCAACCTGGAAGCCTTACCAGGGCTGGAACAAGGGTAAACAGGCCAAAAAACCTGCAGCTGCTACCAAGACAGCATGAAGGGGTAGCCCCCGATCCGGGACCGGATCTAGTAGGGGGCAGACTTTCTCTCTTCGCTCAGGCCTGGGCAAGAGATGTTCACGATCCCTGGGCATTAGAGATTGTTTCCCAGGGATATCTTCTAGAATTCAAGGACTCCCCTCCAAGGGGAAGGTTCCACATTTCTCGTCTGTCTACAGACCAGATAAAGAAAGAGGCGTTCTTACGCTGTGTAGAAGATCTACATACGATGGGAGTGATATACCCAGTTCCAATTGCAGAACAAGGACTGGGTTTTTACTCAAACCTGTTTGTGGTTCCCAAAAAAGAAGGAACTTTCAGACCAATCCTGGATCTAAAAATTCTAAACAGATTCCTCAGAGTCCCATCATTCAAGATGGAGACCATTCGGACAATCTTACCTATGATCCAGGAAGCTCAATATATGACTACCGTGGATCTAAAGGATGCGTACCTGCATATTCCTATCCACAAAGATCATCATCAGTTCCTCAGGTTCGCTTTTCTAGACAAGCATTACCAGTTCGTGGCTCTTCCATTCGGTTTAGCCACTGCTCCCAGAATTTTCACAAAGGTGCTAGGGTCCCTTCTGGCGGTTCTAAGACCGCGGGGCATAGCAGTGGCGCCTTATTTGGATGACATCTTAATTCAGGCGCCGTCTTTTCACAGAGCCAAGGCTCACACGGAGATTGTATTGGCCTTTCTGAGGTCTCACGGGTGGAAGGTGAACATCAAAAAGAGTTCTCTGTCCCCACTCACAAGGGTTCCCTTCCTAGTGACACTAATAGATTCGGTAGAAATGAAAATATTTCTGACGGAGGTCAGAAAATTGAAACTTTTAACTACTTGCCGAGTTCTTCATTCCGTTCCTTGGCCATCTGTAGCTCAGTGCATGGAGGCAATCGGATTAATGGTAGCGGCAATGGACATAGTCCCTTTCGCTCGGATACATCTTAGACCACTGCAACTATGCATGCTCAATCAGTGGAATGGGGATTATGCAGATTTGTCTCCTCAAATACAGTTGGACCAGGAAACCAGAGTTTCTCTTCTCTGGTGGTTGTCTCAGGATCATCTGTCTCAGGGAATATGTTTCCGCAGACCATAGTGGATCATTGTAACGACCGACGCCAGTCTGTTAAGCTGGGGTGCAGTCTGGGACTCCCTGAAAGCTCAAGGCTTATGGTCTCGGGAAGAATCTCTTCTCCCGATAAACATTCTGGAGCTGAGGGCGATATTCAACGCGCTTCAGGCATGGCCTCAACTAGCTGCGGCCAAATTCATCAGATTTCAGTCGGACAACATCATGACTGTAGCTTACATCAATCATAAAGGGGGAACAAAGAGTTCCCTAGCGATGAAGGAAGTAACCAAAATAATCAAGTGGGCGGAGGATCACTCCTGCCATCTCTCAGCAATTCACATCCCAGGTGTAGACAACTGGGAGGCAGATTTCCTGAGTCGTCAGACTTTTCATCGGGGGAGTGGGAACTCCACCCGGAGGTATTTGCCCAGCTGACTCAGCTTTGGGGCACTCCAGAGTTGGATCTGATGGCGTCCCATCAGAACACCAAACTTCCTCTCTACGGGGCCAGGTCCCGGGACCCCAAGGCGGTATTGATAGATGCTCTAGCAGCGCCTTGGTCCTTCAATCTGGCTTATGTTTTCCCACCGTTTCCCCTTCTCCCTTGTCTGGTCGCCAGAATCAAGCAGGAGAAGGCCTCGGTGATTCTGATAGCGCCTGCGTGGCCACGCAGGACTTGGTATGCAGACCTAGTGGACATGTCATCTGTCCCACCATGGACACTGCCAATGAGGCAGGATCTTCTAATTCAGGGTCCATTCAAGCATCCAAATCTAATTTCTCTACGTCTGAATGCTTGGAGATTGAACGCTTAATTCTATCAAAGCGTGGTTTCTCTGATTCAGTTATAGATACCCTGATTCAGGCGAGAAAGCCTGTCACCAGGAAAATCTACCATAAGATATGGCGGAAATATCTTTGTTGGTGTGAATCCAAGGGTTACTCATGGAGTAAGATTAGGATTCCCAGGATATTGTCTTTTCTCCAAGAAGGTTTGGAGAAAGGATTGTCAGCTAGTTCCTTAAAAGGACAGATATCTGCTTTGTCTATCCTTTTACACAAGCGTCTGGCAGACGTTCCAGACGTTCAAGTGTTTGCACAGGCTTTAGTCAGAATCAAGCTTGTCTATAAACCTGTGGCTCCGCCATGGAGTCTAAATCTAGTTCTTTCAGTTCTTCAAGGGGTTCCGTTTGAACCTTTACATTCCATAGATATTAAGTTGTTATCTTGGAAAGTTTTGTTTTTGGTAGCTATCTCTTCTGCTCGAAGAGTCTCAGAATTATCTGCCTTACAGTGCGATTCACCTTACCTGGTGTTCCACGCAGATAAGGTAGTTTTGCGTACCAAACCTGGTTTCCTTCCTAAAGTGGTTTCTAATAAGAATATTAACCAGGAAATAGTTGTTCCTTCTCTGTGTCCTAATCCTTCTTCGAAGAAGGAACGTCTGTTGCACAATCTTGATGTAGTTTGTGCTCTAAAGTTCTATTTGCAAGCAACTAAGGATTTCAGACAAACATCTTCCTTGTTTGTTATCTATTCTGGTAAGAGGAGAGGTCAGAAAGCGACTGCTACCTCTCTTTCCTTTTGGCTGAAAAGCATCATCCGTTTGGCTTATGAGACTGCTGGCCAGCAGCCTCCTGAAACTATTACTGCTCATTCTACCAGAGCAGTGGCTTCCACATGGGCTTTTAAAAACGAGGCTTCTGTTGAACAGATTTGTAAGGCAGCGACTTTTTCTTCACTGCATACTTTTTCAAAATTTTACAAATTCGATACTTTTGCTTCTTCGGAGGCTATTTTTGGGAGAAAGGTTTTGCAAGCAGTGGTGCCTTGCGTTTAAGGTACCTGCCTTGTTCCCTCCCTTCATCCGTGTCCTAAAGCTTTGGTATTGGTATCCCACAAGTAAAGGATGAATCCGTGGACTGGATACACCTTGCAAGAGAAAACAGAATTTATGCTTACCTGATAAATTACTTTCTCTTGCGGTGTATCCAGTCCATGGCCCGCCCTGGCAATTAAGTCATGTAAAATTTTTTGTTTAAACTACAGTCACCACTGCACCCTATGGTTTCTCCTTTTTCTTCCTAACCTTTGGTCGAATGACTGGGGGGTGGAGCTAGAGGGGGAGCTATATGGACAGCTCTGCTGTGTGCTCTCTTTGCCACTTCCTGTAGGGAATGAGAATATCCCACAAGTAAAGGATGAATCCGTGGACTGGATACACCGCAAGAGAAAGTAATTTATCAGGTAAGCATAAATTCTGTTTTTCATGTTTACTAACCCAACCACATTAAATCTAAATTGTGAAACCCCATGCACAAAATGCATATTTTACACTCCTATGTTCTTAACATAGAAAAATATGTACTTTTTATTATTAAATATATAAATATATATCTACAGGAATATATATACAGGTATAGGTTTATACAGATATATATAGAAACATGTATTTACAATAAAAAGGACATTTTCGTATAAGTGAAGAACATTGGAATGTGAAAAATGTACAGTAAATATACAGTAAAACACATTACATTAAATACATTGTATTTAAATACATATGTATACACACATATATACACATATTTAGACGTGTATGTATGTATCTCTATGTTAAAGCCCTTTTTTTCTAACGCTTGAGACTTCATATCTTTGACACCTTATAACTTTTTAATGCAATTTTTTAAATTCATTTTTATCAGTGTTATGAATGTAACTGTAGCTTTAACATTATTTCTCTTGTTAAGTGTATCCAGTCCCCGGATCATCCATTACTTGTGGGATATTCTCCTTCCCAACAGGAAGTTGCAAGAGGATCACCCACAGCAGAGCTGCTACATAGCTCCTCCCCTCACTGCCATATCCAGTCATTCTCTTGCAACTCTCAACTAAGATGGAGGTCGTAAGAGGACTGTGGTGTTTTATACTTAGTTTATTTCTTCAATCAAAAGTTTGTTATTTTTAAATGGTACCGGAGTGTACTGTTTATCTCAGGCAGTATTTAGAAGAAGAATCTGCCTGCGTTTTCTATGATCTTAGCAGAAGTAACTAAGATCCTTTGCTGTTCTCACATATTCTGAGGAATGAGGTAACTTCAGAGGGGGAATAGCGTGCAGGTTTTCCTGCAATAAGGTATGTGCAGTTAAAATATTTTTCTAGGGATGGAATTTGCTAGAAAATGCTGCTGATACCGAAGTAATGTAAGTAAAGCCTTAAATGCAGTGATAGCGACTGGTATCAGGCTTATTAATAGAGATACATACTCTTATAAAAGTGTATTTTAAAACGTTTGCTGGCATGTTTAATCGTTTTTTACATATGTTTGGTGATAAAACTTATTGGGGCCTAGTTTTTTCCACATGGCTGGCTTGAATTTTGCCTAGAAACAGTTCCCTGAGGCTTCCCACTGTTGTAATATGAGTGGGAGGGGCCTATTTTGGCGTTTTTTTGCACAGCAAAAATTACAGACACAGACAGCCAGCTTCTTCCTGCATGATCCAGGACTTCTCTGAAGGGCTCAAAAGGCTTCAAAAGTCGTATTGAGGGAGGTAAAAAGCCACAGTAGAGCTGTGGCAGTTGTTGTGACTGTTTAAAAAAACTTTTTTGTCATTTGTTATTCCGTTTTTGGTATTAAGGGGTTAATCATCCATTTGCAAGTGGGTGCAATGCTCTGCTAACTTATTACATACACTGTAAAAATTTTGTTAGTGTAACTGCATTTTTTCACTGTTATTTCAAAATTTGGGAAAATGTGTGTTTCTTAAAGGCGCAGTAACGTTTTTTATATTGCTTGTAAACTTGTTTTAAAGTGTTTTCCAAGCTTGCTAGTCTCATTGCTAGTCTGTTTAAACATGTCTGACACAGAGGAACCTACTTGTTCATTATGTTTCAAAGCCATGGTGGAGCCCCATAGGAGAATGTGTACTAAATGTATTGATTTCACCTTAAACAGTAAAGATCAGTCTTTATCTATAAAAGAATTATCACCAGAGGGTTCGGTAGAGGGGGAAGTTATGCCGACTAACTCTCCCCACGTGTCAGACCCTTCGCCTCCCACTCAGGGGACGCACGCTAATATGGCGCCAATTACATCAGGGACGCCCATAGCGATTACCTTGCAGGACATGGCTGCAATCATGAATAATACCCTGTCAGAGGTATTATCTAGATTGCCTGAATTAAGAGGCAAGCGTGATAGCTCTGGGGTTAGGAGAGATACAGAGCGCGCAAATGCTGTTAGAGCCATGTCTGATACTGCGTCATAGTATGCAGAACATGAGGACGGAGAGCTTCAGTCTGTGGGTGACATCTCTGACTCGGGGAAACCGGATTCAGAGGTTTCTAATTTTAAATTTAAGCTTGAGAACCTCCGTGTATTGCTTGGGGAGGTATTAGCTGCTCTGAATGACTGTAACACAGTTGCAATTCCAGAGAAATTGTGTAGGCTGGATAGATACTATGCGGTGCCGGTGTGTACTGACGTTTTTCCTATACCTAAAAGGCTTACAGAAATTATTAGCAAGGAGTGGGATAGACCCGGTGTGCCCTTTTCCCCACCTCCTATATTTAGAAAAATGTTTCCAATAGACGCCACTACACGGACTTATGGCAGACGGTCCCTAAGGTGGAGGGAGCAGTTTCTACTTTAGCAAAGCGTACCACTATCCCGGTTGAGGACAGTTGTGCTTTTTCAGATCCAATGGATAAAAAATTGGAGGGTTACCTTAAGAAAATGTTTATTCAACAAGGTTTTATTTTACAGCCCCTTGCATGCATTGTGCCTGTCACTGCTGCGGTGGCATTCTGGTTTGAGGCCCTGAAAGAGGCCATCCAGACAGCTCCATTGAATGAAATTATTGACAAGCTTAGAACGCTTAAGCTAGCTAACTCATTTGTTTCTGATGCCATTGTTCATTTGACTAAACTAACGGCTAAGAATTCCGGATTCGCCATCCAGGCACGTAGGACGCTATGGCTTAAATCCTGGTCAGCTGACGTGACTTCAAAGTCTAAATTACTCAACATTCCTTTCAAGGGGCAGACCTTATTCGGGCCTGGCTTGAAGGAAATTATTGCTGACATTACTGGAGGCAAGGGTCATACCCTTCCTCAGGACAGGGCCAAATCAAAGGCCAAACAGTCTAATTTTCGTGCCTTTCGAAATTTCAAGGCAGGAGCAGCATCAACTTCCTCCACTTCAAAACAAGAGGAAACTGTTGCTCATTCCAGACAGGCCTGGAAACCTAACCAGTCCTGGAACAAGGGCAAGCAGGCCAGAAAGCCTGCTGCTGCTCCCAAGACAGCATGAAGGAACGGCCCCCTATCCGGAAACGGATCTAGTGGGGGGCAGACTTTCTCTCTTCGCCCAGGCGTGGGCAAGAGATGTTCAGGATCCCTGGGTGTTGGAGATCATATCTCAGGGATATCTTCTGGACTTCAAAGCTTCTCCTCCACAAGGGAGATTTCATCTTTCAAGGTTATCAGCAAACCAGATAAAGAAAGAGGCATTCCTAAGCTGTGTGCAACACCTCCTAGTAATGGGAGTGATCCATCCAGTTCCACGGACGGAACAAGGACAGGGATTTTATTCAAATCTGTTTGTGGTTCCCAAGAAAGAGGGAATCTTCAGACCAATCTTGGATCTAAAGATCTTAAACAAATTCCTCAGAGTTCAATCATTCAAAATGGAAACTATTCGGACCATCCTACCCATGATCCAAGAGGGTCAGTACATGACCACAGTGGACTTAAACTATGCCTACCTTCACATACCGATTCACAAAGATCATCATCGGTACCTAAGGTTTGCCTTTCTAGACAGGCATTACCAATTTGTAGCTCTTCCCTTCGGGTTGGCCACTGCCCCGAGAATTTTTACAAAGGTTCTGGGCTCACTTCTGGCGGTTCTAAGACCGCGAGGCATAGCGGTGGCTCCGTATCTATACGGCATCCTGATACAGGCGTCAAGCTCTCATACAGAGATAGTTCTGGCATTTCTGAGGTCGCATTGGTGGAAAGTGAACGTGGAAAAGAGTTCTCTATCACCACTCACAAGAGTCTCCTTCCTAGGGACTCTTATAGATTCTGTAGAGATGAAAATTTACCTGACGGAGTCCAGGTTATCAAAACTTCTAAATGCTTGCCGTGTCCTTCATTCCATTCCACGCCCGTCAGTGGCTTAGTGCATGGAAGTAATCGGCTTAATGGTAGCGGCAATGGACATAGTGCCATTTGCGCGCCTGCATCTCAGACCGCTGCAATTATGCATGCTAAGTCAGTGGAATGGGGATTACTCAGATTTGTCCCCTCTACTAAATCTGGATCAAGAGACCAGAGATTCTCTTCTCTGGTGGCTTTCTCGGGTCCATCTGTCCAAGGGTATGACCTTTCGCAGGCCAGATTAGACGATTGTAACAACAGATGCCAGCCTTCTAGGTTGGGGCGCAGTCTGGAACTCCCTGAAGGCTCAGGGATCGTGGACTCAGGAGGAGAAACTCCTCCCAATAAATATTCTGGAGTTAAGAGCAATATTCAATGCTCTTCTAGCTTGGCCTCAGTTAGCAACACTGAGGTTCATCAGATTTCAGTCGGACAACATCACGACTGTGGCTTACATCAACCATCAAGGGGGAACCAGGAGTTCCCTAGCGATGTTAGAAGTCTCAAAGATAATTCGCTGGGCAGAGTCTCACTCTTGCCACCTGTCAGCGATCCACATCCCAGGCGTAGAGAACTGGGAGACGGATTTTCTAAGTCGTCAGACTTTCCATCCGGGGGAGTGGGAACTCCATCCGGAGGTGTTTGCTCAACTGGTCCATCGTTGGGGCAAACCAGAACTGGATCTCATGGCGTCTCGCCAGAACGCCAAGCTTCCTTGTTACGGATCCAGGTCCAGGGACCCTGGAGCAACACTGATAGATGCTCTAGCAGCTCCTTGGTTCTTCAACCTGGCCTATGTGTTTCCACCGTTTCCTCTGCTCCCTCGACTGATTGCCAAAATCAAACAGGAGAGAGCATCGGTGATTCTGATAGCACCTGCGTGGCCACGCAGGACCTGGTATGCAGACCTAGTGGACATGTCATCTCTTCCACCATGGACTCTGCCTCTGAGGCAGGATCTTCTAATACAAGGTCCTTTCAATCATCGAAATCTAATTTCTCTGAGACTGACTGCATGGAGATTGAACGCTTGATTCTATCAAGGCGTGGCTTCTCCGAGTCAGTCATTGATACCTTAATACAGGCTCGGAAGCCTGTCACCAGGAAAATCTACCATAAGATATTGCGTAAATATCTTTATTGGTGTGAATCCAAGAGTTACTCATGGAGTAAGGTTAGGATTCCTAGGATATTGTCCTTTCTCCAAGAGGGTTTGGACAAAGGCTTATCAGCTAGTTCTTTAAAAGGACAGATCTCTGCTCTGTCTATTCTTTTGCACAAGCATCTGGCAGAAGTTCCAGACGTCCAGGCATTTTGTCAGGCTTTGGTTAGGATTAAGCCTGTGTTTAAAACTGTTGCTCTCCCGTGGAGCTTAAACTTGGTTCTTAAAGTTCTTCAGGGAGTTCTGTTTGAACCCCTTCATTCCATTGATATTAAACTTTTATCTTGGAAAGTTCTGTTTTTGATGGCTATTTCCTCGGCTCGAAGAGTCTCTGAGTTATCTGCCTTACATTGTGATTCTCCTTATCTGATTTTTCATTCAGACAAGGTAGTTCTGCGTACCAAACCTGGGTTTTTGCCTAAGGTGGTTTCTAACAGGAATATCAATCAAGAGATTGTTGTTCCATCATTGTGTCCTAATCCTTCTTCAAAGAAGGAACGTCTTTTGCATAATCTGGACGTAGTCCGTGCCTTGAAGTTTTACTTACAGGCTACTAAAGATTTTCATCAAACATCTGCCCTGTTTGTCATTTACTCTGGACAGAGGAGAGGTCAAAAAGCTTCGGCAACCTCTCTCTCCTTTTGGCTTCGGAGCATAATACGCTTAGCCTATGAGACTGCTGGACAGCAGTCCCCTGAAAGGATTACAGCTCATTCTACTAGAGCTGTGGCTTCTACCTGGGCCTTTAAAAATGAGGCCTCTGTTGAACAGATTTGCAAGGCTGCGACTTGGTCTTCGCTTCACACCTTTTCAAAATTTTACAAATTTGACACTTTTGCTTCTTCGGAGGCTGTTTTTTGGGAGAAAGGTTCTACAGGCAGTGGTTCCTTCCGTTTAAGTTCCTGCCTTGTCCCTCCCATCATCCGTGTACTTTAGCTTTGGTATTGGTATCCCACAAGTAATGGATGATCCATGGACTGGATACACTTAACAAGAGAAAACATAATTTATGCTTACCTGATACATTTATTTCTCTTGTAGTGTATCCAGTCCACGGCCCGCCCTGTCTTTTTAGGCAGGTCTAAATTTTTATTAAACTACAGTCACCACTGCACCCTATGGTTTCTCCTTTCTCGGCTTGTTTCGGTCGAATGACTGGATATGGCAGTGAGGGGAGGAGCTATGTAGCAGCTCTGCTGTGGGTGATCCTCTTGCAACTTCCTGTTGGGAAGGAGAATATCCCACAAGTAATGGATGATCCGTGGACTGGATACACTACAAGAGAAATAAATTTATCAGGTAAGCATAAATTATGTTTTTTTATGCATTTTGCCGTGTTAACCTGCTGCGTTTACTTGCAACTCCTAATATAAACACTATTTCAGGAGTGCAGGTTTAAACCATTGAATACCACTTACAGCTCGCTCACAACAGTTAACGCACCACTCGTAATCTAGCCCTAAATTGTGAGTGCAATCTTATCTATGTAGGCAGAACCATGAGAATAAGGTTAAAGGAGTGAGTATAGCACAACTAGGTAAAGAGTGCTCGTGCAGACAGAGGACACCGCCAAGTCCCCATGGCAATAGATACAAAGAAGATAGTCTTTGCACAGCACAGCCCCTTACTCATGCTTGATACAATGTATAATGCAAATATACCTTTAAACTTTTAACATTGGCGCCAATTTGTCTCAAACTGGAATTCCTGCTCCACCTAGTGGCTGGTAACAAAAGTTACATATTGAAAATACTAACACCATTCCCATAAAAAACAGCTATGCTGGATCCTGTACATTACTAATTGATTAAACTATCAAATATAATACAAATACAGAAATCAAAAAGAGTTATCATACAGAAATGGCACTGACCCTTTAAATATATATACATTTAAAAGAAACAGGTGAGATCATAATCTCTATTAAGGCCCCTAGGGGCCAAAGTCTCCAATCAATTGATCCACCACATTTCTTTTTGCTTAAGAAGCCTTTCCCTGTCCAAACCATTCTGAGTAGGCTTAATATGGTCAATGATCTGCCATCTCAATTGGCTAATGCCATGGCCCTTCTCCAGAAAGTATTTGGACAGGGGAGCCTCTAAATGTTTGCATCTGATGTTAGAGCGATGCTGGGTCGTCTTACCCAAATATACTAGTGAACACAGACATTTTATTAAATAGACAACAAAAGTTGTTTCACAGGTAAAGAATTCATTCACATTATATTTTTTACCACTATGGTTGGTAAAAATTTGTACCTCTTATAATAGAACTGCAACTAGCGCAGTTAAAACAGGGATAATTACCTGTCCTTTTGTTGCCTATAGTGTTCTGAATTAGTTTTTTTTACCAGGACCCACATCTGTTCTTATCAGATGATCTTTCAGATTTCTGACCCTTCTATGGGCCATCAGAGGTGGCTCCTGGAAAGAAGCAATGTCTTGGTTGCAATCCCTAAGTATATGCCAGTTCTGTCTAACCAATTTTGAGATCTTCTCACTGAGAGAACTATACTGTGTTACAAAGACCATCCTTTTATCTTTGGTTTTACCACCTGATGTAGTGGCTTATTTAATGTATCCATGGTAGTTTGGAGGAGGTTAGGGGGATAACCTCTAGCCATAAATTTATCTGCCATGTCGTCCCTCTTGTCCCTATTACAAACTATTCTGTTGACTCTTAGGAGTTGGCACCTTGGGAGGGAGTCCACTAATTGTCTAGGGTGAAAACTGTTGTATTGCAATAGAGTATTTTTATCTGTATCTTTCACAAACAGATCGAATTCCAAATAGTTGCCAGCTTTATAAACCTTGGTATCTAAAAATTATACAGACCCCTCACTGTATACTATAGTAAATTCCAATCCTCTTACCATGGAATTAAGTTCTTTAACAAAATGCAAGAGGGATTCCACATTGCCCCACCATATGCCAAACACATCATCAATGTATCTCAACCAAACTGCTCCATATTTCTTAAAGAATGCATTCCCATAGATTAAACTCTCCTCAAATTCATTCATGAATAGGTTGGCGTATGATGGGGCAACGTTAGAACCCATTGCTGTACCCTTTGTCTGTAGAAATCATTGATCTTGAAACAAAAAATAATTCCAATATAAAATGAGCCTTAAAAGGTCCTCAATAAAATGTGCTTGCTCATATGAGTACCCCCTGTTCACCAACAGATTTTTCTTGATGATAGAAATACCTGTCTCATGTTTTATCGAAGTGTATAAACTTCTCACATCCATTGTGAACAGGAGATATTTTTCGTTTGGAAATTCCAAGGCTTTAGCTCTTTCTAGAAAATGGTTTGTATCCTTAAGGTAGCTCGACATACCCTGTACTACGGGTTGAAGAATTCTGTCAATTAATTTAGCTATGTTAGTGAACACTGTGTCAACACTCGAGACAATGGGTCTCCCTGGTGGCCTATGGTGGTCTATGGTTATCTTTATGTACCTTAGGTACCGTATAAAAAAATTGGATTACGAGGGGAGGAAATATATAAATAATCTGACAATTTTTTTGTCAATGATGCCCCTATTAAGGGCTTTCTCCAAAATGGCCGAAACCTCCTTCTGTATGCTAGATAATGGATTGCCTTTAAGTTTTTTAGATGTTTCTACATCACTCAATTGTGCAATATTTCTTCTACACAAAATTATTTATCCAGTAACACTGTAGCACCACCCTTGTCTGCCCCTTTAAGTATTATATGAGGGTTCTTTTTTAGTTTTTCCAAAGTGTGAAATTCTTTGGCTGAAAAATTGGACAATATATATTTGTGGCCATTCTGCCATATGCTTGTTGGATTTTTATTATTCCTAAATTAATTATTTAATTTCTTGACCCCATTTTCTACCAAGTTAATAAATGTATTTACACTATGGTTATTAAGATTGGGATTAAATGAGCCCTTTTTGCGTAGACCCAATTTTTTTAGGGACCAATTATTTTGGACATTTTCAACACTATCAACATCTTTAATATTGTTAAACCATATTTTTAGTTAAACATTACGGTATAATTTATGAAGGTCTTTGCCTAACTCAAAAAGTCTGTTTGCTGATAAGGGCAAAAAGACAGTCCCTTATTGAGTACACTGGTTTCTTCATCTGTTAAAAATGGGGCTAGATGTATTGATTACAGTGTCATGTCCCGTTACCTTCTCTGGTTCGTCTTTCCCTTGCGTTCCGATCTTCGTATCTCTCCAGTGTTTCCTCTGATGTTTACGGCCCCCTTGGCGGTATTTTCCTTGCCGCTGGTCTGTTCCATAGGGGAGGATTCCTCTTAACGATGTGTCCGGTGTATTCGATCGGCTCGTCACACCTCCATGACATGGTTGTTTTTTTTTCCTTTTGCGGATTGGTCCTGTGTCTGCCTCTTGCTCCATGTGCTTGCCGGTTGCCTTGGTAACCAAAACACCAGCGGTATACCCGGCCTTGGCGATAATCTTCTTTGTCTCTCTGAAATTTGGATCTTTTGGTCTCTTATCAGCTTCTGTTCTGCTGACACTTTCGTCTCAATCCTCTTCTCCATGTTCTCGAATTCTTCAGTCAACATGGAAGTAAGTAAATCATCTTTATGTTTTTTAATACTCTCCTCCTGAATTTCCATCTCCCTCTGTAAAGACTCAACAGTCCACACCAAGTGGCGCAGTATTTTTTTTTCGATTGCGAAAACTCTACAAGAGTTATGCTTTTTGCACTATTTGGGTTGTGTTCATATTACAAGTTTAAAAAAAAAAAATTAATTTTCGCTAGCGGTAACCCAAATCATGCTTAATGTCGAAAATCAAAACTCGTGATTGCATTTTTGCTTTCCCCCATAGAAGTCAATGGAGAAAAAAAAGTGGAAAAACCCTAACACTCACTCTCTCGCACAAACACTATAGCAATTTCGCAATTGCGCTAACCTGACATGAAAATATAAATATTTAATATTCCAATGCTCTTAACTTAAAGGAATATGTTCTATTTATTCATAAATAAATATTTTTACATATATCTTATATTTTTTAAAACAAATATATGTATATATCTATATACAGTATATATATATATATATATAATTTGCATACGAAGAGAGAAGCGCTCTACCAGGAACGAACAACAGCTCAGTGGCTTGTTCTATGGCGATTTACCACCTGGAAGCAGCCTCTTTTAGACCAGTGTGCTTTTCACAGAAGAAAACTTTCCTGAAGTATATCAGTCTGATCCTGCCAAGTAAGGTCAGTCCAGCCCCGAAATACCAGGCAATTCTCCTCTGAACAAGGAACATGACAACCCCAGATGATCGTTTCGGCCTCCTATAGGCCTCGTCAGTGAGGTGCAGCCACATTCCTCTAAGCACACTGGGCAAGGAGTCCACGTCTGGTTTCCCCCATCACCCATAGGGAGACTTCCCCAGGGTCATAATAATTTGCATACGAAGAGAGAAGCGCTCTACCAGGAACGAACAACAGCTCAGTGGCTTGTTCTATGGCGATTTACCACCCGGAAGCAGCCTCTTTTAGACCAGTGTGCTTTTCACAGAAGAAAACTTTCCTGAAGTATATCAGTCAGATCCTGCCAAGTAAGGTCAGTCCAGCCCCGAAATACCAGGCAATTCTCCTCTGAACAAGGAACTTGACAACCCCAGACGATCGTTTCGGCCTCCTATAGGCCTCGTCAGTGAGGTGCAGCCACATTCCTCTAAGCACACTGGGCAAGGAGTCCACGTCTGGTTTCCCCCATCACCCATAGGGTGTTCGTTCCTGGTAGAGTGCTTCTCTCTTTGTATGCAAATTATTATGACCCTGGGGAAGTCTCCCTATGGGTGATGGGGGAAACCAGACGTGGACTCCTTTCCCAGTGTGCTTAGAGGAATGTGGCTGCACCTCACTGACAAGGCCCATAGGAGGACGAAACGATCGTCTGGGGTTGTCATGTTCCTTGTTCAGAGGAGAATTGCCTGGTATTTCGGGGCTGGACTGACCTTACTTGGCAGGATCAGACTGATATACTTCAGGAAAGTTTTCTTCTGTGAAAAGCCACTGGTCTAAAAGAGGCTGCTTCTGGGTGGTAAATCGCCATAGAACAAGCCACTGAGCTGTGGTTCGTTCCTGGTAGAGCGCTTCTCTCTTTGTATGCAAATTATTATGACCCTAGGGAAGTCTCCCTATGGGTGATGGGGGAAACCAGAGGTGGACTCCTTGCCCAGTGTGCTTAGAGGAATGTGGCTGCACCTCCCTGACGAGGCCCATAGGAGGCCGAAACGATCGTCTGGGGTTGTCATGTTCCTTGTTCAGAGGAGAATTGCCTGGTATTTCGGGGCTGGACTGACCTTACTTGGCAGGATCAGACTGATATACTTCAGGAAAGTTTTCTTCTGTGAAAAGCACACTGGTCTAAAAGAGGCTGCTTCTGGGTGGTAAATCGCAATAGAACAAGCCACTGAGCTGTTGTTCGTTCCTGGTAGAGCGCTTCTCTCTTTGTATGCAAATTATTATGACCCTGGGGAAGTTTCCCTATGGGTGATGGGGAAAACCAGAGGTGGACTCCTTGCCCAGTGTGCTTAGAGGAATGTGGCTGCACCTCACTGACGAGGCCCATAGGAGGCCGAAACGATCATCTGGGGTTGTCATGTTCCTTGTTCAGAGGAGAATTGCCTGGTATTTCGGGGCTGGACTGACCTTATTTGGCAGGATCAGACTGATATACCTCAGGAAAGTTTTCTTCTGTGAAAAGCACACTGGTCTAAAAGAGGCTGCTTCCGGGTGGTAAATCGCCATAGAACAAGCCACTGAGCTGTTGTTCGTTCCTGGTAGAGCGCTTCTCTCTTTGTATGCAAATTATTATGACCCTGGGGAAGTTTCCCTATGGGTGATGGGGAAAACCAGAGGTGGACTCCTTGCCCAGTGTGCTTAGAGGAATGTGGCTGCACCTCACTGACGAGGCCCATAGGAGGCCGAAACGATTGTCTGGGGTTGTCATGTTCCTTGTTCAGAGGAGAATTGCCTGGTATTTCGGGGCTGGACTGACCTTACTTGGCAGGATCAGACTGATATACTTCAGGAAAGTTTTCTTCTGTGAAAGCACACTGGTCTAAAAGAGGCTGCTTCCGGGTGGTAAATCGCCATAGAACAAGCACTAAGCTGTTGTTCGTTCCTGGAAGACCGCTTCTCTCTTTGTATGCAAATTATATATATATATATATATATATATATATATATGGTTATATATAGGTATAGATATATACAGATATATATAGGAGTATCTATTAAAATACATAGAACATATTTTGCTATGTGCAGAACATTGGAATGCAAAATACAGTAAATACATATCTACAGTATATACATACAAATACATCTTTAGCAATGTATCTGTATGTATCTCCATGTTAAAGTACCTAAGACCTCATATCTTTTTTGTGCAATATATTTTTGAATAATTTTTATTAGATGGTGTTATTATTAATGTAACTGTACTTTGTAATGTATTTTTGATGTGTTTTGTGACACTTTTTAGTTTTGGAAAACAGTTAACCACAGTTCTGAGTATGCGTTAAGGATTGAAAGATAAAAAACAATTGCGATTTCGCTCAACTTGTAATATCAGCGCAATTAAAAATGCTTGCGAACCCCCCCTACACTGTGGAATGTTGACAGTCAATGCCAAATTGAGGTAAGCGGCACGTAACATGTATGTTGAAATAGTTGGACATGCAAAATATGTCTATTTAATGCTCCACAAGAAGTGTACTTCTAAATAACATGTAATAGGCAACACACACGCTAAGAGTTTTATAAATATATATTTTTTTTAGTTTTAATTGGTTTACAAGTTATTTAACATACAGTTATACAGCGGAAAATGAAAAGATAAAAATTCCTGGAAAGGCCAAGAAGCAAACGAAAAAAGTCATGGACTGGTATATAGAAATATAAACGATAACATACGTTAAAGCGCACCTATGTACATACGCTGCATGTGAAGCCTTGATAAGGGCGCTTAACATGGACTATTTGAGATACACCATGTACCATTTATTTGTGTCAGGGTATTTTTCCCTGCTTTGTTTGCCATGTGCTGCTGGCAGCCATTTTACTCACCTCTCTTGATGACTCTGGTGCATACTGTGTGATGATGCTCATTTCCTGCACTTCCTTTTATGGCCAGACTGGTGTACATCATCTGTGTGAGACAGGATGCAGTCTCAGAATTGTGATGTCATCACTTATTATTTAAAGGGCCTCTGTTCAGTATGCTTTGCCCTTGCGTTGTCTCAGACCTGTTTGTGAGAGCTCCTGTGTATTCCTGGCTTGTTAGTTATTTGACTTGTGGACTTTTTATTATTTTTTTGCTATTAATAAAGGTGTGATTATTTTTGCACTTCTCGTCTCAGTCTGATTCCTGGGACCCTGACATTACGCAAGGGCCATGAATACTGATGGTGCTAATAATCCACCTTTACCTGCCATAATTTCCAGGATGGATGAACAGGATCACCGCTTGGATCAATTTACACTAGCCCTACAAACCCTGCTGACTCGCACTGCACAATTGGACCAAAGTGTCCCGCAAGTTATGGCTGCTCCTGTTTCCACTGCTGCACCTAGTCCTACCAGGAGCATGTCCGGTTCTGCACCTCTACCTCAGCGTTATGGAGGCGATCCTTATCAGTGCAGAGGGTTTTTGAACCAGGTGGGCATTTACTTTGAGATGTTGCCTCAGGCGTTTCCTTCTGACAGAGCTAAGGTGGGATTTCTCATCTTGTTACTCTCTGAAACAGCTCTTGCCTGGGCTAATTTCTTGTGGGAGACTAATAAACCTGTGATTTCAAATTACCCTGTATTTGTGGCCTTCTTTCGAAGGGTATTTGATGTTCCGGCTCGCTCCTCCTCTGCTGCTAAACGACTTATGTCCATTCAGCAAGGTACAAGATCTGTTGCTCAGTATGCCATTGAGTTCCATACGCCTGCCGCAGAGGTAGGTTGGAACAATGAAGCCCTTGTTGCCTCCTTCTTTCATGGGCTCTCTTATGCGATTAAAGACGAAGTTGCTGCCAGAGATTTACCAGAAGATCTCGAGGCATTGGTGTCTTTTTTGATCCTAATTGACATCAGACTAGGTGAGAGATCCTCTTTCAAGGAGCGCTTGCGGAAGCCTCCTGTTCCATTGTCTCCTACGTGTTCATTCCCACGCATGCCTCCCTCTCCTCCCATGCCTCCTGGTCCCGAGTCACCAGGAGAGGGCCTTTAGGAGGAGGGAGGGGCACTGCCTCTATTGTGGGTTACAGGGCCACCTTTTGAAGTCTTGTCCTACACGGCCGGGAAACGCTCACACCCAAGGTCCTGTCGGGGGCAGACCTTGAGTGGTTTATCCTCGTCCCCGGAACTGCTAAAGTAGAAACCTTTGGTCACGGTTGTCCTTTCTTGGGTGGACTCCTCCATAGTTACCCAGGCTCTTGTTGACTCCGGTGCTGTGGGCTATTTCATTGACAGTGCTTTTGTATCAAAGCACTCCATTCCTGTTTTGCCTCAGTCCGTTTTTCTTGCTATTGAGGCCATTGATGGCAGGCCCCTTCAGCCCGCACTCGTTACTCACAAAACTGCTCCGTGGCTGTTGGGGCTCGCCATTTTGAAACCCTCCAGTTCCAGGTGATTAACTCTCCGCATTTTCTGGTTGTTCTGGGTTATCCCTGGCTCCAAAAGCACAATCCCAGTCATGACTGGCGCAGGTCCGAAATTTTGTCATGGAAATTTTGTCATGGTCTCCGCAATGTATTTCCACTTGTCTTCGGAAACCAGTTAAAGTCTTGTGCACTTCTTCAGTATCTCAATTGCCAGAGGAGTACCAAGAGTTCCCTAGACGTTTTTTGACAAGGTGCGTGCCGGTACGTTGCCTCCTCACCGGTCTTACGATTGTGCCATAGACCTGCAACCCGGAGTCATTCCTCCTCGAGGCCGGGTTTACCCTCTGTCTGTTGCAGAGAATTGTGCTATGGAGGAGTATGTTGCCGATGCTCTGTCACGGGGGATCATCTGCAAATCCTGCTCTCTGGCTTCTTCTTTGTGAAGATAAAGGATGGCGAGTTAAGACCATGCATCGATTATAGGGTTCTTAATCGTCTTACCATTAAGAATGCTTACCCTATTCCTATTTTAGCCCAGTTGGCGATAGGATAGGATGAAGACTTCGGAGCCTCTTCTGGACCTCTTCTTGCCGGATAGGATGAAGACTTCGGAGCCTCTTCTGGACGGATCGGTGATACCCGGCGTGGTGAAGATAAGGTAGGGAGATCTTCAGGGGCTTAGTGTTAGGTTTTTAAGGGGGGTTTGGGTTACATTAGGGGTATGTGGGTGGTGGGTTGTAATGTTGGGGGGGTATTGTATGTTTTTTTACAGGCAAAAGAGCTGTTTTCTTTGGGGCATGCCCTGCAAAAGGCCCTTTTAAGGGCTGGTAAGGTAAAAGAGCTGATAACTTTTTATTTTAGAATAGGGGTAGGGCATTTTTTTTATTTTGGGGGGCTTTGTTATTTTTTTAGGGGGCTTAGAATAGGTGTAATTAGTTTAAAATTCTTGTAACCTTTTTTTTATTTTTTGTAATTTAGTGTTTGTTTGTTTTTGTAAGTTAGTGTTTTTTTTTTTTTGTAATTTAGTTTAGTTGATTTAATTGTAGATAATTGTAGGTAGTTTATTTAATTAATTTATTGATAGTGTAGTGTTAGGTTTAATTGTAACTTAGGTTAGGATTTATTTTACTGGTAATTTTGTAATTATTTTAACTAGGTAGCTATTAAATAGTTATTAACTATAGCTATTGTACCTGGTTAAAATAAATACAAAGTTGCCTGTAAAATAAATTAATCCTAAATAGCTACAATGTAATTATTATTTATATTGTAGCTATATTAGGGTTTATTTTACAGGTATTTAGCTTTAAATAGGAATAATTTATTTAATAAGATTTATTTTATTTAGTTAGATTTAAATTATATTTAACTTAGGGGTGTTAGTGTTAGGGTTAGACTTAGCTTTAGGGGTTAATACATTTATTATAGTAGCGGTGAGGTCCGGTCAGCAGATTAGGGGTTAATACTTGAAGTTAGGTGTCAGCGATGTTAGGGAGGCAGATTAGGGGGTTAATACTATTTATTATAAGGTTTTTGAGGCGGGAGTGAGGCGGTTTAGGGGTTAATACATTTATTATAGTTACGGCGAGGTCCGGTCGGCAGATTAGGGGTTAATAAGTGTAGGTAGGTAGCGGCGATGTTGGGGGGGCAGATTAGGGGTTAATAAATATTATGTAGGTGTCGGCGATGTTAGGGGCAGCAGATTAGGGTTAACATAGGGATAATGTAGGTTGCGGGCAGTGTACGGTCGTCAGATTAGGGGTTAAAATATTTAATTATAGTGGCGGCGATGTGGGGGGACCTCGGTGTAGGGGTACATAGGTAGTTTATGGGTGTTAGTGTACTTTAGAGCACAGTAGTTAAGAGCTTTATGAACCGGCGTTAGCACATAAAGCTCTTAACTCCTGACTTTTTTCTGCGGCTGGAATCTTGTCGTTAGAGTTCTAACGCTCACTTCAGCCAAGACTCTAAATACCGGCGTTAGGAAGATCCCATTGAAAAGATAGGAAACGCAATTGACGTAAGGGGATCTGCGGTATGGAAAAGTCGCGGCTGGAAAGTGAGCGTTAGACCCTTACCTACAAGACTCTAAATACCAGCGGGCGGCCAAAACCAGCGTTAGGACCCCCTAACACTGGTTTGGACGGCTAACGCAGAACTCTAAATCTAGGCGAAAGTGACTTAAATGTCCTTGTTTGTCCTTGGTCGTGCTTTTCTTTGTAAAGCTTGACATTTTAACAAATTTCAAAAAATAAATATTCAAACTTATGCAAACATATAAAATACTTTTAAGTTCAAGTGTGCGTCCGAGTAAATCAAGAGGGGGGGTTCAGGAGGAAAAACAAGGAGGAGGAGGGATAAAATAATAAATAGGGGAAACCCACCAAGAGGCTTTTGCTGCCCGTGGGGGTATCATTTTGTGCAACCTGCAGCTGTTACAACCGCTATAACGGAGTAGCTTTCCACACAGCCAGCATCATCTCATACGTCACCCAATTGCTTACTTTTAAAATAGTGTAATCTTTCCTAAGGTTAGTAGTCCCTGTACTGAGGAGTACCATTCATCAATTGTTGGGACCTGTTTGATTTCCATTTTTTAGGAATAAGTCTCTTAGCTCCTGTGAGCATTATCAAGAGAAGGGCCCGAGTGTAAACCTCTTTAGTTTTAGGGAGGTGTAGCATTAATATAGTTTCTGGCGTGTTTGGGATTAGTGTTTGTAACTTAACCGACATAGCTTCGAGCACTGCCGACCAGTAATCTGTCAATCTAGGGCACAACCACCAAATATGGATGAGTGTGCCCGGCTCTCCACATCTTCTCCAACATGAGGAGTTGCCGATGGAAAGAGTTGGTGCAGTGTTGTTGGAGTGTAGTACCATCTAATTAATAATTTGAAGATGTATTTCCCTTCCTCATCTTTTAAAAGATCCGGACGGCAACTTCCACAATCTGGTTCTTCAAGGATCTCTCAGGTTGGTGGCATGGGACGATCTCAGGGGGACCCTGGACTCTCCAAGGCCTTTCGGAAGGAGCTAGATTGCTCATTTCGAGAGTCTTGGGTCCAGGTACCTCGTAAATATTACTTTGCCGCTTGGTCAAATGGGCAAAGTAACATTTACGAGTACCTGGGTACCTGGATTGCCTTTCTTCAGATTTAACGGATATTATTAATTATCTCACCTTTTGATTCAGGTCTAGCTTATAGATCTATTAATGTTCACCTTTCTGCCATTCTGCCAGGCATAATTGATAAATAATCTTTCTATAGGGAAACACTGCCCCTGTAGTCTGTAGACTTCTCAAAGCCATAAGATTAAATTGTCCTCCTGTCCCAAAACATCAATTCTTCTAGGAAGTGGATCTTATTTTTTCACTTTTCAAATCTTGGCCTAATAATTCTTTTCTTTCTCTGAAACAGATTTTTGCTAAACTGGCTACTCTTCTTTGTGTAATTTCTTTTCGTAGCGATTGGAACGCTAAATGTTTTTCTCCAGAAGGAGTTACCCTTTTTCTGTCTCGTAGAACTAAGACTTTATCTACTTCTATTTTCTATCCTTTCCTTCCTTCTGAACCTTCTTTATTTGTAGTTGAATGTTTAAAAGTATATGAATCTAGGACCTTATCTTTTAGACTTCTTTCTGATAATCAACTTTTGATTTCTTGTATTCCTCCTCATGCTTCTATCACTTCTACCACTATTGCCAGGTGGGTTAAATGGGTCATGAAAGAAGAGTCAGAGTCACTAAGTCAGAGGTTCTGCGGCTTCCAAAGCCTTTTTAAAATCTACTCCTCTACAAAAAATTTTGAATGCTGCCGACTGGTCCTCAGACTCTATATTCAAACAGTTTTATTTTAGACCTATTCAACATGCCTCACTTACCGCTAGATTTAGAGTTCTGCGGCCAAAGGGGTGCGTTAGCTACGCATGCTTTTTCCCCCCGCACCTTTTAAATACCGCTGGTATTTAGAGTTCACAGAAGGGCTGCGTTAGGCTCCAAAAAGGGAGCGTAGAGCATAATTTACCGCCACTGCAACTCTCAATACCAGCGGTGCTTACGGACACGGCCAGCTTCAAAAAACGTGCTCGTGCACGATTCCCCCATAGGAAACAATGGGGCAGTTTGAGCTGAAAAAAAACCTAACACCTGCAAAAAAGCAGCGTTCAGCTCCTAACGCAGCCCCATTGTTTCCTATGGGGAAACACTTCCTAAGTCTGCACCTAACACCCTAACATGAACCCTGAGACTAAACACCCCTAACCTTACACTTGTTAACCCCTAATCTGCCGCCCCCCGCTATCGCTTCCCCTGCATATTATTATTAACCCCTAATCTGCCACTCCTGTACACTGCCGCAACCTACTTTATCCCTATGTACCCCTAATCTGCTGCCCCTCAACACCGCCGACCCCTATATTATATTTATTAACCCCTAATCGTGCCGCCCCCAACGTCGCCACCACCTACCTACAATTATTAACCCCTAATCTGCCGACCGGACATCACCGCTACTATAATAAAGTTATTAACCCCTAATCCGCCTCACTTCCCGCCTCAATAACCCTATAATAAATAGTATTAACCCTAATCTGCCATCCCTAACATCGCTGACACCTAACTTCAAGTATTAACCCCTAATCTGCCGACCGGACCTCACCGCTACTCTAATAAATTTATTAACCCCTAAAGCTAAGTCTAACCCTATCACTAACACCCCCCCTAAGTTAAATATAAATTTTATCTAACGAAATAAATTAACTCTTATTAATTAAATTATTCCTATTTAAAGCTAAATACTTACCTGTAAAATAAACCCTAATATAGCTACAATATAAATTATAATTATATTGTAGCTATTTTAGGATTAATATTTATTTTACAGGCAAACTTTGTATTTATTTTAACCAGGTACAATAGCTATTAAATAGTTATTTACTATTTAATAGCTACCTAGTTAAAATAATTACAAAATTACCTGTAAAATAAATCCTAACCTAAGTTACAATTAAACCTAACACTACACTATCAATAATTAATTAAATAAAATACTACAATTATCTACAATTAAACCTAACACTACACTATCAATAAATTAATTACATAAAATACCTACAAATAAATACAATTAAATAAACTAACTAAAGTACAAAAAATAAAAAAAGAACTAAGTTACAAAAAATAAAAACATAATTTACAAACATTGGAAAAATATTACAACAATTTTAAGCTAATTACACCTACTCTAAGCCCCCTAATAAAATAACAAAGCCCCCCAAAATAAAAAAATGCACTACCCTATTCTAAAATAAAAATAGAAAAGCTCTTTTACCTTACCAGCCTTAAAAGGGCCTTTTGCGGGGCATGCCCAAAGAATTCTGCTCTTTTGCCTGTAAAAAAAAAACATACAATACCCCCCACCCAACATTACAACCCACCACCCACATACCCCTAATCTAACCCAAACCCCCCTTAAATAAACCTAACACTAAGCCCCTGAAGATCATCCTACCTTATCTTCACCACGCCGGGTATCACCAATCCGTCCAGAGGAGGCTGGAATGGAAATCTTCATCCAAGTCCAAGCGGGGGCTGAAGAGGTCCATCATCGGGCTGAAGTCTTGATCCAAGCGGGCGCTGAAGAGGTCCATCATCAGGCTGAAGTCTTGATCCAAGCGGGCGCTGAAGAGGTCCATCATCGGGCTGAAGTCTTCTATCAAGCGGCATCTTCAATCTTCTTTCTTCCGGATCCATCTTCATCCCGCCGACGCGGAAACATCCTTCCTGGCCGACGACTTCCTGACGAATGACGGTTCCTTTAAGGGACGTCATCCAAGATGGCGTCCCTCGAATTCCGATTGGCTGATAGGATTCTATCAGCTAATCGGAATTTAGGAAAATTCTGATTGGCTGATGGAATCAGCCAATCAGATTCAAGTTCAATCAGCTCCAATCAGCCAATAGAATGCGAGCTCAATCTGATTGGCTGATTGGATCAGCCAATCGGATTGAACTTGAATCTGATTGGCTGATTCCATCAGCCAATCAGAATTTTCCTACCTTAATTCCGATTGGCTGATAGAATCCTATCAGCCAATCGGAATTCGAGGGACGCCATCTTGGATAACGTCCCTTAAAGAAACCGTCATTCGTCGGGAAGTCGTCGGCCAGGAAGGATGTTCCGTGTCGGCGGGATGAAGATGGATCCGGAAGAAAGAAGATTGAAGATGCCGCTTGATAGAAGACTTCAGCCGGATGATGGACCTCTTCAGCGCCCGCTTAGATCAAGACTTCAGCCCGATGATGGACCTCTTCAGCCCCCGCTTGGGCTTGGATGAAAATTTCGGAGCCTCCTCTGGACGGATCGGTGATACCCGGCGTGGTGAAGATAAGGTAGGATGATCTTCAGGGGCTTAGTGTTAGGTTTATTTAAGGGGGGTTTGGGTTAGATTAGGGGTTATGTGGGTGGTGGGTTGTATCGTTGGGGGGGTATTGTATGTTTTTTTTTTTACAGGCAAAAGATCAGAATTCTTTGGGCAAGCCCCGCAAAAGGCCCTTTTAAGGGCTGGTAAGGTAAAAGAGCTTTTCTATTTTTATTTTAGGAATAGGGTTAGGGCATTTTTTTTATTTTGGGGGGCTTTGTTATTTTATTAGGGGGCTTTGAGTAGGTGTAATTAGCTTAAAATTGTTGTAATATTTTTCTAATGTTTGTAAATAATTTTTAATTTTTTGTAACTTAGTTCTTTTTTTATTTTTTGTACTTTAGTTAGTTTATTTAATTGTACTTATTTGTAGTTTTTTTATGTAATTAATTTATTGATAGTGTAGTGTTAGGTTTAATTGTAGATAATTGTAGGTATTTTATTTAATTAATTTATTGATAGTGTAGTGTTCGGTTTAATTGTAACTTAGGTTAGGATTTATTTTACAGGTAATTTTGTAATTATTTTAACCAGGTAGCTATTAAATAGTTATTAACTATTTAATAGCTATTATACCTGGTTAAAATAAATACAAAGTTACCTGTGAAATAAATATTAATCCTAAAATAGCTACAATATAATTATAATTTATATTGTAGCTATATTAGGGTTTATTTTACAGGTAAGTATTTAGCTTTAAATAGGAATAATTTATTTAATAAGAGTTAATTTATTTCGTTAGATAAAAATTATATTTAATTTAGGGGGGTGTTAGTGTTAGGGTTAGACTTAGCTTTAGGGGTTAATACATTTATTAGAGTAGCGGTGAGGTCCGGTCGGCAGATTAGGGGTTAATACTTTAAGTTAGGTGTCAGCGATGTTAGGGAGGGCAGATTAGGGGTTAATACTACTTATTATAGGGTTATTGAGGCGGGAGTGAGGAGGGATATTAGGGGCTTAATAACTTTATATAGTAGCGGTGAGGTCCCAGGGTCGGCAGATTAGGGGTTAATAATTGTAGGTAGGTGGCGGCGACGTTGGGGGGCGGCAGATTAGGGGTTAATAAATATAATATAGGGGTCGGCGGTGTTAGGGGCAGCAGATTAGGGTACATAGGGATAATGTAGGTTGCGGCAGTTGTACGGTCGGGCAGATTTAGGGTTTAAAAAAATGTATTAGAGTGGCGGCCTCGGTTTAGGGGTACATAGGTAGTTGATGGGTGTTAGTGTACTTTAGAGCACAGTAGTTAGAGCTTTATGAACCGGCGTTTGCCCATAAAGCTCCTTAAACTCCCTGGCTTTTCTCTGCGGCTGGAGTCTTGTAGTTTAGATTTCTAACGCTCACTTCAGCCAAGACTCTAAATTACCAGCGTTAGAAAGATCCCATTGAAAAGATAGGATACGCATATGGCTAGGGGGATCTGCGGTATGGAAAAGTCGCGGCTTGGAAGTGAGCGTTTCCTGACTGACTCTAATACCAGCGGGCGGCCAAAACCAGTGTTAGGAGCCCCTAACGCTGGTTTTGACGGCTAACGCAGAACTCTAAATCTAGGCATTAATTTATTTTCTTAATTGTTTTAAACTTGCAAAATAGGAGTCTCTGGTCTTGTAATAAAATTCTGATTATCCTAGCTTGTGAAGGTATAATATAGATTTTATTAAAGACACAGAGGACGAGTATTTCCCTCCTCGTGTTTTTTTCCCACCCTTTTTGTAATTGCATGTTATTAATAATTTCTTGTTTCTTAACAGTTACTAACTGAACAGATCCTTTTCTTCTCTTCGGATTTTTACCCTTAACTCAAGCAGATCACTTTCTATGGCAGTCCTTGGTCCAGTTTTCATTCTGCAAGCAAGATCTTCACTTCCAAGATGTCTTCAGGACAAGTTTACAGTTTTTTCTTTGCATGTTTATTGTTATGTATTTTGGGACCTTTGTGGTCTTTTTGTTTTTCTCTTCAATTCCTCCCATCGTGAGCATCAAGAATGAGGAGGTTTAGCTGCGTTTTGGTCAGTTTTATGGACACTATTCTACTATGATTGTCACTTTTTCCTGGTGTTATAATGTTAGCCTATACTCTGGCCACTTATTTTGTTCTCTGTTATCTGTATTGTTCGCTGATGGTATTATGTTATTCTTTTAAGTGCTGCAGTATGAGTAGTAAAAAGAGAGAATTTTCAGTCACAGTGTGTAAGCAGCTGACCAGACCAAGCAGGAAAATTTGAATCTTTCCCATTAGAGGTTGCTTGAGGGCATGACTTAGAAAAACTATTACTCCCTCTCTTCATTGATACATGTACCACAGGCTGAGAAACACAGGGGTGCAAGATCTGGTTCAATGCAGTTAGTATTCTATTTTTTAAATTTATTGATCTTTTTCAGTAACAAAGACAAAACATTTGCTTAAACCAACAGAAACAAACATTAGGTTGTCAAACAGGAGTAAAGCTGTATAAGTCATAAACATTAAATAAGATTTAGGCGGACATGCGCAGCATCAGATTAATCTAGACCTATTTTGGCATGCCTCAAAGGCTGTCCTGAGAGGTAGATCACAGCTTACACTGCACATGTCAAAGCCATGGCCAAAAAGGTCACCAGTCAAATACTAAAAAATCTCACAAGAGCCTATAATGCTAATTTACGCCACCCCACGCACCAGAATCAACAGCAATACTATAAATTGAAGCAGGAGAGGGACACTCACATACAGATAGTGGATAATGCATATGCGGTCCACAGGCAAGGTAAATTCTATAGATATGGCAACAAAGCCGGCAAACTTATGTCAAACATGGTTAGAATAGTTACACCCAAATCAAACATACCAGCGATTAAAACTGACCGGGGTCTCCATACAGACACTCCTACAATCATGAAGGAATTTATGTCCTTTTACACCAATCTGTATGCCAAACAAAAGATTAAGGGGTCTGACAAACTACTTTTCTGTAAACATATAGCCATCTCAAAGTTATCACAGGAACATTAAGCCTCCCTTAATGCCCCTATATGAACCCAAGAAGTAGTAGCTGCCATTAAACATGCCAAGTTGGGGAAGGCAGTGGGCCCAGATAGTCTTCCTATTGAGCATTACAAAATCCTCAGCGCTGACATAGCACCCACCTTTGGCGTCACTGTTTTATGGGTATTTAACGGGAAACTCAAAACCAGACCCTCGATTTACAGATGCCAACATCTGTATCATCCTAAAGCCAGATAGAGTTCCCACTCTGCCCTCGTCCTACAGGCCTATCTCATTACTGAATAGCGACTACAAGCTGTTCGCCAAAATCTTGGCGGATAGGCTGGCAGGGGTTCTCCCATCCTTAATACACCCAGACCAGACAGGGTTTGTCAGACAACGCTCCTCAGTTACCAATTTGAGAAAAACGTAATACCACTACCCACAAAACAATCCCCCTGATATCCCCTTATTAGACACATGCCTGGCTTCTGCTTGTTGATCTGAGAAGGCATTCGACAGGGTGGAGTGGATCATTTGTATCCACCCCACTTCCTTGACAAATTTGGGTGTGACTGGAAACTTTTTTAGGGTAATCCAAAAGCTTTACCAACACACCATCAGCATCCCTAATTATCAATGGTGGCCTGTACTCTTTCAGACCTCGAGAGAGGGAACGAGACAAGGGCTGCCCGGTAATCACCGCTATTGTTTGACCTGGCCATTGAGCGTTGGCATGTTATATACGGCAGCATTGTGCAGGCCTTCAGATCAATAGGCCAACACTTGCATCTTTCCCTGTTTGCGGATAACCGCCCTACTTTACATTGGCAACCCCTCTTTAAACATATCTAAGTTAATAGACATCCTGACAAGATTTGGAAACTTTACTGGGTATAAAATTAATGTTGACAAGTCGGAGGTAACATGGCTACAGAACACAAGCAACGCCTCGCTTAGTAATACCAATCTCAAAGTCACGTCGGGGCTCATTCAAGTAATTAGACATCCACCTACACGTCGACCCCACGCGTATTTACCACCTTAACATCCCGAAAACTTTACCCATATACAAAGCCTTATACGAGGATGGCGGGGTCTCCCGCTTTCCCTTCATGGTAGGATCCACCTATTGAAAATGATAGTATTGCCCAAGATCTTGTATCCTTTACAGATGCTTCCCTTCCTACTCCACAACAAAGACTCACTAACTATCTCTGCCACCTTTGCCTCATTTGTATGGAATCAAAAGAAACACAGGATAAGCATGACTAAATTAGCTATGACATCGCATGCAGGGGGCCTCAAAATCCCGAACATTCAGTGGTAAACCTGGGCAACCCTAGCTAAAATAGTTCTGGGATGGCTTACTAATTCAGACTATTTCAGCCCTACTGTAGAAACTGACATTGCGGCGCCACTCCATTTGGCCTATCTCCCACACGCCAGCTTGTCTAATCTCCTACAGCATATCTCCCGAAATATCCTATTTTGAGCGTGGCACAAACTATGTAGATTCTGGGGCATTGATCACACGGTATACAGATACCTGCCAATACAAGGGAATCCTAAATTTATACCTGGTTACACCACACAAGCCTTCCAGGAGTGGAGGGCCCATGGGCTGACCTCTATCGCACAATTAATTAACCCTACTACACTCTAAATCCTTCCCTTTTCTAACCTCCGGGAAACCTATGACATACCTTCCAACAACATGTTCGCATATTTTCAGTGCAGGCACTATGTACAGGCTCTTATCGCGGCCAAACTACTTACAACAACTAGCTCCAACATAGATAAACTTGGTTGTATCATAAAACAGGTGGCCCACTCCATCACGCATGTATATAATATGATAATTGCCCATCTTGAGCAACCGATAATGCAAGGGATACACACAAGTGGCAGGAAATGAGGGATATCTCAGTCACCTTACAGGAGGTCACTACAAGTTTTTCATGAGTTCAGAAGGCTACACTCTCCGCATACTTGAGAGAATCACATGTTAAATTAATTCACCAAGCTTACAGCCTACTGAAATTGAGAACTAAATGGGTCCCCCAGGCGCTAGACATATGTAATAAGTGCTCAGTCCCGTCTCTTGATCTTATACATCTCATGTGGGATTGCCATAAACTGAAGAGACTTTGGGGCAAAGTGGTGTATTGGCTTCAGAAAATACTACACGGGAATATAATTTTAACGGCCTCTAACATTATCTTCTTACACGATACACACGTTGCACCACTGCACCAAAAATTCCTACACTCAGTGATCTTCATGACTATGAAATGAATCCTGCAATATTGGGTTTCTACCAGGGCTCCACCTTTTAAGAAATTAACAAAGGCAGTACACGCTCAAATGCTTATAGAACAAGCAGATGTCTAAGGAGACCTAGATAAGAGAATCAAGACGTTTGTACACAAATAGGAACCTTACTTATTATATATCCCTCTCCCCTTAAGACACAAGATCTTACACCCCTTCCGGAATTCACCATTTATTCTCGCAGAGAACTTGTGTGGTACATGGTGCCCCCCTTCCCCTACTACAGGTTAGGCATGAACAGGCAGTACTCGTACAACATCATTTACCTGATCACTGTGGCCTTATTTCCTTTTCACCCTTGAGCAAAGATGGAGAGGTATGGCCTTTTATTTTATTTTATGTCTTTAGCTACTTAATTAGGTTATTGTTAATGTAATTGTTAGTTCTGGGTTTTTTTTATGAGTTTGTATCTGGAAACCAGAAATGTAAGCATAACATGTTACCATAGAGCACTGAATAGACGAGGACACACCTTACTCATTGGAACAGTATGGCTGTTTGAGGACCATAACATGTAATGGAAAGGTCCCCGCTTCCAACTCGAGCCATTTACTATAAATATGCAAGTGCATGCTGCAAGCTGTTTGCCATTTGTTAGTTCTGGTTTTCCATATGTGTTATACCCTGGAACCAATTAACACAGCATATGTCACAGGCGACTGAAGAGTTGAGATAATATTACCCTACATCAAAACGGCTGAGTTGAAGTAGTCTAGCATAAATAGCAGGGTTCCACTTTTAACTATGGGTTCTTTATTATAGTTGTGTATACGTGTTATTTGTTTGTTATAAAATATTTAAAAACCGGATCCCTATCTAGACATGGAGACCCCTGCTTTTGCGGCTGTCATCCTGCCCCGCTGTGGTGGAGGGTATGCGCGCTCACTAAACCTATTATGTGATTAATTGTCTTTGTATTTGTTTTTTACCATGTTGTGATGGATCTGGACAATAAATAAGTTAAAAAAAAAAAAAAATAAGAAGATTTAGGAAGCTAATAATTTTACCCCAGAGCAAACATGGGCCTAGAATTGGAGTTTGGCGTTAGCCGTGAAAACCAGCGTTAGAGGCTCCTAACGCTGGTTTTAGGCTACCGCCGGTATTTGGAGTCACTCAAAAAAGGGTCTAATGCTCACTTTTCAGCCCGCGACTTTTCCATACCGCAGATCCCCTTACGTCAATTGCGTATCCTATCTTTTCAATGGGATTTTTCTAACCCGGTATTTAGAGTCGTGTCTGAAGGTGAGCGTTAGAAATCTAACGACAAAACTCGAGCCGCAGAAAAAAGTCAGGAGTTTAAGAGCTTTCTGGGCTAACGCCGGTTCATATAAGCTCTTAACTACTGTACTCTAAAGTACACTAACACCATAAACTACCTATGTGCCCCTAAACCGAGGTCCCCCCACATTGCCGCAACTCCGATTCATTTTTTAACCCCTATTCTGCCGACCGCCACCTACGTTATTCCTTATGTACCCCTAATTGCTGCCCCTAACACCGCCGACCCCTCTATTATATTTATTAACCCCTAAGCTGCCCCCCACAACGTCGCCGCCAGCTACCTACACTTATTAACCCCTAATCTGCCGACCGCAAAGAGCCGCCGCCAGCTGCATTATCCTATGTACCCCTATCTGCTGCCCAAACATCGCCGACCCCTATTATTATATTTATTAACCCCTAACCTGCCCCCCCACAACGTCGCCGCCACCTACCTACAATAATTAACCCCTAATCTGCTGACCGCAAAGAGCCGCCAGCTACTTATAGCTATGTACCCCTAATCTGCTGCCCCTAACACCGCCGACCCCCTATATTATATTTATTTACCCCTAACCTGCCCTCCCTAACATCGCCGACACCTAACTTTAATTATTAACCCCTAATCTGCGAGTGAATCTCGCCGCTATTCTAATAAATGTATTAACCCCTAAAGCTAAGTCTAACCCTAACACTAACACCCCCCCTAAGTTAAATATAATTTTAATCTAACGAAATTAATTAACTCTTATTAAATAAATTATTCCTATTTAAAGCTAAATACTTACCTGTATAATAAATCCTAATATAGCTACAACATAAATTATAATTATATTATAGCTATTTTAGGATTAATATTTATTTTACAGGTAACTTTGTATTTATTTTAACTAGGTACAATAGCTATTAAATAGTTAAGAACTATTTAATAGCTAAAATAGTTAAAATAATTACAAATTTACCTGTAAAATAAATCCTAACCTAAGTTACAATTAAACCTAACACTACACTATCAATAAATTAATTAAATAAAATACCTACAATTACCTACAATTAAACCTAACACTACACTATCAATAAATAAATTAAATACAATACCTACAAATAACTACAATGAAATAAACTAACTAAAGTACAAAAAATAAAAAAGAACTAAGTTACAAAAAATAAAAAAATATTTACAAACATAAGAAAAATATTACAACAATTTTAAACTAATTACACCTACTCTAAGCCCCCTAATTAAAATAACAAAGCCCCCCAAAATAAAAAAATGCCCTACCCTATTCTAAATTACTAAAGTTCAAAGCTCTTTTACCTTACCAGCCCTGAACAGGGCCCTTTGCGGGGCATGCACCAAGAAGTTCAGCTCTTTTGCCTGTAAAAAAAAAACATACAATACCCCCCCCCCACAACATTACAACCCACCACCCACATACCCCTAATCTAACCCAAACCCCCCCTTAAATTAACCTAACACTAAGCCCCTGAAAGATCATCCTACCTTGTCTTCACCATACCAGGTTCACCGATCCGTCCTGGCTCCAAAATCTTCATCCAACCCAAGCGGGGGCTGGCGATCCATCTTCCGGCGGCTGAAGAGGTCCAGAAGAGGCTCCAAAGTCTTCATCCTATCCGGGAAGAAGAGTAGATCCGGACCGGCAACCATCATCTTCCAAGCGGCATCCTCTATCTTCATCCAATGAGGACCGGCTCCATCCTGAAGACCTCCACCGCGGACCCATCTTCATCCGGCGACGACCAACTGAAGAATGACGGTTCCTTTAAGGGACGTCATCCAAGATAGCGTCCCTCGAATTCCGATTGGCTGATAGGATTCTATCAGCCAATCGGAATTAAGGTAGGAATATTCTGATTGGCTGATGGAATTCAGCCAATCAGAATCAAGATCAATCCGATTGGCTGATCCAATCAGCCAATCAGATTGAGCTCGCATTCTATTGGCTGATCGGAACAGCCAATAGAATGCGAGCTCAATCTGATTGGCTGATGTTTGGATCAGCCAATCGGATTGGAACTTGATTCTGATTGGCTGATTCCATCAGCCAATCAGAATATTCCTACCTTAATTCCGATTGGCTGATAGAATCCTATCAGCCAATCGGAATTCGAGGGACGCCATCTTGGATGACGTCCCTTAAAGGAACCCGTCATTCTTCAGTTGGACGTCGCCGATGAAGATGGGTCCGCGGTGGAGGTCTTCAGGATGGAGCCGGTCCTCATCGGATGAAGATAGAAGATGCCGCTTGGAAGATGATGGTTGCCGGTCCGGATCTACTCTTCTTCCCGGATAGGATGAAGACTTTGGAGCCTCTTCTGGGACCTCTTCAGCCACCGGAAGATGGATCGCCAGCCCCCGCTTGGGTTGGAGGAAGATTTTGGAGCCAGGACAGATCGGTGAACCTGGTATGGTGAAGACAAGGTAGGATGATCTTCAGGGGCTTAGTGTTAGGTTTATTTAAGGGGGGTTTGGGTTAGATTAGGGGTATGTGGGGTGGTGGGTTTGTAATGTTGGGGGGGGGAGTATTGTATGGTTTTTTTTACAGGCAAAAGAGCTGAACTTCTTGGGGCATGCCCCGCAAAGGGCCCTGTTCAGGGCTGGTAAGGTAAAAGAGCTTTGAACTTTAGTAATTTAGAATAGGGTAGGGCATTTTTTTTATTTTGGGGGGGCTTTGTTATTTTTATTAGGGGGCTTAGAGTAGGTGTAATTAGTTTAAAATTGTTGTAATATTTTTCTTATGTTTGTAAATATTTTTTTATTTTTGTAACTTAGTTCTTTTTTATTTTTTGTACTTTAGTTAGTTTATTTCTTTGTAGTTATTTGTAGGTATTGGTATTTAATTTATTTATGGAATAGTGTAGTGTTAGGTTTAATTGTAGGTAATTGTAGGTATTTTATTTAATTAATTTATTGATAGTGTAGTGTTAGGTTTAATTGTAACTTAGGTTAGGATTTATTTTACAGGTAATTTTGTTATTATTTTAACTAGGTAACTATTAAATAGTTCTTAACTATTTAATAGCTATTGTACCTGGTTAAAATAATTACAAAGTTACCTGTAAAATAAATATTAATCCTAAAATAGCTATAATATAATTATAATTTATAGTGTAGCTATATTAGGATTTATTTTACAGGTAAGTATTTAGCTTTAAATAGGAATAATTTATTTAATAAGAGATAATTAATTTCGTTAGATGTAAATTATATTTAACTTAGGGGGGTGTTAGTGTTAGGGTTAGACTTAGCTTTAGGGGTTAATACATTTATTAGAATAGCGGTGAGCTCCAGTCGGCAGATTAGGGGTTAATAATTGAAGTTAGGTGTCGGCGATGTTAGGGAGGGCAGATTAGGAGTTAATACTATTTATTATAGGGTTAGTGAGGCGGATTAGGGGTTAATAACTTTATTATAGTAGTGCTCGGGTCCGGTCGGCAGATTAGGGGTTAATAAGTGTAGGCAGGTGGAGGCGACGTTGTGGGGGGCAGATTAGGGGTTGATAAATATAATATAGGGGTCGGCGATGTTAGGGCAGCAGATTAGGGGTACATAGGGATAATGTAAGTAGCGGCGGTTTACGGAGCGGCAGATTAGGGGTTAATAATAATATGCAGGGGTCAGCGATAGCGGGGGCTGCAGATTAGGGGTTAATAAGTGTAAGGTTAGGGGTGTTTAGACTCGGGGTACATGTTAGAGTGTTAGGTGCAGACGTAGGAAGTGTTTCCGCATAGCAAACAATGGGGCTGCGTTAGGAGCTGAACGCGGCTTTTTTGCAGGTGTTAGGTTTTTTTTCAGCTCAAACAGCCCCATTGTTTCCTATGGGGGAATCGTGCACGAGCACGTTTTTGAGGCTGGCCGCTTGCGTAAGCAACTCTGGTATCGAGAGTTGAAGCTGCGTTAAATATGCTCTACGCTCCTTTTTTGGAGCCTAACGCAGCCTTTATGTGGACTCTCAATACCAGAGTTATTTTGCCCTACAAAATAAAAAAAGCCAGCGTTATCTTTTCGGGTCGTTACCGACAAAACTCTAAATCTAGCCGAAAGAGTTTTCCACGAGTCCAAATGTAAAAACTATATATATAACACAATAAGCTAAACAAATTATTATATTGTTAGTAATCATAGCCTGAAAAATCTGTGGATAAGGATATATACAACAAATATGAACCATCTTTTCCACCTGTGGAAGCAATAACTCCATTAAAGACATAAGAGTAGAGCTGAAAAAAAGAAGAGAAAAGAAAAGTAAACTGGGCAGGTAGAGGCTCCTGTTCAACCATCCCATCCAACAAATGTAGTCTGCACCAGAAGTAGTGTATGCATCTAAAGTACCTCACTAGTTTTCTATAGTCTCACTATAACAGAACAGGTGCTATTGAGGACAGTTTGTAAAGGCGTTGAATGGATCTTACATCTGCAGCCAGTGTTACCTTTCAACAGCACACTTGCTGGTTTTAGGGAAAATGTAGAGCCTAGTATGGTACAGTATACTTGTTCTATATTTACCCAAAATGTTTGGAGACTTGGGCATTGCTACCATATATGTAATACTGTATCTTGCGTGTCGCAACCTCTCCAACCAAGAGGTGAGGTTTTGTGATAAATTGTTTTGACATGTGAGGGAGTGAGAAACCATCTGAATAGTATCTTAACCCCTTAAAGGTGCATGTTATAGACACTACTATAAAGAAAAATATGCAGAGATACTGATATAAAAATCTAGTATAGAACCTTTTAAAAAGTTACTTAGAAGCTCCCCGTTTAGCACTGTTGATGAGGTTAGGCTGGGACATCCACTGAAAGGGGCTGGGAAAACAAAAAGAGCAGATACCCCTAAACCTAAGTCTAACCCTAACCCTAACAAGCCCCCCAAAATAAAAAAAATGCCCTACCCTATTCTACATTAAAAAGTTAACAGCTCTATTACCTTACCAGCCCTTAAAAGGGCCTTTTGCGGGGCATGCCCCAAAGAAATCAGCTCTTTTGCCTGTAAAATAAAAATACAACCCCCCCAACATTAAAACCCACCACCCACATACCCCTACTCTAACCCAAACCCCCCTTAAATAAACCTAACACTACCCCCCCTGAAGATCATCCTACCTTTAGCCGTCTTCAGCCAGCCGACCACCGATGGAACAGAAGAGGACATCCGCAGCAGCCAAAGTCATCATCCAAGGAACGCTGAAGAAGTCTTCCATCCGATTGAAGTCATCATCCAAGGGGCGCTGAAGAAGTCTTCCATCCGATTGAAGTCATCATCCAAGCGGTGTCTTCAATCTTCATCCATCTTCAGACGAGCCGACGCGGAGCCATCTTCTTCCACTGACAACTTCCCGACGAATGACGGTTCCTTTAAGTGATGTCATCCAAGATGGCGTCCCTCGAATTCCGATTGGCTGATAGGATTCTATCAGCCAATCGGAATTAAGGTAGGAAAAATCTGATTGGCTGATTTAATCAGCCAATCAGATTGAGCTCGCATTCTATTGGCTGATTGAACTTCAATCTGATTGGCTGATTAAATCAGCATTTCAGATTTTTCATACCTTAATTCCGATTGGCTGATAGAATCCTATCAGCCAATCGGAATTCGAGGGACGCCATCTTGGATGACGTCACTTAAAGGAACCGTCATTCGTCGGGAAGTCGTCGGTGGAAGAAGATGGCTCCACGTCTGCTGATCTGAAGATGGCTCCGCTCCGCTCCGGATGGATGAAGATTGAAGACGCCGCCTGGATGATGACTTCAATCGGATGGAAGACTTCTTCAGCGCCCCTTGGATGATGACTTCAATCGGATGGAAGACTTCTTCAGCTCCCCTTGGATGATGACTTTGGCCGCTGCGGATGTCCTCTTCTGTTCCATCGGTGGTCGGCTGGCTGAAGACGGCTAAAGGTAGGATGATCTTCAGGGGGGTAGCGTTAGGTTTATTTAAGGGGGGTTTGGGTTAGAGTAGGGGTATGTGGGTGGTGGGTTTTAATGTTTGGGGGGTTGTATTTTTATTTTACAGGCAAAAGAGCTGATTTCTTTGCGGCATGCCCCACAAAAGGCCCTTTTAAGGTATGGTAAGGTAATAGAGCTGTTAACTTTTTAATGTAGAATAGGGTAGGGCATTTTTTTATTTTGGGGGGCTTTGTTATTTTATTAGGGGGCTTAGATTAGGTGTAAGTAGCATAACATTTTTGTAATATTTTTGAAATGTTTGTAACTTATTTTTGTTTATTTTTTGTAACTTAGTTTTATTTATTTTTTGTACTTTAGTTAGTTTATTTAATTGTATTTAATTGTAGGTATTTGTAGGTAATTTATTTAATTAATTTAATGATAGTGTAGTGTTAGGTTTAATTGTAACTTAGGTTAGGATTTATTTTACAGGTAATTTTGTATTTCTTTTAGCTAGGTAGTTATTAAATAGTTAATAACTATTTAATAACTATTCTAACTAGCTAACCTAAATACAAAGTTACCTGTAAAATAAATATAAATCCTAAAATAGCTACAATGTAATTATTAATTACATTGTAGTTATCTTAGGGTTATTTTACAGGTAAGTATTTAGTTTTAAATAGGAATAATTTATTTAATGATAGTGTAGTGATAGGTGTAATTGTAACTTAGGTTAGTTTTTATTTTACAGGTAAATTTCTCTTTATTTTAACTAGGTAGCTATTAAATAGTTAATAACTATTTAATAGCTATTGTACCTAGTTAAAATAAATTGAAATTTGCCTGTAAATTAAAAATAAATCCTAAGATAGCTACAATATAATTATTATTTATATTGTAGCTATATTAGGGTTTATTTTAAAGGTAAGTATTTAGTTTTAAATAGGATTAATTTAGTTAATAAGAGTTATAATATTTAGATGTATTTAATTAATATTTAAGTTAGGGGGGTGTTAGGGTTAGGGTTAGACTTAGGTTTAGGGGTTAATAATTGTATTATAGTGGCGGCGGTGTAGGTGGGGCAGGATAGGGGTTAATAAATTTATTATAGGTGGCAACGGTGTAGGGGGGCAGATTAGGGGTTAATAAGTTTAATATAGGTGGCGACGGTGTAGGGGGCAGATTAGGGGTTAATCAGTTTAATATAGGTTGTGGCGGGGTCCGGGAGCGGCGGATTAGGGGTTAAACAATTTATTTAGTTGCGGCAGGGTCTGGGATCGGCAGGATAGGGGTTAATAAATTTATTATAGGTGGCGGCGGTATAGGGGGGGCAGGATAGGGGTTACTAGGTATAATGTAGGTGGCGGTGGGCTCAGGGAGCGGCGGTTTAGGGGTTAATACATTTATTATAGTTGCGGCGGGGTCTAGGAGTGGCGGTTTAGGGGTTAATAACTGTATTTAGTTGCGGGGGGCACCGGGGGCGCCGGTATAGGGGGTAGAACAGTGTAGTTTAGTGTGGGTGCTTAGTGACAGCTTATCAATAAAGCTCGGAAAAAGCCGAAGAGCAGCTAGATCGGATGAGTGATAACTATCACAGTCCGCTGCTCATCGCCCCGTACTTGGTGTGCGGCTTTTGGACAGCTTTTTTGATAACTTTGGCGAGCGTATTTAGGTCCGCGGCGGCGATGTGAGGTGAGCTTAGGCGGGCGTATTGGGGCCGGCGATGGCAGGTAAGTAGACACGTTGATAACTAGAGGCCAGTGTCACTGTCTTTATTGGGCAAGGTGGTGCTGTGGGAGGATTGGTAAAGGAGTAAGGCTGATGGGAAGTCCATTGAGGGAGGGGAGGGTTCCCTATGCTACTGAAACATTTTTGGTAGGGGAGGGGGAGGATAGGTCCCCAATATTTGCAACAACTATTTTAATTCCTCCTCCAAGCGGAAACTTCCACAGGTATACAGATTAAAAGAGACATAATATTAACATTTCAAAGTTTCAAAGATAAAGAGAAAATAATGGCTGCTGCTAGAAAACTCCATCAAATCATCTATGATAGAATTAACCTCCAAATCTTCGCTTCTATCATGTTGAATAAACACAGGGAAGCCAAATTCCTAGCAAATCACCTGCACGATCTGAAGATACCCTATCGCTGGTGCTTCCCCTTCTGCATAAAAGTCCTACATGATTCACAGACAGTCATCTACACAATATGACCTAGAGCCTTTTTCTGCAAACGACTGAATATAACCTTACCTTCGGCGCCCTCATTGAGATTACCATCTCCTTCCAGAGACCAACAACAACTACCCCCACCCCAACAACGATCTTACTGGACGAAAGTGAACAGAAAGCTTAAAGGGACACTGAACCCAATTTTTTCTTTCGTGATGCAGAAAGAGAATGCAATTTTAAGCAACTTTTTCTTCATTCTCTTGCTATCTTTATTTGAAAAAAAAGGCATCTAAGCTAAGGAGCCAGCAAATTGTTGGTTTAGACTCTGGACAGCACTTGTTTATTGGTGGGTGAATTTATCCACCAATCAGCAAGAACAACCCAGGTTGTTCACCAAAAATGGGCCGGCATCTAAACTTACAATCTTGCTTTTCAATTAAAGATACCAAGAGAATGAAGAAAATTTGATAATAGGAGTAAATTAGAAAGTTGCTTAAAATTGCATGTTCTATCTGAATCACAAAAGAAAAAAATTGAGTTCAGTGTCCCTTTAACAAAATAACTTCAGGATAATAAGTTATTATTATCTTATTGCTACTCTCATCTCAGTTGGAAAATGCCTGGTATTGTGATTTCTTATGTGAATCACTATGCTCCTCCCATGCTCACTTGTATTATGTTATATTGTTGTTAATGTTTACTTATATTGTTTTTCTTACCCTTCTAGTATCCCTGTGCAGACATTTATGCAATGGACTTACTATTCCTTTTTTTTTTTAATATATATTTTTTATTGAGATAATCAGAATGACAACAAAGGTACAAAGTTAACAACAAAACGTAATGAGCAAAGTATATGGCTGTATATAAATCATTACAGTCTTTAAAGTTTCAAAAAGCCTTATAGTAGGCCATATAACCAAAATTGTCCATTCATTCAGAAAGCACATTTAAAGGATTACTATTCCTTTTTCACCCTCTCAGCACTTCCTTAGGAGGGAATCAAGGCCCTCACTACCACCTACTTTACCTCAGGTAACATAGACACATCATTTGTCCCATTAGACTCATATCTCTTTAAACATAGAAACCCCCCTGGGGTGTGTAACGCCTATATTTCCTCCCCTTTTCCTCCATATAAGTACCATCTTTATTTTATTCTGAGCCATGTAGGCATAGCTCTGCCTCTACTGCTAAATATGTGCCCGCATAAACTTACACTCCTTACCCAAAATGTAACGGGACTTAACTCACCCTCTTAAAGATCTATTGCCCTTAATTGGTTTCATAAACACAAGTAAGACATAATTTTCTTACAGGAAACCCACTTCCATAAACAATTTGAACCCAAGCTCACCTCCAAACATTTCCCAGTGGGGTACTTTAACTCTCAGGCTGCAAAACGTAATGGGTTGGCATCCTATTCAACAAAAAGATTCCCTTTCCAGTCCTCCATAAACGTTCTGATAGTGAGGGTAGATACCTAATCTTAGATGGGCTCCTTTTTAATAGCCCAATCACTTAAGCAAATGTTTATGCTCCGAACACTGGTCAAGCAGCCTTCATCATAAGGGTGTTGAGGGAACTGCTGGGAATAACTAAAGGGACAATCATTCTTGCTAAGGACTGTAATATTGATATTGAATCCCTTTTGGACTGCTCCCATTGAAAAAGTTCTGTACCCCGAAGTTCTCTGAAAACCATTGCCATTGTCGACCATATACCACAGACAATTCCAACATATCCTAACCCCACCTCTAATCACACTATTCAACAATGACCAATTTTCGCCACATCTCTTACAGGGCTTTATTACAGTCATACCTCAGACAAGCAAACAACCCACCAAACAGGTAGTTATCGTCCTATTTCCCTTTTAAATGGAGATATTAAGATCAATGCTAAAATTCTGGCCAAACGCATCAATAAAGTTTTGCCCACTCTCATTCACGTAGACCAAGATAGCTGTGTTCTGCTCAGGAAGGCCAGAGACAATAACATTTGTGAATTACATCTTATAGACCACGCTGTAACCCACAGTATCCCTTCCGTCCTGGTCTCCACTGACGCAGAGAAAGCCTTTAAAACCTGAAATATAAGAAGCGCTCACAAAGGCTAAAGACAAACTAAATTTATTAAATACAAGTTAAAAATATAGAGTGCGCACTCATTAAACACAATTTTGACTATACAATTCAACAATTCATTTAAACTGACTTCATATAAAACAACCTTTATATTAAACAGCCTTTAAAAAGTCTCTTAATTTCTTTTGTGCAAAAGATGCTTATAGCAAATATTAGGAGGTGGGTCTTATGTCTTTCAGTTCATTAGACTCCTTCTATTGACCAATCAGATAACACTATTATCGTTGCTTTGATCTTTAAAAAATGTAACCGTTTTAACAGTAAATGTATCAATCTTTTTCAAGACCAGGTTCTTTGTTATAATTTGTTATGTTAAAGACGTTTTACCTTAGTCTTCTGCAATTTACAGTTCTTTTTGAAACAAAAGTTTATCTTCGTTTTTGTTCCTCACAAAGTAAGCCTCCGTTACTGCTTCCAGCAGTGGATTCAATGAAGCAACAAACTGGCTCACCTTGATAGTTTGCAACAGCTGATACTATCCGGCTTGAACAAATCCCCCGCCTTCCGATGACAATGGGCAGTCCGCCTCTCTTGCCTCCAGGCTGATAACTGTAAAAAGGGAACTTTCACACTTGCTCCTAGGTACGGGTGTATATTAATATTACCCGATTTTTTGTTGTCGATATCCTGGACAAATCTTACACAGCTTTTGGTAAGGCTGTCAGATCCGTAAAGTTCCGATGTCCCAGCCGATCTCTTTAGATAGGCTGGGACATCGGAACTTTACGGATCTGACAGCCTTACCAAAAGCTGTGTAAGATTTGTCCAGGATATCGACAACAAAAAATCGGGTAATATTAATATACACCCGTACCTAGGAGCAAGTGTGAAAGTTCCCTTTTTACAGTTATCAGCCTGGAGGCAAGAGAGGCGGACTGCCCATTGTCATCGGAAGGCGGGGGATTTGTTCAAGCCGGATAGTATCAGCTGTTGCAAACTATCAAGGTGAGCCAGTTTGTTGCTTCATTGAATCCACTGCTGGAAGCAGTAACGGAGGCTTACTTTGTGAGGAACAAAAACGAAGATAAACTTTTGTTTCAAAAGAACTGTAAATTGCAGAAGACTAAGGTAAAACGTCTTTAACATAACAAATTATAACAAAGAACCTGGTCTTGAAAAAGATTGATACATTTACTGTTAAAACGGTTACATTTTTTAAAGATCAAAGCAACGATAATAGTGTTATCTGATTGGTCAATAGAAGGAGTCTAATGAACTGAAAGACATAAGACCCACCTCCTAATATTTGCTATAAGCATCTTTTGCACAAAAGAAATTAAGAGGCTTTTTAAAGGCTGTTTAATATAAAGGTTGTTTTATATGAAGTCAGTTTAAATGAATTGTTGAATTGTATAGTCAAAATTGTGTTTAATGAGTGCGCACTCTATATTTTTAACTTGTATTTAATAAATTTAGTTTGTCTTTAGCCTTTGTGAGCGCTTCTTATATTTCAGGTTTTAAATATATGTTTATTTAACTGTTTACAGGTCAGTTTTTTATATAAGAAGTTTGACTATTTTAACGTTTTTTACCTATTCTTTTGCAGAGAAAGCCTTTGACAGATTGAGCTGGGCTTTTCTACTGAGAATTCTTAATTACTTTGGCTTTGGCAATCTCATGATCAAACAAATCTTTCATCTTTATGCTAACCCATTTGCCAAAGTTAAGGCCAACTGTATTCTTTCCCATAGCTTTAACATCATGAATGGGATGAGGCAGGGATGTCCCTTATCCCCAATCCTTTTTATCCTCACTATAGAAGTCTTAGCCGTCCATATTAGGAACCCAGATATCCAGGGAATACCAGTAGGTCCTAATACCTACAAACTCGCAATGTTTGTGAAAGATGTCCTTCTCATTCTGTCATCTTCCTCTTTCCCAGTACTAGTGTCTGAGTTTAATTGATTCAGTTGACTTTATATTAATCAACCATCAAAATCAGAGGTTCTCAATGTGTCACTGAGCCCAACTGATTTTCAGAAATTAAGCATCATTTGCCCCTACAAACTCCAACCTTCCCATTTAAAGTATCTAGTGGTGGTGTTGTCTCCACACAGCTATTTAAAGGAATACTGAACCCAAATTCTTTCTTTCATGATTCAGAAAGAGCATGCAATTTTTTTTTTTTTTTTATAAATCATTTTTATTATATTCCAACAGATTATACATTTTCCATATAATTTAAAAAAAAAAAAAAAAAAGATAAAGGAAAGAAAAAAAGAATAAACCAAAATCTTAAAGACTTAACATCCATAGGCAGAAAAAAACAATTCTCCTAATATTTTTATAGATTCTCTCTGCCTATATTAATTTAATTAGGTTCCAATTTGTCATTCCTTAATCTTATCCTTTTCTGTTGAAATATACTTTTTTTCCCATTTTTCCCCCCTTCCCCAACCTCCCTGTACATGGTCAAAACAAACAACAAGCCACAATCAAGCAATAAACCAACCAGCTTCGTTCCCTCTTCTCCTTCCCCTTACAGCATATATATATACAATTCGAGGAGCAACGACAACACAACAAACAGAAGAAGAGAGAGACAGGAACAACAACAAAAAAAAGGGGGGGGGAACCCCCACTCCCCACCAGAGAAGGATAAATTGCATCTTACTTTACCATATTCCTAGAAGTACCAATTCTGAGTTCTGAAAGGGAAATATTATTTGATCAATTTCTGGCTTTGTAAGTGATTTAATGAATGGTGCCCACTTTTTAAAGAAGGACTTAATATCTAATTCCTCATCTACGTTGGTATCTCGCTGCTCTAAAATGCATTGTTTCTTAAGAAAGTTCCTGATCTCTAAAACTGTTGGTAAACTTCTTGACTTCCACTTTTTAAAAATTAAATATCTGACTGCTAAGATAATTGCAACAATTAACCTTCCGTTGAGCAGATGTTCTTCTTGGTTATTCAGACAAAATATAATCTGGGTTGGTGAGAAGTCCAGAGGGGAAATTTTAAGTGACGTCTTCGCCCAAAATTCTATTTTGAACCAGCACTGTCTGATCAGGGGACAGTCCCAGATCATGTGTTTCAAGTCTGCAGCCATCATAGAGCATTTGGGACATTTATCAAAATTTAAATTCTTAAGCTTAAATGCTTTTTCCGGGGTATAATAATATCTATGAATAAGTTTTAAATGAGCCTCCCTCCATGTGCCTGAAATTGTAGCCTGGGATACTCTGCAAATAGAAGTTTTTATCAATTGGGTATCAATATGATCATTCCCCAGAACTAGGTTCCAGTCCTGAGCTAATTTTCCAAGGAGATATTTCCCTTTATCATCTCCCAATAGATGATAGCATGGGGTGATTGACATCAGCCCGTTCTTTACCAATATAAGCCATCCCTCTAGACTGCCTAAATCCCATCGCCACTTTGTTGTCCGCATCATATCTGTAATATAGTGCCTTGCTTGTAGATACGCAAAAAATTCCTTATTTGAGAGATTAAAAATATTTTTAAGTTCATCAAATGTTTTGATACATTTTCTCTCGAGATCCACAAAATATATCAATTTATCCAATCCTAATGTATACCAATTTTTGAACACAGGTGAGTCCAAACCTGCCTGAAATTTAGGGTTACCTATTAAGGGTAAGTATTGTGATATCTGACAATTTATATCTAGAATCTTTCCAATTCTCCTCCAGGCCTTCAGAGGGTTAAAGAAACATTTTAAGTGCTCTAATGTTAGTTGGCCATTCTTTAGGTTCACAATGTAGCAAGGCTGTAGGTAGATATGGGTGACAGACTTTTTCTTCGAGTCTGTTATTCAATACGTAGTCTTTAAAAAAAATCCAATCGGCTGCAATTCGTGCCAGAAAGGCCAGATTATACAGCCTTAAGTCTGGCAGTGCAAAGCCTCCATAGATTTTTGAAGATGTTAATTTATTTAGTGAAATCCTAGGTCTGATTTTTTGCCAGATAAACTTCCTAAGCAGACTATTTATTAGTCGTATGTCTCTTTCTAGAAGCATTATTGCTGTATTCTGTAAAACATAAAGTAATTTGGGGAGGAGAACCATCTTGAATAGTGCTATCCGACCAGAGATAGAGAGTGGCAGACTCTCCCAGTTTCTAAGCTTTTCCCTAAATATCGATATAACTGGTAGAATGTTAAGCTTATATAAATCTTTAGGGTCACTCGGAATGTTGATACCCAGATATTTAAACGAATCTTTGACTAATCTGAAGGGAATATTACTAGGGGAGGAATTGTTTTTCCTAAGCCAAAAAAGTTCTGACTTTGTAGTGTTCACTTTGTAACCCGAGAAAGAGCCAAACTGGCCAATAATTTGTAATAATTTAGGAAGGTTAGTTTTACAATTTGATAAATATATCAGAATATCGTCTGCATATAAAGCTAACTTTATCTCATAGCTCCCTATTTTAATGCCTTCAATTTGTTGCCTAATTACAATTGCCAAGGATTCAATACAAAGGTTAAAGAGGAGGGGGGGAGAGGGGGCATCCCTGGCGAGTTCCCCTACCTAATACAATTTGAGAGGAAAGTAGATTATTTACAATTAGCCTTGTGTAAGGCTGATTATATCAATTTTGGATAAAGTCAAGAAAATTACCCGTAAGCCCGAACTTTTCTAAAGAAGTAAAAAGATGGTCATATTGAACAGAATCAAAGGCCTTCTCGGCGTCAACTGAAATAATCGCTAAATCTGGTGAGGGCCTTCCCCCCTTCCCCCCCTCCTCTCCCTCATGAAAGAAGTATTCTGATGTTACCAGAACCTCTCTGATTTTAGCTGCAGAGTTTCGAGAATTTAGGAACCCTGCTTGATCTTTATGAATGATATCACCTAATATTTTCTGTAACCTTTGGGCAAGTATTGATGTGAAGATCTTATAATCAGAGTTTAATAATGCAATTGGCCTATATGACTCCCTTAGGGTTGGGTCTTTCCCACTTTTGAGTATTAAAGTTGTATAGGAGGATGAGAAAGATTTTGTCACCTCTCCTCCACTTATATAAATAAAGTTATATAGGTTACAGAGATATACTGTTATTTCTGAAGATAAAATTTTACATAATTCATTAGGTAGCCCATCTGGCCCGGAGGTTTTATTTAGGGCAAGGTCAGAGATAGTTTTCTTAACTTCTTCTTCTGTAATTTGAGCATTAAGAGATTCAGCTATCTCAGCCGATAACCTAAGGGCTGTTATTTTATTCCAGAAGTCCTCTGCTTGGGCTGAGTCAGATGGTCTAGGGGAATATATTTCTTGATAATATTTTTCCAATTCTTCCGCTATTTCCTCTCGTTTAGTTATTTCCTTCTTCCCTAAAACTAGTTTTTCAATTAGCGAGGGTTTTTTTTCGCTTTTGACCAGCTTTGCTAGCAATTTCCCAGATTTATTGCCATATTTATATAGTTTAGAATGCAATTTTAATTCAGTCTGGTTTTCTTTATACAACAAGAAGTCATCTTTATTGCTTTTTGCTCTAATATACTTAGCCCAGTTGGCTGGATTTCGGTTGAGCAAAAATCTGTTATATGCATTAATTATTGCATTAGTTAGTTCCTTTTCTCTTTGTTTCATTTTTTTATTAAGTGTAGCCATATAGGCTATGATTTCACCTCTTAATACCGCCTTAGCTGCCTCCCAAAATATGGCAGGGCGGTCTCTATATTCTGAATTACAAAGATCGTAGTCGTTGAACTTGGTTCTCAACCAGTTCTTAAATTTCATGTCTGATGCTAAGTAAATAGGGAAGAAAAAACGATTCAGTTTGAACTTGGGCTGCTTGTCATAAAAATCTAATGAGATTGGCGCGTGGTCAGATAAACATATGGGAAGTATGTCTGCTTTAATCTCGAGTGTACATAATCTTTCGTCGATTAAAAACAGATCTATTCTTGATAACGTTTTGTGAACTTTGGATAGGCAGGTATATTCCCTGACATCCGGATTTTGTATCCTCCAAATATCCTTAATGCCCAAATTTTGCATAAGCCTAGTAAGTAGTTTAGTTTCCAAATTATCTTTTTTTTGCTTTTTTTGTTTTGTATATTGTCTCAACCTATCAAGTGGACACTGTGGAGCCATATTGAAGTCCCCTGCTAGAATAAGATTACCTTCCAGTATAGAGAGTATCCCAGTCTGCAATTGGTTCCAAAAATCTGGATCAAGGGTATTAGGCGCATAGACATTACACATAGTAAACATACGATTATTGATTTTTATTTTTAAAATCACCGATCTCCCCTCCAGGTCCACCCCAACGTGGAGTATTTCTGCATTTATCCTTTTCCCCACTAGGATAGCTACTCCTCTCTTCCTCCCCTGACCTGATGAGGCAATTACCTCCTTAACCCATGATGTTTTTAATTTTAATACCTCCTCTGAGTTAAGATGCGTTTCCTGAAGGAAAGCTATATCTGTCTTCATTTTCCTTAATTCAGTGATAATTGATTTCCTCTTTATAGGGGTAGTAATACCTCCTACGTTCCACGAAACTATCTTAAAATTTGCCATTTATTATGATTTGGTAGGTAAGTAAAATTAGTACTGGTGGGGAGGGGGGGTGGCCCCACAGTGACCAGACAGCAACAAAACAAAAACAGACACAAAAACAAAACAAAAAAAAACCAACCAACCAACAAAACAAAACAAAAAAAAAAAAAAAAGGAAAAAAAGAAAGAAAAAAAAAGGAAAGAAAACATAGAACATCTTTATTGTTCTGAGCCCAGTTCCCTATCATCCTTTGCTTAAAAAAAGAAAGTAGTCAGCAAAAACAGTAAATCCTTAGTAACCACTCATGTTACTCACTAGAATTTAATTGGCTTAATAATTTTTCTGCATCTTAATAATAGACTTCTCCTTTGATAAAGACCTTAAGTTTAGAGGGATAATTAATTAGGGCCTGATAACCCTGCTGAATAAATTTGGAGCAAATTGGAGCAAGATTTCTTCTCTTAGCTGATGTTTCTGCTGAGTAATCCTGAAATAAGAGAATCTTGCTCTCCTTAAACATAATAGGCTGATTCTTGCGATAGTATTGGAGAAGAGTTACTTTGTCGTTAAAGTTGAGGAGTTTGGCTATTACTGGCCTAGGTCTGTTGTTGCCTCTGTTATCAATCTGTGGCTTCCCTATTCTATGGGCCCTTTATACTACCATTTGAGGAGTGCTGGGGGGGATCTTGAGTAACTGAACTAAAGTGTCTGTGATAAATGAGTTTAGATTCTCGGGTTGTTTCCCCTCCAGTAGCCCAATGATGCGGATATTGTTTCTTCTGGCCCTGTTTTCTAAATCTTCGATTTTGATTTGCATTTTAGACAGAGTAGCTGCAGTAGATTCTATACTTGCACTGTGGGTAAAGGTAAGATCCTCGAGATCGGACACCCTTTGTTCCGCTTCGTTTATTCTACTGGTGAAGTGCCTCAATTCTTGAGACAGCAGTGTGATCTCTTGTTTGATCTCTGCCCTAAGGGCGTCAAATTTGGGATTTAGGGCTTCTGCAATATTTGTCACCAGGGCCTGCATATTAAAGGGTTCGTTAATAATCAGGGGATTAACAAGGGTTGACTGTGCCTCCAGAGCCGTCTCTGTAGTATTTTTATTTCTTCTCTCTCTTGGTTTTGCTGCCATGGCTGGCGGGGGAGTCCGGGAGTGACTGTGAAGGAATTTATCCATGTGACGTAGTAGTGGTCTAAGTGATGGTTCGCTTGTGCCGTGTTAAAAGATTAAGGATATTGAGTGAGAAAAAAAAAAAAGGGGGGGTGAGGGAAGTGGGGGCTAGGGGGTGAGGAGGTGAGAGTGGGAGGGGGTGAGGGAAGTGAGGAGGGAGGGGAAAAAAAAAAAAAACTCAATTAGTGAGGTAGTGTATATAGCTTCCTGTGTATGAGAGTCCCCACGCCGGTCAGAGAGCCTGCAACATTTAACTTTAGAGGAGACTTATCTGAAGAGTAAATTCCAGTTGGCCTCTAATTATATTATATCTGGGTCCCTTGACAATTTTTCAAGAAGGAACCTGATGTTCCTCTAATGTGATTAGAATTCCCTGATAAGGGCAAGTAAAGCAAGCTTTAGATCTCTTATAGTTGTTGATATGTTCAACCTTTCTTACCTATATAGCTGAAGCATATAGTTTCCTGCCTTTACATAAAATTTTAATGGGAAATAACCTGTAACTAAATTTTCCTGTTACCTTCGTATATATTTGAACAAGGTAATATAAAAAGAACAGGTCAATATTCATAGACAATGAAATCAGCTTGATCTTGTGTATCTAGAGAGAGATACATGAGTGAATAAGATAGTTAATTGCAAAGAGAGAAAGGAAAAGACGAAAAAAGAAAAGGAGCATTCCCTAGTGCTTAGGGCGTAGAAGCCTTAGATTAGATTATGCTCTATAACTTAAAGCCCTTAAACCTATAGGATTTACAGACAGAATAATTCTATTAGAATTTCTAATACACAAAGAAGCAATAACCTGAGGTTTTTGCTAATCTATCAGTACCGGTTAACGTCAACAAATGAAAATTAATAACACATTGTTTTACACTAGATAATCAGCCAGGCAGCTCTATTGCAAATAGAAATATTACACTATTAATTTATCATTCTGCAAGCAGAGCGGACAGGGTTGTCCAAAGTAGTTTAATAGCAAAGTCTTTTAGTCCTGGAAGCTGCTATGTGTTAGTATGACAACCAGAGAGCCCCATAGGCAGCATTATTAACACATGCATTTAGTAAAAGGTATAAAGTTCATTCTTATTCCAGTTGTCCTTTTCAGAAATTTATGTGAAGGTTAGTAGCTTTAACAGCAACTTGGGAAAGAATGTTCTCCTTTGATAGGCTATGCTTCACGCTTTCCAGTGTTATATGAATGCTAGGAGCCCACACAGTTTTTATTACAGCTTTTCTTTTCCTCCTTCTCCTCCCTCCTTTCTTAAATAAGATGCTAATGTCAGTGGTAGAAAAGGTTGCCGCATACCCCTGTTTGTTCCCCTGTTTCCACCCACACGGCTGGTTGAATTATGCGATATTTGCTGGGTTATACAGTTCTGACTTTAGACAAAGTGAACTCACCTCTCCTCAGCGGCCTCTCATCACATCTTGGATTATCTTGGAGAGTAGGCTTCTCACCTATACGATGAATGACTCTGCCAGATAGAGCCTACTTCCTGCAGATTATCCCCCGCACTTCAGGGCCTCCGTCTCGGCCGCCTGATAATCTCTCCCTCTCTCACGCAGCACCGGTGGGAGAGGAGGGAGAGAAATGACAAGGCAGATCTTTCTTACACAGGACCTCTTCTTCAGCTCTCACCCCTCCACTGGAGTAGCGCTAACTCCAGCCCCTCTCACGCAGCACCGGTGGGAGAGGGGTGGGTTTAGCCAGCACAGCAGCCGGATTCCAGCAAATTGCCTCAGGGGGAGCGCCTCCAGGAGATAGGCAGAGTCCCGCACCACTCAGAGGGAGAGGATCCGGAAGCCCCGCTCAGGTGAGTAAGAGAAAGATATCGGGATCAGCGGCAGGCAGGCTTGTTAATATTAGATTTGATACCTTTTATCCTCCGTTACTTCAAGACCTGTCTTCATCTCCGCTCACTCACTTCACAGTAGCGGGAAGGGGAAAAGAGTAACAGCGTGTGCAGGGTAAGTATGGTTCTGTGCAGGTTTGCCAAGTGCCGTCGACAGCGGTGAGAGGTAAGGTTCATCCAGCGCCAGCAAAATCCTCAGTTACAGCCGTGTTCCGTGGGGTTTATGAGAAAAATCCTATCCTTATCAGGGAAGAAACAGGGAGATCTTTAATGTTACAGGTGAATCTCTTGGCTTGTTCTCTACTCCTCTTCCATAGCCGGTAGGGAGCTGGTGTTCGCCCAGCAGCTTGTGTCTTTATTCGGGGAGTTGAGGTAATAGTTATATCGAGTATCAGTTTGATAACAGTTCTTCTGTTTGAGGGGTACCACTTTCCTTCGTCCCTTCTTACTTTAACAGCGAGGTGGAGTTTATCGCTGTTTGGTTCCAGGTGCGATGGCTCGGGCTATCCCAGTAGCTATCCCAAAGATTGGGATATGGCGCGTCAAGAGCATGCAATTTTAAGCAACTTTCTAATTTACTCCTATTATCCATTTTTCTTTGTTCTCTTGGTATCTTTATTTGAAAAACATTAATATAAGCTTACAAACAGGCACATTTTTGGTTCAGCACCCTGGATAGGGCTTGCTGATTGGTGGCTGCATTTAGCCACCAATTATAAGCTATTACTACAGTCAATCTAACAATCCCTTCGCACATGGCAAGATAAACCACTTTCTTGGTGGGGTAGAATACAATCCATCAAGATGACTATTGTGGCTAAAATACTGTATATTCTACAAACAATGCCGATAACACTTCCATAATCTTACCTTAAAGGGACAGACAAGTCCAAAAAAACTTTTATTTTTCAAATAGGGCATGTAATTTTAAACAACTTTCCATTTTACTTTTAACAACAATTTTGCTTTGTTCTCTTGGTATTCTAGTTGAGAGCAAACCTAGGAAGGCTCATATGATAATTTCTAAGCCCTTGAAGGCCGCCTCTAATCACATGCTTTTGTATTTGCTTTTCACAACAGGGGAGAGTAGTTCAGGTAAACCATATAGATAGCATTTTGATCATGCCCGTGGCTAGTGGCAGACACTGCACTAATTGGCTAAAATGCAAGTCAATAGATAACAACTAAAAGTCATGTGATTAGGGGCGGTCAGAAGATGCTTAGATACAAGATAGTCACAGCAGTAAAAAGTGTATTAATATAACAGTGTTGGTTATGCAAAACTGGGGAATGGGTAATAAAGGGATTATCTATCTTTTTAAACAAAAAAATTCTGGTGTTGACTGTCCCTTTAAGCAAATGCAATGCTTGATTAATGCTTTTATTCAACCAAGAATCAATAAAACTAACATGTATAGATCCCTACGTGACGGTGGCTTAGGAGTGCCCAACATTAAATTATATTATCACTCTATAATAATTCAGAGAATTCATGATTAGCATTGCAGGAAACATTCTAAGGAGTGGATCTTGTTAGACTCCCAGATCTTCAAATCCCCCACCCCAAGCCCATTATTTTGGCTTTCCAAGACAAAGGCAGATTGAGACCATGTAGAGACCTTCAACAAATACTAAGAGGTTCCCTTTACATCCTGGCTAAAATACTTCCAACTAGACCATTTCTTACAAACTGCCCAATACAGACAGAACCTCATAAGATCCCAGACCCCTTTGAACAATTGTGTTTATTGGCTAAGATATTAAAGGGTTCCCTCTCACTTGCTGTGACAACCAGGGTTAACCAACCCTGCGCCAGTCACTGGTTTGGCACCAAAAGGGTTATCAGACCCCTTCTACTGTCACTAATCAGTCACAATCTAGCCCCGCCAGGCAAGCTTGGGACGTAGTTCAGTGGGTGCAAGGGTTAACAACACTCTCTAGTCTGTACTAGAAGTAAAAAGAATGCCCAAAACTCCCCTTTAATGCCACCCCCACTAAACTAAAAATGATATCTAGCTGCCACCACTTAAGATTATATGATATGGGAAATCTTAAGGAAACCCCAGATTTACACATTAACTCTAAGAATACAATTTAGCAAAAAATAACCTACTATACCGTCTTATAACTACCAGTCTCTTTCAGTAATGTGGTTCAAATATTAGACAAAGGCCAAAGCTTAATAAATTAATTATTATGCCAAAAATGATTATGCACAATGTATTATTAATACAAAGTTGTTACAAGTAAAATTACACACACGCAAACAGTTTTTTAAAATAAAAAGCAGAAAATAGAAACCTTATACTGTACTAGTCTCGGTATCTGTGCCAGGGAGATGGCATGAAGCAATGGGTCCTTACTCTGTAGAACAGCTTCCCTTGTAAGAATGACAATTTCATTGTTAAAAGACAGGATTCTTATACATATTTTCCAGAGATCAAGTTGCCTGACTCCATCCTCTTTGCAGGGGTTGGGAAGCCCCCTATCTTTTACAACAGTCAATAAACTCTAAGTCTTTGCCTGAAATCAGAGAACACATTATAATTTCTGCTAGATACATCCATTTTCATATAAACAGAAAGGCAATCTTAGTTAAATTGTGAGAATCAGTTTGATACCAAATATGACAGGGTTGTCATATTTCCCTTCATCTAATGTCATAACCTTTTTTAAACACACATCTTACATTGTACCAGTGTCTTTATCACAAAAAACAAACAACATAAACACAGGACACAGTTCTTGAAAAAAACAAATGTTTTTTAGCTCACAGGCTAAAGAGAATTAACCCCTTGGCATCTCAATCATGGGGTATTCGTGACACCTCCCCCAAATAAGAGATGCAAAGGGAAGTGGCCACAAGCCACTCCAGCTGTGTATCGAAGGGATCTTCCCCTTGCAGTGATAACTCTATTGCCAGACAAATTGCATATAGCAGTTTTGCCATCAGGATGCCCTCCAGTTAAAAATGACACACAATTTGCTCTACTCAGCTGATTTAATATATTGCAGGGACCCTCCCATGCAGCCTGTAGCTTGTTCTGCCTCATGGGTGTTAGTACCAGAACATTTTGCCCCATCTCATACACTCCCTCTCTGGCAGTAGAATCCTGCAACTGTTTTTGTAGGAATATGGCATTGGCATCTTTTGGGTTTTGCAGGTACCTCCCCCAATAAGGCTTGCATCTTGTCCCTGAAAGGTACATCATACTCTGTTACAGAGGTGTCTGTGAAGGCTAGGGTCTTGCTACATATTGTGTGCTCTCTGAACATATTGTATGCTGTCAGTTTTTGCTTAACTACCCAGGGCTCTTGCCCTTCCGCTGGAGTAGAATTCCTGTACTCCTGCACTTCGTTATTTTTTGTAGGGGGTTGCCTCACCGCCCCCCTCTTCTCCACTGTGGGACTTATCTGCTGAGCCTGCTGTGGACTCTCAATCTGCAAAACTATCAGTGTATCTGCTGAATGGCACTGTGGGGCTGTGTAAATACACGTCTCTGTATTCCTCCCCCCTGCATCTGCAGTTTGTGTCAGTCTCTGTCCCCTAGTCTGTGCAGTCTGTTTATAGGTCATAGCTGAGGTTACTGGGGTCTCTGTCACCCACAATCTTTTGCACTCACTCTGGGGGTCCCTCAAAGAGTATCCTGTACCCTCCTCCCCCACACACTCTGGATTCTGGGGCGCTGCTGCTTCTGTCATAGAGTGGGCTACATTCTCCCCCTGAACTCTCTCACAGTCAGTATGCCACTTCACATCCCCACACAAAATTTTGGATCCTTCTGACCCTGATGCAGACAAGCACACATCTTCCTTCTGCCATTTATCCCATATATCCTGTCTCTTTCTTTCCACATGGTCCTCTATTTCGTCCGGCACAGACTGGCATACATAATCCAATGACCCCGTCACCCAGTCATTCTCTCCCGCCATATCCTCACTTCCTTCTATAGAATCCACTGATTCAATCACAGACAGACACTCACAACTCATCTGCCTCCTCTCACAGACAGTTTCTCCCTGTACAGTTAAACTCGGTTCAGGCACAGACAGACCCACACCGTCTATCTGCCTTTCTCCCCAGACAGTCTCACACTGTACAGTTAACTTTAATTCTGCAGATACTGCTGGTTCAATCACAGGCAGACACACACCATCTATCCGTTTTTCTCCCCAGTCAGTCTCTACTCTTACAGTTTCACATCTCAGCACAGACACCCCAGTTCAGGCACAGCACTCTGCACATATGCACTCTGTCCTCCCTCCTGGTGAGCATGTCTCTGAGCATTTTTACACACAGCCCTTTTCACATAAGGGTCTACAGCTAATGTCATTAGTTCACATATAGCATTGTCAGGCACATAAAGAGATAACAATCTACCCAGATCAGTACCCAGTAAAACATCATTAGGAATATTTTCAGATACCTCCACATTTCTTAAACCTCTCCCCGCATCCCAATCAAGATATACACGTGCCATAGGCACTGCAAGTTGCATTCCCCCAATCCCTTTAACTGCTACAGTCCTGCCAACAATTATGTCCTTAGAGCTCACCAGCGCTGGACGCACAAGAGTCACTGCTGCACCTGTGTCCCAAAGCCCCAATGTTACCTGATCTCCGACAATCACAGGTTGCAAGTTCTCCTGGTTGCTTTCCTCTGGTCGTGTAACGAACAAAACAGATGCTGGTACTTCTGAGGAATTAGCCCCTCCAGCTGATTGTACCAAGTTAATCTTCTCTGGGCAAGTGGAGCTGATGTGGCCCACTTTGTTGCAAGCAAAACACCTGCAGGTATCCCCCTGCCCAGGTGCAGCACTCGCCCCTCCTTTCCCAGAGGGAACAGACACGTTAAACAAAGGCAAAACAGGTGAATGCCACCTTAACAAATGATTTTCTCCCATTCACTGTTGACCTGTTGGCTGTGAAAAAATCTGCCAGCTCACCAGCTTCCAATGCTGTTTTAAGTTTACGATCCAAAACCTATTCTTGGACTTCTGCTGGGCACAGCTGCACAAATTTCCCCTTCACCATTAGATCTTCCAGCTCTTCTATAGTGGCAATCTTTAGCCCTCTGATCCACTGTTTAAAGGCTGTCATCAGGTTTCCAACAACTGCAGTATAGCTCTCTGACGTACCCTTCTGCAGAGAACGGAATTTCTTCCTGTACACCTCAGGAGTGAGATTATACCTCCTCTGAAGTGCAGCTTTGATGGCATCATAGTCCTGATCAAACTCTGAGGGTAGTTCAGCAAAAGCTTTCAGTGCAGGACATAGTAAAAATAAAATAGAAAAACAGAATAAGGAAGGGTACTGTTTGCAATTTGTGACTATATAATGCACTGCGTTTTAGCCTTTGGAAATTGTGAGAAACACAATTTCTTTTAGTACCGGGATTTTCACACTAGAAAATCCACAAGCACTAAAATCTAATAAAAAAATGTATCTACACCGCTGCCCACCAATTTGTGACAACCAGGGTTAACCAACCCTGCGCCAGTCACTTGTTTGGCACCGAAAGGGTTATCAGACCCGTTAACTGTGACTAATCTGTCACAATCTAGCCACGCCAGGCAAGCTTGTGACATAGTTCAGTGGGTGCAAGGGTTAACAACACTCTCTAGTCTGTACTAGACATAAAAAGAATGCCCAAAACTCCCCTTTAATGCCACCCACACTAAACTAAAAATGATATCTAGCTGCCTCCACTTAAGATTATATGATATGGGAAATCTTAAGGAAACCCCAGATTTACACATTAACTCTCAGAATACAATTTAGCAAAAAATAACCTACTATACCGTCTTATAACTACCAGTCTCTTTCAGTAACGTGGTTCAAATATTAGACAAAGGCCAAAGCTTAATAAATGAATTATTTATTATGCCAAAGATTATTATGCACAATGCATTATTAATAAAAAGTTGTTACAAGTAAAATTACACACAAGCAGTTTTTTAAAATAAAAAGAAGAAAATAGAAACTTTATACTGTACTAGTCTCTGTATCTGTGCCAGGGAGATGGCATAAAGCAATGGGTCCTTACTCTGTAGAACAGCTTCCCTTGTAAGAATGACAATTTCATTGTTAAAACACAGAATTCTTATACATATTTTCCAGAGATCAAGTTGCCTGACCCCACCCTCTTTGCACGGGCTGGGAAGCCCCCATCTTTTACGACAGTCAATAAACTCTAAGTCTTTGCCTGAAATCAGAGAACACATTATAATTTCTGCTAAATACATCCACTTTCATATAAGCAGAAAGGCAATCTCTTAGTTACATTGTGAGAATCCGTTTGATACCAAATATGACAGGGTTGTCATATTTCCCTTTATCTAATGTCATAACCTGTTTTAAACACACATCTTACATTGTACCAATGTCCTTTTATTGACCTCAGCAGGATCTGGGGAGAGGGCACTGCTTATTGTCTCTGGAACCAACACTTTTATGGGCTTGCTGCCTCAATGACTATACAATAACAGTTATTCAAGTGGAACTCTGAAACAATTTATAATGGGGTCTGGTTTCATAACAAAAAACAAACAACATAAATACAGGACACAGTTCTTCTTGAAAAAAACAAATGTTTTTTAGCTCACAGGCTAAAGAGAATTAACCCCTTGGCATCTCAATCATGGGGTATTCGTGACACTTGCCAAAAATATGCTGCTCCTAGCTTTGGAAAAAAATATATTTCTTTTAGAAATCTATAGAGTTTTTCGCACGTTGCTAGGGGCAAACTTTTTTCTACCCCTACCTTAGCACTACTAGATGAACGTCCAGCATGTAGATGTAGAATTCAGTCCGCCTTGTTACACATAGGTTTAAATAGTGCTAAACTGATTATACCTCAATTTTTTAAATCTCCCCAGTTACCGAGTCTAGACTTATGTCTAAATAAAACAAATGAGCTAATACTCCTAGATGAATTTGGCTTCTATAGAAGGAAAAAGCTCTCACTATTTGCAGACATCACGTTTTATTTTAAAAATATCTGTCACCCTCCTCAAACATAACTAGAATATCTTCCTACCACATTGTCACATCGTAGTACTAACACTATTGCCCTCCTCATCCTTATTCAAAATTAAAACTTCTAAACTTTTACCTGCTTCTTATAACTTCTTTTTAAGTCCAGTTGAACTGCGATGCATTCATTATAGACTTCAATATATATGTCTGCTGTTTTATCCTTGGATTGGACTCATATTTCCCTCTTCCTACATTTTTTTAAGTATCCATTGACAACATGTGATGTACTTAAAAATGAATCAATAAAAAAAACAAAAAAAAAAACAAAGGCTTTATTTTTGTGTGAATCGAGTAATAGCAAAAATGCTAAAAAAAAAATTCTGGTACATTGTTAAAAATAGTGTCCAAAATATGAGGGGAAGTGGATGATTTTCGCATATTGTTAAAAATGTTTCGCCCTTATTGATCAAGGGACGGACTCAATTATATGGGCCATTGTGAAACATAAGGCAGAGAATTTGTCACTTGGGCTCCTGCAAGTAGTTTCCTAAAGATCTCCAGAGTAACCCTAGGAAGTGTCCAGCAGGCAGAGTTGTTCAGAGGGAGTTTGGTTTCTGCTAAGGTCACTTTTAATATGGGAGTTGTGGAGAAAATGCTGAATCTCTGGATATTTCAACCAGGATGCAGAAGAGAGACATATTGTCAATGTAATTATTGGAAATTAGTTTTCTATTTCTGTTATGTGTCACCCCTCTTATGCTCATATCTGCCTATAAATTCAACATTATAAGAGACCGGATATAGGGGACATCTAGGGTGGATTTTCCTGTAGTTGTTTTGATTATATAGTCCCACATAGAGAATAAATTATTTTAAAGTATAGAGACCTTACATATCATTGGTCTACTGTCAGGAAATCCCAACTGAGCTGATCAAAGGCTTTTCTGCATCCGTGGAGACCAGGATCGGTGGAATATTTTATGTTTAGCATATTCTATCTAGTGCAAAACATTAGCCTTCATGAGACAAAGTCAGTTTGATCATCTTGGATGAAATGAGACAGAACCATGTTTACATGCTTCGCTTGGATCTCTGCAAACATTTTTATGTCCCCATTACGTAATGATATCAGGCGGTAATTGCTTAGTTCAATAGGGAGGACCAATATTTGAGCTTCTAGAAGCCGGTTTGAGAATCTTACCTCATCATCTAAGGTTTGAAATAATTTAGTAAATGGGTGGGTTAAAATTGATTTAAGTGTTTGTAATATACATTGGAAAATCGATCTGGCCTTAGGCTTTTATGTATCAGAATGTTATCAATTGCTGCTAACACTTTTTTAAATATTAATAGGTTCTTCCAGTTCTGTAGTCATTAGGACAATTTTGGTAAATTAGAGTCTTCTAAATACTGGTTAATATTATTCTGCAAAGAGTGTGTATTGCTTTGAGGAAGGTTATACAGAATTTAATAATAAAAGTTAAAAATATCTGCTATTCCTTTACTCTTCTAAATATCCCCATATGTGGGTGAGTTATGTTTAGCAAGTCATCTAATCTCCAGCAGTTTTAGGCAGGTGTGGAAAAATGCTGTAAAGTGTCCCTTTAAGGCTCTGTGCGCAGGTGTCGAGCTGCCCTTTAAGGTTGCGCTGCGTGAACATTACGGCGATCTGTCCCTTTAAGACTGTGAGCGTGTGGTGCTAGTTGACCCTTGAAAACTAGCACCACACGCTCACAGTCTTAAAGGGACAGATTGCAGTAATGTTCTGTGGTTTTTTGTCTGTCCCTTTAAGACTGTGTGACCAGGTGCTATCCTGCCCTTTAAGGCTGTGTGAACATTATTTCCTCAGCAGTTTATACAGTTGTTACTGAGAGGGTTGCTTTAAGTGTGTGTGCGCGCACAGTAAACAGTTACAAATGTATCAAAACCTGTAGGCTGAGGGTTTGATACAATGTATCCATGTAGGTGAGCAGAGCTGGCTGGCTGGCTGTGTAAAGTCTATGGGGAAACGGGGACTTTACACCCCAAAATTTGGCTCCCCTTTTTGTTCCTGGAGACACAAACACTGCAGCATTGATGGTAGCCCTCATCTGAATCCCCACGCCAATTTTTGTAGGAAAATATTGAGATATGGCTGAGAAAATAATTTAGAACGCTAAACTAAGATTTTACCAAAAAAATAATCTATGGGCATATTTTAGATGTTATTAGCGTTTCTGAAGGTTTTTAATTACCTTATAGTTCTATGCATGAAACAGTGCGGTAATAAAATGCACTAACACGTTAGATTACCATTTGCTTTTTGAACTTCAATGCCCTATAAACCATATTGTTTTAATAAGCTAACTCCTGAACTAAAATGCACATCCTACAAATTGTGGATCACTAAATCTACTAAATAGGTGCTTAGTCTAAAAGGAGAATACAGTACATTCTTCAGAAGCCTGCAACCACGTGACAAATGTATCACAAAAGAAGGGACGATTCTCCTTAACAACCGCTGACAACGGCACTTCCCTATACAACTTGACTGCACATGACAAGTAGCCAAGCTTAGCGCTACTATCACGCTAGAGATTGTTCAAAGGAAGAAAAACTGGAACTGGGTAGGTTAGTTACCCATGATCCTTTGAGAAGTTTGGCAGGAGATGCGCTAACTGCGTATGTTATATGTATTGGCAGTGAGGGTAAAGAAGCCATGTTTCAATATCAGTTGCCTGGCAACACAAAACTTTACAGCTCTCAACTTTCTTGTAGGAATCAACAAGTAGCAGAGATTGAGGAAAATACACGCTTAAAGACGGAGAAATTACTGGGAAGAGTCGGGAACGGCAATGGAGGGGGTAAATGAATCATTATAGACTTTGCTTTTATGTCAATGTGCTTACTATAATTTGTTAGTGTAATGAACTTGAGCAGGTTTATCAAACCACAAACGTATTCATATTGTATGTGAGTGTAAAGCAAAACCGTCATTCTAACAGTAAAAGCCATAAGAGTGCATTTTTTGTATTTTAAACACTCTTATACGTATTTATTTTTGTCAACATTGTATTTCATCAAAATGTATTATTTTAGACATATTGTTGCAATTACAGACATCTTACTAATGTATGAAAAAATTCCAAAGATCTGTTCTATCAAAGGGATAGAAAGCTCAAAATTGAAATTTGCATGGGTGCGTTTAAAGGGACACTCAAATCAAAATGAAACTTTCATGATACAGGAAGCATTTTTGCTAATGGAAGTATAATGCAAAACTGATTCTATTTCAAATGTAAATGCACCTTTGCACATTTCAAATTGGACTTTTATATGCCTTTAAACTGACTTATTGCTTATATATTTCATCATGGAGCAGATATCAGAGTTTTGCTTCACAGATACAGGTGGCCCTCGTTTTACAACGGTTCACTTTACACTGTTTCAGAATAACAACCTTTTTTTTCCAGTCATGTGACTGCTATTGAAAAAAAGCATTAAGAAGCAGTGCATTTATTAAAATAGCCAGTAGGTGGAGCTGTCCGCTTGTGTTGCAGCAAAGCCAAGCAAGCTGAAATTAATCAGTTTAACCAGACCTGTGCTATCGAGCAGATTTCAAAGGAACAAGATCTTCTTGTCTATAAATCAGTCTAGATTGGAATGCATAGAAAGAACTGTTTGCAGAAAAATGCAAGTGAAGTCTGTGTTGTGTGATTATTTTATTACGTTTATAATACTGTTTAGCAAATGTTTTTGTTCATTTAACTTAGTTTAATTATATATTCTGTGTTGTGTGATTATTTTTTTAGATTTATAATGATGTTTAGCATTTAAAGTCTACATTTCAAAGCTTTAAAAATAATGTATTAGATGTTACTTATGACAATTTTGAGAGGGGCCTGGAACCTATCTCCCTCACTTCCCATTGACTTACATTATAAACTGGGTTTCAAATTACAACGGTTTTGATTTACAACCATTTCTTCTGGGACCTAACCCCGGCGTAAACTGAGGGCTACCTGTATATGTATTGTGGGCTGATCTCACCTTTTTAAAGTGATGGTAATTTCAGCGTTTGTGATATACCAGTGGAACAAATAAAAGGGACTTTCAGTCATGAAGTATAAAATACTTCATGCTGAAAGTTCCTTTATTTGTTTGAAGTGTTCGCTGCACTGAGGTCCTCAGGCAACCCACAGCAGAACGCTATTTTGCTGTGAGGTGACGTTTCCACCTCTTAGCCAATAGCTGTGCGGGCCAGCTTGCGCCAAGCCGGATAGCCTGCATGGCTATTGGCTAAGAGGTGGAAACGTCACCTCACAGCAAAATAGGATAGCATTCTGCTGTGGGCTGCCTGAGGAGCTCACTGCGGCGAATGCTTCAAACAAATAAAGGAACTTTCATGGTGAAGTATTTTATACTTCATGACTGAAAGTCCCCTTTATTTGTTCCACTGGTAAATCCTAGCGTTTCACAAACGCTAGGATTTACGATCACTTTAAGTCTCAGTGTCAGATGACTGTTCACATTCTGGCAGTTATATTGCTCATTTTAACTATGTGATTAACCCACAAAAATATAGTTTAAATCTTGCTCAGGACAGAAGCCTCGGTGCATTGTTGGTTGTGAGCAGGACACGGCCAGTGAGACAATTAGGAGTGGCATATGCACATACTATCCATTTTCTGGCAGTGTCTTTTTATGAAGCTTGTCTAATTTGCAAGGTTTAAGGGTCAGCAAAGTCAATATTAAACGTTCATTATTCAGACAGATCATGGAATTTAAAAAAAAAAACTTCCCAATTTACTTCTATTATCTAATTTGCTTCATTCTGTTGGTAATGTATCCATTGTTGAAAATCATACCTAGGTATGCTCAGGAGCACAAATGCACTACTGAGAGCTACATGCTGATTGGTAGCTGCAAATATATGCTTCTTGTCATTGGATCATCATCTATGTCCAGCTAGCTCTCAGTAGTACATTACGGCTCCTTCAACATAGGATACCAAGAGAATAAAGCAAATTTGATAATAGAAGTACAATGGAAAGTTGTTTAAAAGTTTATTCTCTTTCTGAATCATAAAATAAAATTTAAAAAAATGTGTGTTTCATGACTCTTTAGGAAGTTAAAAAAAATAAAATGATCTAATGTGTTGAGAATTTTATTATTATGATATTGCTTCCCTATAACTATGTGTTAAACCCATACAAAGTGGTCAAAGTCTGCACCTGAGCAGCAATGCACTACTGGGACCAGTGATGTGCGGTGACTTCAGAGGCTGGTGAGGCAGTGGCTAGGAATGGGATACGCCTTCATTCTTTAGATATCCTTTGTTGAAGAAATAGCAATGTACATGGGCGAGCCAATCGCATGAGGTATCTATATGCAGCCACCAATCAGTATCTACTGAGCATATCTAGATATGATTTTCAACAAAGGATAACTGTTTTTCTTCATTCTTTTGATATCCTTTGTTGAAAATCATATCTAAATATGCTCAGTAGCTACAGAGCATATTTAGATATGATTTTCACCAAAGGGTATCTGATTTTCTTCATTCTTTTGATATCCTTTGTTGAAAATCATATCTAAATATGCTCAGTTGCTTCTGAGGATATTTAGATATGATTTTCAACAAAGGATATCTGATTGTCTTCATTCTTTTGATATCCTTTGTTGAAAATCATATCTAAATATGCTCAGTAGCTACTGAGCATATTTAGATATGATTTTCAACAAAGGATATCAAAAGAATGAAGAAAACCAACAATGTAAGAGTACAGTGACTCAAGGTGTGCAGGGTCCTACTGTGTTATGGTTTAGAAAATAGCATGAGAGGGGATGAACAAGCAGATGTCAGATTTGTATCTGGTCAGACAGTGAGTAGGTGGGTTAGGCAGGCTTTATATTTATGGTTTTGAGGCATGAAGTTCTACAAAATGTCTGGAAAAGAGAGGCATCCAAATAGCTTATGGTGAGTAAGTAGTGAGAGAAAAGCCTACATATATATTAGATATAATACACTAACTTATTGTTGCCAGTCGATCTAATTCAGACCTTTGTATTAATGAATTGTGAGTTGTGAAATATCGCCACTTAAGGAAGTAAAGATTCTTGCTAAAACATTGCTCCAGGTCCTTTCAAGCTCCAGCAACAACTGACACTGATGGGCTTGGCTTGCGAGAGAGGAAATAGAATTATCTGACACTCCAGTGCGGTGCACGACACAACGGCTTATTCCTGACAATTTAAACGGCACAAGAAAGGACAATCATCATTGTCACTGTGCCATTTAAATTGTCAGGAATAAATATTTAAGCCGTTGCGGCGTGCACCGCACTGGAGTGTCAGATAATTCTATTTCCTCTCTCGCAAGCCAAGCCCAACAGTGTCAGTTGTTGCTGGAGCTTGAAAGGACCTGGAGCGATGTTTTAGCAAGAATCTTTACTTCCTTAAGTGGCGATATTTCACAACTCACAATTTATTAATACAAAGGTCACTCATGTAGATCGTATACACTATACATACAATAGGACTGAGTCTGACTTACTGTGAAAATACACTGCTCCTGCTGAGAGGTTCCATTCCCACCCATTCTTAGCAGCCGCTGCCTCATGCATCAGTGTGGCCAGTTTTTGATCTGCGACTGCTTGTGTGTCTGCGGCTATGATGTGGATGTGTTGCCCCTGCCTGGACTCAGGCACCAATAAAGGGCCAATTCTTGAGTGCCCCGGCCCCAAAAAGTGCCGCCCCCTCAAATCTGCCGACCTAGGCCATAATACGCCCATGCGCCCGGCACTCAGCACAACATAGACTCAGACTTGCTGTCATCTGATTGGCTGAGAGGCGGTAAACGGCTCCCGAGGCTTTCAGAGTCAAGCCTCAGGTGGGAGCAGTATGGGCCGCAAGAGAGCACTGCAATGGCACCTATTCTCCTCCTGGTGGCAGTGTCTCAGCGGCCCATAGACTTCCATAATACCTTGCATTCATATTGCGCAATAGAAGGATAGCTGGCAGGACTCAAGTTGCGCAATATGAATGTCAATGTATTTCTATTACTTTTTTTTTTACAGTAACACATCAAAATAATAAAGTACTGATTTTGGTGGAGGGGTGGGGGGGTAGGAGGGGTCACCTTTTTATTTAAAAAAAAATGGGGAAAAAAAAAGATTTTTTTTTTAATATTTTTTATTTTTATATAAAAAAAGGCTGTAATACCTAGATTGGCCAGAGGAGGCACTGCCTCACCTGCCTCCTATGAGTGCACGTCACTGACTGGGACCTAGCTGAACACATATGGTGAGCCAATGGCAAGAGAGATAGGTGCATAGCCACCAATTACCAGCTAGCTCCAAGTAGTGCATTACTGCTCTCAATCCTTTGTAGGAATGCTTTTAAAATAATAGAAGTATCTTAACATTGCATGCACTTTCTAAATATTGAAAGTTATATTTTGTTTTTCATGACCATATAAGTATTTATTTAACCCCTTTTCATAGTTTAAATGCATAATTAACAACTATTAATCATGTAATAATAAAAACGTTCACAGAAAATGATTTTGCAGTGTGCTGCAATACTCTCTGGTTATCCAGGTCTTTGACAGGAGCTTAAAGTTAATGTAAACTTTAATGAATTAAAGTCTAGTATCAAATAATACTCTTCCTCCTATCATTGCGTGCCCTCTTTGGCATCCAGCTCGTGGGGCAACGCAATGACTGGAGGAACCCGGATTCATCATTCATATGCTAAAGAAAGCAGCAGATGCAGGCGCAGGATCTGCGTTATGTTTACCATCATTGTAAACTTTAATGAATTAAAGTGCCCCTGTTTTTAAGAGTATTATTTGATAAAGTTTACATTCTCTTTAAGCACCTTCGGCATTGATGATTAGGTGATATTGATGTAGCACACGATGTCCGTGGCAACACTGTAGCCCCTGCAAAATTTTAGCAGCCTGAATATTACAAGAAAAAAAGGCTATTTCGATCGAACATTTATTTAAACATAATGAAAACTATTGTGTTGTTGTCACTTTTTAAATTGCTGTTTAATCAGTATTTAACATATGCCATCAAATATTTCACAAAATGTAATATTAGAATTTACTTTACTTTTAATTAAAATAAATTTGGTGTATTATTTCAATAATATAACGTAATTGTTTTACAGATAGAAAAATACAACAAAGGAAAATTATCGACGATTCCGTTACGATTTTTACCCCAGTTACCTGAGGTACTGTTTTTATTTACTGCATTGAAATCTTTTTATGAAATGATGATCAAGAATAAGTTATCACCTTAAAAATAATTCAACATTTATCCTGTCATTAATTACCGTATATTTCTTGAAAATGTCAATCGACTTTAGCTCTTTCAGACAATCAGCTATATTAATCTAGATTAGAAATCTTCAGTTGCAGCACATTTTTATTCTCACAATACTAAAAAAAAGTTGTTTAGTGTACATGTTAAACAACCATTATAATGCTAAAATTACATGCTCTAATTTGTTTTGACTACTATACATTGATGAGCATTTTATGTTAAACTGTGGGCTAGATTACAAGTGGAGCACTAAATATCGCTTTTGTGAAAACGATATTTGCGCTCCACTGAGTAATACCAGTGCACGATAATGTTGCTGGGAAGCATTGTGTTCCCGTTAGACCCCAAAAACTGCTTTGAGCAGTTATTTTATTAAAAAATAAAGATGCTAGTATCTTTATTTTTATATAAAGTATATTACAATTGACTTTGGGGGCATTTGGTGGACATTTATAAAATTAGAGATCAGATCTCTGGTTAATTTTTTAAAGTGCTAATTGATACCGTGAACTCGCAGTAATGGCTGTATTTATTCCGCACCCACAAATGGGCAAATTTGTCCATTTGCAGGCGCGAGATAAATTAGAGATCCACTTGGAATCTGCCCTGTATGTTTAATGCCTGTTTAGTATCTGGTAAAAGAAATGTATTCATAGACTTTTTATAAAGATATTTGTTGTTACAGTTATAAAAATAAAAGCATTTTAAACTGGGGCACCAACATATAAAATATTATTTTTCTTTTTTGTTTTAGGTGAGTTCCAAACCGCAGTGGGCAAAAACAGCACCCTCATTCCTTCTAAGAGAAGAAAAAGAAGAACACCAAAAAGATGTCATTGAACCTTATTACTCGTTCCCCAGTGAGTGATAAATATTTAAAATAATTCAAACAAGTATATTTTCAAAAAACAATTTTAGTATTTTTGTGTTTAATATTCAAACTCAATTAAAGGGACAATAAACATTTTGTAATTACAAGACATCTGTGTTGTGCTACTATAGAATAACATACCAGCCAAGTCTTGCAATTGCTATTATTTTTCAGCTGCCAAACTCCACCCACCATTTTGCCTTATTTAGAGGAGCCAACCTGGGCTGTAGTCTGCAGACAACAAGGCTAGCTATTGTCATAAAGTTATTTTAAAATGCATTTTTTTGCAATTGTTAACTGATATATCCAATAAGAGACAGGTATGTAGCAAAGTTAGCCTTTATAAATCAGCAGGGTGCATTTCAAGTTCTGAGAATTTGAAATTTCACAATTTTCTGAGCTTAATTATATAAAAAGGGGTCAAAGTGAATAATGAAAATATATTGCAAAGTATATTTATCACGCATAAGTAAACATTTTATATAAAATCTCAAGGTGTTTACTGTCCCTTTAATCTAATTGCAATAAATTATGTTTTGTTTACATAAGGCAGCCAATGTGTTTAGCAACCCAGTCCAACTCTCCCATGCTTCTTCTTAATGCAGTTCATAATTTAGTGTAAGTGCAGTAACATTGCATGGTAGCTATCACATTGGCATCTGTTTATTACTCAGAGTACTATTTTATATAAATGGTGTCAAGCAACCAAGACCATTTTTATCTGGTTTTATTCAGGTATCCCTATAGAAGAGCTATGATAGTGGGATAAATAAGCACTTGTAGTTGTACATGATGATAAAACCTCATCAAAACACAGCACCTCCTGTGTAGTGCATGCTGGTTCAAGAGTGCTGCCCATACCTTCAATCACAAATTCCAGAGACAACAGCATTTAAAAAATAAAATTACCTTTATTTCTCAAGCAACAGGGTCATGTATAAAGCAATGTTTCAGGAACCTAGCCCTTAATCATGCATAGCCAACACTGAACAATACGTCCTTATATAGCACAGCCGTTCAGTGATCACTAATTAATTAAAAGTGCAACTATGCCCTCTAGTAAACAAATATATTATACAAGGACAAAATAAAATAAATTAAAAATACACTTTACAAGTTACCTAATTCTTATTTTAAAACAATGTACAGATTATCAGATATTAATACAGACACGAAATGCAGCAAATTGTTACAAAAATAGTTCTTTATTCATACCAACAGGTTGCATTACATTTAATTTATAAATCCAAAATGCTTCTTTTCTTTTAAGAAGAATCTTTCTAATGCCCCTTTTTGTGGATATGGTATATGATCTATCACTTGGAAGTGAAGTTGACTGATATTATGGCCATATTGCAAACATGTGAAGAAACTGGGGCCTCATTATTCCAACATCTGTTATTATTTTTATGCTCATTAATTCTTTTACCAGTGGTTGCTCCAATATAGACCCTCCCACACAGACATTTAATTAGATAAATGGCATAAGTATTTTCATATGTAAAATACCCTCTGCTAGTATACTTTTTACCTGTAGATAGATGCGTGAAAAAAAGAACCTTTTATTAACCATTTGCAATTTCCACAACTCAAACAGCTATTGCTTTTACAGATCAAAAAAACTAAATTTTACCCTTTTTAAGCTTTCTATATCCTTATGTACAAGTTCATCTCTCATTTCGTCTCCTCCTAAATGCTGGCATAGGGGGTAAATAAAACTCAGAAATATTGGATGACATGCACATAAAATAAACCAATGTTTCCTAACAATGTTTATAATCTCCTTGCTGTATACCTATGTGAAGTTGGCACCCCATGTTTGTAAAAACTGAACAAAAATATACCATTAGTTTGTGCTACGTTTGTGCTGATTTGTGCTGCAAAAACCGTTTGTGCCGGTTTGGTTTAGGAGATATTGCACATTATTTTTTTATGAAACCCCGCCCACTTTGCACCCCATGTTATGCAATTTTAAAAACAAATATACCATTTGTTTGTGCTGTGTTTGTGCTGGTTTGTGCCGCAAAAACGAACGTTTGTGCCGGTTTGGTTTCGGAGATATAGCGCATTATATTTGCTGAAACTCCGCCCACTTTGCACCCCATGTTATGCAATTTTAAAAGCAAATATACCATTTGTTTGTGCTGCGTTTCTGCTGGTTTGTGCCGCAAAAACAAACGTTTGTGCCGGTTTGGTTTCCGAGATATAGCGCATTATATTTGCTGAAACTCCGCCCACTTTGCACCCCATGTTATGCAATTTTAAAAACAAATATACCATTTGTTTGTGCTGCGTTTGTGCTGGTTTGTGCCGCAAAAATGAACATTTGTGCTGGTTTGGTTTCGGAGATATAGAGCATTATATTTGCTGAAACTCCGCCCACTTTGCACCCCATGTTATGCAATTTTAAAAACAAATATACCATTTGTTTGTGCTGCGTTTGTGCTGGTTTGTGCCGCAAAAACGAATGTTTGTGCCGGTTTAGTTTCGGAGATATAGCGCATTATATTTGCTGAAACTCCGCCCACTTTGCACCCCATGTTATGCAATTTTAAAAACAAATATACCATTGGTTTGTGCTGCGTTTGTGCTGATTTGTGCCGCAAAAACTAACGTTTGTGCTGTTTTGGTTTCGGAGATATAGCGCATTATTTTTTATGAACCCCGCCCACTTTGCACCCCATGTTATTCGATTTTAAAAACAAATATACCATTTGTTTGTGCTGCGTTTGTGCTGGTTTGTGCCGCAAAAACGAACGTTTGTGCCGGTTTGGTTTCGGAGATATAGCGCATTATATTTGCTGAACCCCGCCCACTTTGCACCCCATGTTATTCAGTTTTAAAAACAAATATACCATTAGTTTGTGCTACGTTTGTGCTGATTTGTGCCGCAAAAACTAACGTTTGTGCCAGTTTGGTTTAGAAGATATTGTGCATTATTTTTAATGAAACCCCGCACACTTTGCACCCCATGTTATGCAATTTTAAAAACAAATATACCATTTGTTTGTGCTGTGTTTGTGCTGGTTTGTGCCGCAAAAACGAACGTTTGTACCGGTTTGTTTCGGAGATATAGCGCATTATATTTGCTGAAACTCCGCCCACTTTGCACCCCATGTTATGCAATTTTAAAAACAAATATACCATTTGTTTGTGCTGCGTTTGTGCTGGTTTGTGCCGCAAAAACGAACGTTTGTGCCGGTTTGGTTTCCGAGATATAGCACATTATATTTGCTGAAACTCCGCCCACTTTGCACCCCATGTTATGCCATTTTAAAAACAAATATACCATTTGTTTGTGCTGGTTTGTGCCGCAAAAATGAACATTTGTGCCGGTTTGGTTTCAGAGATATAGCGCATTATATTTGCTGAAACTCCGCCCACTTTGCACCCCATTTTATGCAATTTTAAAAACAAATATACCATTTGTTTGTGCTACGTTTGTGCTGTTTTGTGCCGCAAAAACGAACGTTTGTGCCGGTTTGGTTTCGGAGATATAGCGCATTATATTTGCTTAAACTCCGCCCACTTTGCACCCCATGTTATGCAATTTTAAAAACAAATATACCATTGGTTTGTGCTGCATTTGTGCTGATTTGTGCCACAAAAACTAACGTTTGTGCTGTTTTGGTTTCGGAGATAGAGCGCATTATTTTTTATGAACCCCGCCCACTTTGCACCCCATGTTATTCGATTTTAAAAACAAATATACCATTTGTTTGTGCTGGTTTGTGCCGCAAAAACGAACGTTTGTGCCTATTTGGTTTCAGAGATATAGCGCATTATATTTGCTGAAACTCCGCCCACTTTGCACCCCATGTTATTCAATTTTAAAAACAAATATACCATTCGTTTGTGCTGCGTTTGTGCTGATTTGTGGTGCAAAAACTAACGTTTGTGCCGGTTTGGTTTAGGAGATATTGTGCATTATATTTTAATGAAACCCCGCCCACTTTGCACCCCATGTTATGCAATTTTAAAAACAAATATACCATTTGTTTGTGCTGCGTTTGTGCTGATTTGTGCCGCAAAAACGAATGTTTGTGCCGGTTTGGTTTCGGAGATATAGCGCATTATATTTGCTGAAACTCCGCCCACTTTGCACCCCATGTTATGCAATTTTAAAAACAAATATACCATTCGTTTGTGCTGCGTTTGTGCTGATTTGTGCCACAAAAATGAACGTTTGTTCCGGTTTGATTTCGGAGATATTGTGCATTATGTGTACATATACTGTTTGATTCAAAAGCATTATCACAACTACAATGTTTGTAAGTACAAATAGAATTATAAAACTTTGGGGTATACAAAAGAACAGATGTGACTTCCACACCAGAAAAAAATATTTAAGAACATATGGGTAAGATTACATCCCTGGCAACTGGAAAAAAAACCTGTTTCAGTTTTCTATGCAGCGCAGCAGTGTAGCTGCTCAGCGCAACAGTCTAGTTACGCTGCATAGAAAACTAGTGAGACAATTTTTTCCCCATCGCCAGGAATGTAATGCCCCCCTAAATGTTTTTTTTTTTTTTTTTAAAAAAGCGACTAAAAAAGAAAAAGTTAATATTTTCTTTATAAGCAAGTTAATATTGGGCTGTCTGTGGTTAACATGACATTACAGGCGATTAATATGGCAACAAAGAGGTTAAATTGGCTAAAGGAGGTTTATTAGGCCTAATGGGGTTGAAGAGGGCTTTACTGCAATTTAATTGAAAATTTCCTTTTTCAATTAAGTAGTGGGTTTCTACTTATTCACTTTGCAGTTAAATTACTTAAAGGGACACTAAACCCAAACATTTTCTTTCATGATTTAAGAAGAGAATACAATTTTAAATAACATTCCAGTTTACTTCTATCTAATTAGCTTCATTCTTTAGATATCCTTATTTGAAGAAATAGCAATGCACATGGGTGAGCCAATCACACGAGGCATCTGTGCATCTACCAATCAGCAGCTACTGAGCATATCTAGATATGCTTTCAGCAAATAATATCAAGAAAATTAAGCAAATTAGATGATAGAAGTAACTTGGAAAGTTGTGTACAATTGCATGCTCTTTCTAAATCATGAAAGAAAAAATGTGGGTTTCATATCCCTTTAAAGGGACACTGAACCCAAATTTTTCTTTTGTGATTCAGATAGAGCATGAAATTGTAAGCAACTTTACTCCTATTATCAAATTTTCTTCATTCTCTTGGAATCTTTATTTGAAATGCAAGAATGTAAGTTTAGATGTCGGCCCATTTTTGGTAAACAACCTGGGTTGTCCTTGCTGATTGGTGGATAAATTCATCCACCAATAAAAAAGTGCTATCCAGAGTTCTGAACCCAAAAAATCTTAGATGCCTTCTTTTTCAAATAAAAATAGCAAGAGAATAAATAAAAACTGATAATAGGAGTAAATTAGAAAGTTGCTTAAAATTGCATGCGCTATCTGAATCACGAAAGAAAAAAATTGGGTTCAGTGTCCCTTTAAGCTATGGTTTGGGCTTCTTCCAATCCATTACTCTTCAATAACCCCATGTATGCCGTATAAACCGGTATGTTACCATGTTAATCCTTTAATGCCCAGGGCCAGATTTACATTTCGGGTGCCCATAGGCACAGAGTGCACTAAACAGAGCACATCCCCCTTGTTTTCTGTTACCGGCGGCTTCCGTGGTGCCAGTGAAACGCCTGCCTGTGCTGGACAGACTTTTTAATAGGCAGCCTACACCGAGGTCCCTCACTGCCCCCACGGAAGCCGCCGGTCATGGAAAAGAAGGAGGTGCGCTCTGAATAGTGTTCTTTATAGAGCACACCCTCCTTGTTGTTGCCGCTGTTCTGTCGAATTAATTGACAGAACACCAGCAATTAGGCACGGCTCCCCTCTATGGAGGGCGCCTGTGGGCACATGCCTACTCTGCCTCATTACAAATCTGGCCCTGTAAATGCCACAATATTAACCCTCTTACATTTTACTTTCTGGTGCAGTGTTAAAGGGACAGTATACACCAATTTTCATATAACTGCATGTAATAGACACTATTATAAAGAATAATATGCACAGATACTGATATAAAAATCCGGTATAAAACCATTTAAAAACGTACTTAGAAGCTTCCAGTTTAGCTCTGTTTAAAAGGTTACTGGAGCACCCATTGCAAGTGGGAAATATCCGACACTCCCCCTCCCCCTTCCTTTGCATATGAAAAGACCCTTTACACAAACAGAAGCAAGGTGGAGTAGGTATATTTCGGTTTTCTCCTAAAACTTTGGGGCTTGGTTAGGAGTCTCAAAATCAGAGCAATGTTATTTAAGAATAAGCAAAAACTATCAGTTTTTCAAAAAAAAAAAAACAACAACTTTATGGGCTATATAAATAGATCATCTACAAAACATTTATGCAAAGAAAAAATGAGTGTATAATGTCCCTTTAATCACTGGTGTTCTATATTCGTTTTTGCGGCACAAATCAGCACAAACACAGCACAAACAATCGGTATATTTGTTTTTAAAATTGAATAACATGGGGTGCAAAGTGGGCAGGGTTTCATAAAAAAAATGCACTATATCTCCGAAACCAAAACGGCACAAACGTTCGTTTTTGCTGCACAAATCAGCACAAACACAGCACAAACAAATGGTATATTTGTTTCTTTCATGTAATTAGCAAGAGTCCATGAGCTAGTGACGTATGGGATATACATTCCTACCAGGAGGGGCAAAGTTTCCCAAACCTCAAAATGCCTACAAATACACCCCTCACCACACCCACAATTCAGTTTTACAAACTTTGCCTCCGATGGAGGTGGTGAAGTAAGTTTGTGCTAGATTCTACGTTGATATGCGCTCCGCAGCAAGTTGGAGCCCGGTTTTCCTCTCAGCGTGCAGTGAATGTCAGAGGGATGTGAGGAGAGTATTGCCTATTTGAATGCAGTGATCTCCTTCTACGGGGTCTATTTCATAGGTTCTCTGTTATCGGTCGTAGAGATTCATCTCTTACCTCCCTTTTCAGATCGACGATATACTCTTATATATACCATTACCTCTGCTGATTCTCGTTTCAGTACTGGTTTGGCTATCTGCTATATGTAGATGAGTGTCCTGGGGTAAGTAAGTCTTATTTTCTGTGACACTCCAAGCTATGGTTGGGCACTTTGTTTATAAAGTTCTAAATATATGTATTCAAACATTTATTTGCCTTGACTCAGAATGTTCAACTTTCCTTATTTTCAGACAGTCAGTTTCATATTTGGGATAATGCATTTTGATTTAACCTTTTTTTCTTACCTTCAAAAATTTGACTCTTCCCTGTGGGCTGTTAGGCTCGCGGGGGCTGAAAATGCTTCATTTTATTGCGTCATTCTTGGCGCGGACTTTTTTGGCGCAAAAATTCTATTTCCATTTCCGGCGTCATACGTGTCGCCGGAAGTTGCGTCATTTTTTGACGTTATTTCGCGCCAAAAATGTCGGCGTTCCGGATGTGGCGTCATTTTTGGCGCCAAAAAGCATTTAGGCGCCAAATAATGTGGGCGTCTTATTTGGCGCGAAAAAATATGGGCGTCGCTTTTGTCTCCACATTATTTAAGTCTCATTTTTTATTGCTTCTGGTTGCTAGAAGCTTGTTCTTTGGCATTTTTTCCCATTCCTGAAACTGTCATTTAAGGAATTTGATCAATTTTGCTTTATATATATGTTGTTTTTTCTCTTACATATTGCAAGATGTCTCACGTTGCATCTGAGTCAGAAGATACTACAGGAAAATCGCTGTCAAGTGCTGAATCTACCAAAGCTAAGTGTATCTGCTGTAAACTTTTGGTAGCTATTTCTCCAGCTGTTGTTTGTATTGATTGTCATGACAAACTTGTTAAAGCAGGTAATATTTCCTTTAGTAAAGTACCATTGCCTGTTGCAGTTCCCTCAACATCTAAGGTGCAGAATGTTCCTGATAATATAAGAGATTTTGTTTCTGAATCCATAAAGAAGGCTATGTCTGTTATTTCTCCTTCTAGTAAACGTAAAAAATCTTTTAAAACTTCTCTCCCTACAGATGAATTTTTAAATGAACATCATCATTCTGATTCTGATGACTCCTCTGGTTCAGAGGATTCTGTCTCTGAGGTTGATGCTGATAAATCTTCATATTTATTTAAAATGGAATTTATTCGTTCTTTACTTAAAGAAGTTCTAATTGCTTTAGAAATAGAGGATTCTGGTCCTCTTGATACTAATTCTAAACGTTTGGATAAGGTATTTAAAGCTCCTGTGGTTATTCCAGAAGTTTTTCCTGTTCCTAATGCTATTTCTGCAGTAATTTCCAAAGAATGGGATAAATTGGGTAATTCATTTACTCCTTCTAAACGTTTTAAGCATTTATATCCTGTGCCGTCTGACAGATTAGAATTTTGGGACAAAATCCCTAAAGTTGATGGGGCTATTTCTACCCTTGCTAAACGTACTACTATTCCTACGTCAGATGGTACTTCGTTTAAGGATCCTCTAGATAGGAAAATTGAGTCCTTTCTAAGAAAAGCTTATCTGTGTTCAGGTAATCTTCTTAGACCTGCTATATCTTTGGCTGATGTTGCTGCAGCTTCAACTTTTTGGTTGGAAACTTTAGCGCAACAAGTAACACATCGTGATTCTCATGACATTATTATTCTTCTTCAGCATGCTAATAATTTTATCTGTGATGCCATTTTTTGATATTATCAGAGTTGATGTCAGGTTTATGTCTCTAGCTATTTTAGCTAGAAGAGCTTTATGGCTTAAAACTTGGAATGCTGATATGGCTTCTAAATCAACTTTACTTTCTATTTCTTTCCAGGGTAACAAATTATTTGGTTCTCAGTTGGATTCCATCATTTCAACTGTTACTGGTGGGAAAGGAACTTTTTTACCACAGGATAAAAAATCTAAAGGTAAAAGCAGGGCTAATAATCGTTTTCGTTCCTTTCGTTTCAACAAAGAACAAAAGCCTGATCCTTCATCCTCAGGAGCAGTTTCAGTTTGGAAACCATCTCCAGTCTGGAATAAATCCAAGCCAGCTAGAAAGGCAAAGCCTGCTTCTAAGTCCACATGAAGGTGCGGCCCTCATTCCAGCTCAGCTGGTAGGGGGCAGGTTACGTTTTTTCAAGGAAATTTGGATCAATTCTGTTCACAATCTTTGGATTCAGAACATTGTTTCAGAAGGGTACAGAATTGGTTTCAAGATGAGACCTCCTGCAAAGAGATTTTTTCTTTCCCGTGTCCCAGTAAATCCAGTAAAAGCTCAAGCATTTCTGAAATGTGTTTCAGATCTAGAGTTGACTGGAGTAATTATGCCAGTTCCAGTTCAGGAACAGGGGATGGGGTTTTATTCAAATCTCTTCATTGTACCAAAGAAGGAGAATTCCTTCAGACCAGTTCTGGATCTAAAAATATTGAATCGTTATGTAAGGATACCAACGTTCAAAATGGTAACTGTAAGGACTATCTTGCCTTTTGTTCAGCAAGGGAATTATATGTCCACAATAGATTTACAGGATGCATATCTGCATATTCCGATTCATCCAGATCATTATCAGTTCCTGAGATTCTCTTTTCTGGACAAGCATTACCAGTTTGTGGCTCTGCCGTTTGGCCTAGCTACAGCTCCAAGAATTTTTACAAAGGTTCTCGGTGCCCTTCTGTCTGTAATCAGAGAACAGGGTATTGTGGTATTTCCTTATTTGGACGATATCTTGGTACTTGCTCAGTCTTTACATTTAGCAGAATCTCATACGAATCGACTTGTGTTGTTTCTTCAAGATCATGGTTGGAGGATCAATTTACCAAAAAGTTCTTTGATTCCTCAGACAAGGGTAACCTTTCTGGGTTTCCAGATGGATTCAGTGTCCATGACTCTGTCTTTAACAGACAAGAGACGTCTAAAATTGATTGCAGCTTGTCGAAACCTTCAGTCACAATCATTCCCTTCGGTAGCCTTATGCATGGAAATTCTAGGTCTTATGACTGCTGCATCGGACGCGATCCCCTTTGCTCGTTTTCACATGCGACCTCTTCAGCTCTGTATGCTGAAGCAATGGTGCAAGGATTACACGAAGATATCTCAAACAATATCTTTAAAACCGATTGTTCGACACTCTCTAACATGGTGGACAGATCACCATCGTTTAATTCAGGGGGCTTCTTTTGTGCTTCCGACCTGGACTGTAATTTCAACAGATGCAAGTCTCACGGGTTGGGGAGCTGTGTGGGGATCTCTGACGGCACAGGGAGTTTGGGAATCTCAGGAGGTGAGATTACCTATCAATATCTTGGAACTCCGTGCAATTTTCAGAGCTCTTCAGTTTTGGCCTCTTCTGAAGAGAGAATCGTTCATTTGTTTTCAGACAGACAATGTCACAACTGTGGCATACATCAATCATCAAGGAGGGACTCACAGTCCTCTGGCTATGAAAGAAGTATCTCGAATTTTGGTTTGGGCGGAATCCAGCTCCTGTCTAATCTCTGCGGTTCATATCCCAGGTGTAGACAATTGGGAAGCGGATTATCTCAGTCGCCAAACGTTGCATCCGGGCGAATGGTCTCTTCACCCAGAGGTATTTCTTCAGATTGTTCAAATGTGGGAGCTTCCAGAAATAGATCTGATGGCGTCCCATCTAAACAAGAAACTTCCCAGGTATCTGTCCAGATCCCGGGATCCTCAGGCGGAGGCAGTGGATGCATTATCACTTCCTTGGAAGTATCATCCTGCCTATATCTTTCCGCCTCTAGTTCTTCTTCCAAGAGTAATCTCCAAGATTCTGAAGGAATGCTCGTTTGTTCTGCTGGTAGCTCCGGCATGGCCTCACAGGTTTTGGTATGCGGATCTTGTCCGGATGGCCTCTTGCCAACCGTGGACTCTTCCGTTAAGACCAGACCTTCTGTCACAAGGTCCTTTTTTCCATCAGGATCTGAAATCCTTAAATTTAAAGGTATGGAGATTGAACGCTTGATTCTTGGTCAAAGAGGTTTCTCTGACTCTGTGATTAATACTATGTTACAGGCTCGTAAATCTGTATCTCGAGAGATATATTATAGAGTCTGGAAGACTTATATTTCTTGGTGTCTTTCTCATCATTTTTCTTGGCATTCTTTTAGAATACCGAGAATTTTACAGTTTCTTCAGGATGGTTTAGATAAGGGTTTGTCCGCAAGTTCTTTGAAAGGACAAATCTCTGCTCTTTCTGTTCTTTTTCACAGAAAGATTGCTATTCTTCCTGATATTCATTGTTTTGTACAAGCTTTGGTTCGTATAAAACCTGTCATTAAGTCAATTTCTCCTCCTTGGAGTTTGAATTTGGTTCTGGGAGCTCTTCAAGCTCCTCCGTTTGAACCTATGCATTCATTGGACATTAAATTACTTTCTTGGAAAGTTTTGTTCCTTTTGGCCATCTCTTCTGCCAGAAGAGTTTCTGAATTATCTGCTCTTTCTTGTGAGTCTCCTTTTCTGATTTTTCATCAGGATAAGGCAGTGTTGCGAACTTCTTTTAAATTTTTACCTAAAGTTGTGAATTCCAACAACATTAGTAGAGAAATTGTGGTTCCTTCATTATGTCCTAATCCTAAGAATTCTAAGGAGAAATCGTTGCATTCTTTGGATGTTGTTAGAGCTTTGAAATATTATGTTGAAGCTACGAAATCTTTCCGTAAGACTTCTAGTCTATTTGTTATCTTTTCCGGTTCTAGAAAAGGCCAGAAAGCTTCTGCCATTTCTTTGGCATCTTGGTTGAAATCTTTAATTCATCTTGCCTATGTTGAGTCGGGTAAAATTCCGCCTCAGAGAATTACAGCTCATTCTACTAGGTCAGTTTCTACTTCCTGGGCGTTTAGGAATGAAGCTTCGGTTGACCAGATCTGCAAAGCAGCAACTTGGCCCTCTTTGCATACTTTTACTAAATTCTACCATTTTGATGTATTTTCTTCTTCTGAAGCAGTTTTTGGTAGAAAAGTACTTCAGGCAGCGGTTTCAGTTTGAATCTTCTGCTTATGTTTTTCGTTAAACTTTATTTTGGGTGTGGATTATTTTCAGCAGGAATTGGCTGTCTTTATTTTATCCCTCCCTCTCTAGTGACTCTTGTGTGGAAAGATCCACATCTTGGGTAGTCATTATCCCATACGTCACTAGCTCATGGACTCTTGCTAATTACATGAAAGAAAACATAATTTATGTAAGAACTTACCTGATAAATTCATTTCTTTCATATTAGCAAGAGTCCATGAGGCCCGCCCTTTTTTTGTGGTGGTTATGATTTTGTATAAAGCACAATTATTCCAATTCCTTATTTTATATGCTTTCGCACTTTTTTATCACCCCACTTCTTGGCTATTCGTTAAACTGAATTGTGGGTGTGGTGAGGGGTGTATTTGTAGGCATTTTGAGGTTTGGGAAACTTTGCCCCTCCTGGTAGGAATGTATATCCCATACGTCACTAGCTCATGGACTCTTGCTAATATGAAAGAAATTAATTTATCAGGTAAGTTCTTACATAAATTATGTTTTTTAAAATTGCATAACATGGGGTGCAAAGTGGGCGGAGTTGCAGCAAATATAATGCGCTATATCTCCGAAACCAAACCGGCACAAACATTCATTTTTGCGGCACAAATCAGCACAAACGCAGCACAAACAAATGGTATATTTGTTTTTTAAATTGCATAACATGTGGTGCAAAGTGGGTGGAGTTTTCACAAATATAATGCGCTATATCTCCGAAACCAAACCGGCACAAACATTCGTTTTTGTGGCACAAACCAGCACAAACGCAGCACAAACAAATGGTATATATGTTTTTAAAATTGAATAACATGGGGTGCAAAGTGGGCGGGGTTTCATAAAAAATAATGCGCTATATCTCCGAAACCAAAACAGCACAAACGTTTGTTTTTGCAGCACAAATCAGCACAAACGCAGCACAAACAAATGGTATATTTGTTTTTAAAATTGCATAACATGGGGTGCAAAGTGGGCGGAGTTTCAGCAAATATAATGCGCTATATCTCCGAAACCAAAATGGCACAAACATTTGTTTTTGCGGCACAAATCAGCACAAACGCAGCACAAACAAATGGTATATTTGTTTTTAAAATTGCATAACATGGGGTGCAAAGTGGGCGGAGTTTCAGCAAATATAATGCGCTATATCTCCGAAACCAAACCGGCACAAACATTTGTTTTTGCGGCACAAATCAGCACAAACGAATGGTATATTTGTTTTTAAAATTGAATAACATGGCGTGCAAAGTGGGCGGGGTTTCATAAAAATAATGTGCTATATCTCCGAAACCAAAACAGCACAAACGTTCGTTTTTGCAGCACAAATCAGCACAAACGCAGCACAAACAAATGGTATATTTGTTTTTAAAATTGCATAACATGGGGTGCAAAGTGGGCGGAGTTTCAGCAAATATAATGCGCTATATCTCCGAAACCAAACCGGCACAAACGTTCATTTTTGCGGCACAAACCAGCACAAACGCAGCACAAACAAATGGTATATTTGTTTTTAAAATTGCATAACATGGGGTGCAAAGTGGGCGGGGTTTCATAAAAAAATAATGTGCAATATCTCCTAAACCAAACCGGCACAAACGTTGGTTTTTGCGGCACAAATCAGCACAAACGCAGCACAAACGAATGGTATATTTTAATTCAGTTTTTACAAACATGGGGTGCCAACTTCACATAGGTTTGCTGTATTCATTATGATATATAACCAATATCAACCACTTGTCTTTCTCTGAATGTTTATTCTCACTTACTAATACTACTGTATAGAGGGGATAACCTCTATTGATACATCTTTTTGCCATATATTTAAAGCTATTCAATTTGTCTTCTTCTGACACCATCTGTTTTACTCTCGTGAATTCACTGCGAGGCAAGGATCTCTTTGTATTTTTAGGATGAAAACACTGAGTGCAATAAACTATTTCTACCTGTAGGTTTAGTATACAGATCGGTGCACAATTGCAGTTAAAGTAAATGTGATTGTGTTAGTACTCTTGTTTAATTCTTGTACAAACTTTTTTAGGGTCCCAATATCGCCATACCGCACCCCAAATATATCGTCTATGTAACGCCACTATGTGGCTGCATATTTTTTTTAAAAAAAGAGTTTGTTCTCATATATGAACTTCTCCTCATAGACATTCATGTAAATATTTGTGTATTTGGGGGCGGCATTGGAACCCATGGCTGTTCCTTGTTGCTGAAAAAAGGAATCCTAAGATAAAAAATAGTTGTAATACAAAACTATTCTTAACAAATCAAAGAAATGTGTTTGTTCTTTAGAATATTCCTTACTATCTTCTAGTACCTTGTTTGCTGCCATAATGCCACTTTCATGTCCACTTTCATGTGTAGTCGCAGTATACAAGCTACACACACCAATTTGTTTACACTATGTATCATATTGTTGTTTATTTATAACTTTATGAAGATTTGTTCTGTAAAGTGCAATAAGAACCTCACTTGTTCAGCTTCTAATATCTCTTCCTATAAATCTAAGCATTCTGGGTGCCTTACCTGTTGCTCTGCATTGTTTACCAGATTCTAACTCTACTAATAAATCACAAGTTCCGTTTATCATGTGTTAGTTTGTAAGTTCCAATTGAGTTTGTAATTATCCTTTTTTTTTTTTCAATTTGTATGCATTATTAAGCACTTTGTGGCACTGAATTTAAGATCTTATTCATTTGTTCAGCCCTCCATTTTTAAATATAACAGAAAAATATATCTGATACCAGTTTGTCACATTCAGGAGTATGCACCATTGCCTCTTATTTTTTTAACCTGATAATATTTATGTTTTGCAGTCTGGGTTCCTAAGGCTCAAAATATCCTTGTAGACTCTGCAGTTGAGGATATTCACCATATTCCAATAAAGCCAATGTATAGAATAAAGTCACGTTGAAACCTTATTATATTTATGTTTTCTTGCAGGGTCGGTTACCATCCCAACAAATCAGAAAAACAAAGTCTCAAATTCCAGTTTGGCTTCAAATGGACGACCAAAGATCGACAGATCTGCTACATCTAAAGTACAACATAGTCTATCTCATCCAATGAAAGATCGTGAAGAATTCAGGAGATCACTTGTTAATATCATTATGTAGGTTATGAACTTTTATATTATTTTAGCTTGCTGCATTATTCATTATACAAATTTATGGGATAATAAACCAAAATATAAAGGTATCTAAAAGCCAAAATCAAACTTTCATTATTTAGACAGAGCATGCAATTTTTAGAGACTTTAATATTAGTTGTTATTATATTTACTTTGTTCTTTTTTGTACCATTTGTTAAAAATCATGCTTAGTTCTGCTCAGAAGCAGCAATGCACTAATAGGAGCTAGTTGGTGATTGGTGGCTGCACATATATGCCTCTTGTAGTGTATTGCTGCACTGGAGCTGATATTAATTATGTGTTTAACTCTTCCAGAGGATATATACAAGCAACAGTGCACTAATAAAATACTGTAACACATTAAAACATTTGCTTTTTGTGCTTTTATGTCCTTTACGTAGTTAATTGTGTAACTAATTTACTGTTTATTGTAAATATTGTTATATTTTATTTTTTAGGCAAAAAGATATTGCTACTATCCAGAGTTTCCAGCCTGACCACAATCATATAGAAACAACTGCAAGTGCTGCTCTGGAAAAAGATATATTAGTAAGTACAATATTCAAGTATTTATGTCTGTTCAGTTAGATGTGATGTCCGTATTAAAGTATGTGATGTGTTATTAGTTTTATATACAAACTTTTAGCTGGCAATAATCACTCCTTTGGCTGCCTGAACCCCTAGCTTGTATTAGTGCTGGCAATAATCACTCCTTTGGCTGCCTGAACCCCAGCGTACCAAATTCACTAGGAATAATAGTTACGCAAGTTCATGGATTCTGTAGACTTGACAATAAATGCCGCAAGAAAATGTTTCCTTTTCATGATTTAGATGTACTATATTGAAGGAACACAAGCACACTTAGCAACAGTATAGCAAAGTGTACACACTCACACCGCACCTATTTATAAATAGCTCTTCAAACAGAAGTGTAGAAATATATCAAGCTTTGTTCTGAATATATATAAAATATTATTTGTTGTGTATAAACATTTATTTCTTAGTGCAACATTTATTTCTAAATGTAACCTATGATCACAATGTTATTTTATAGTACTTTATTTAGGCACTTAATAATATAAATACTTAAAATAAAAACAAGATACTTTTATAAATATATTAGTAAGGTCAAAATGAAACTTTCACGGCTCAGAGAGAGAGAGAATGTATGTAATTTTAAACAATTTTCCAATTTACTTCTCTCATCACGTTTGCTTCATTCTCTTGAAATCCTTTGTTGAAAAGTAGGCAAACAAAGTAAATAGGGATGTGCTTATCAGCTCTCCACTCACCATATAACTGTTGTAACACTAATCCTTGGCATTGCTCTCAGCTACCCTCTTACAACTGATCATCAGCCACTTGATCCACGATGAAAGTCCCAGCGTGTCTTGCTGTTGTATGGTCACAACTCAGGAGTGGCCTACGCTGCTTCTGCTATCCACTCCCAGTCTTCAGCCTGTCACCAGTTGGATATAGACTACAAGCATAGCCTGTGCGGCACAAACTGATGTGTCTGAAAAAACAAAATATATAGCTATGGTGTGTGGAAGCACACCAATCCTCAAGGGGGCGCTCTCAATCAAAACAAATGTAACACAATGTAATAAGAACAATAATAATGTATACAACAACACTCTAAAAATAAACAGCAGAATACCAGAGAAAAAAAAATAAAAAAATAAAAATAAATAAAAAAGAAAAGAAAAGAAATATAACCTTGTGACTGGAAACACAATAAATGTCCAATAACTAAATGATATCCTGTAAGTCACAATAGCTCCAGATGATTGCAAAGGTCAGCTCTCTGTCGTAGGGGGGTCAAAATCCTGATGATAACAGATGGTCTGAAAAAAGAAACACAGAGGCGCCCAATGGCCTAATATCACAATACCAAGGGACAAGCGAAATATGTAAGACTAATACTCACAAACGAGTAGCACCAAAAAGTGCAAGGAAGCAGACTGGAACCTCACAGTTGCCCAGCAAACTGAACAGACACAGAGATAATTCTGTAGTACTTCTTCACCAGTGAGGTCCTAGAGGAGGATATAGAGCCAACATAGCCCAGTACAGTTTGTACAAATATATGTGTATCCAGGGAATATGCACAGTTACATGTAGCAGAGCACCTCCAGGTGCAATATACACAGACTGGGACTTCTCAGCCGCCCAGCTGACTGTTTCAGAGTTTTGAGCAAATAAGATAGCTCCCAAAACTGATGCACGAGTATAGATGGATTCCCAGATAAAATCCAGCAGCAAGTATATTAGTTAAAAATAATATTTTTATTTTAAAAGCAACATGTTTCTCAGCCTACAACTGGCTGTTTCCTCAAACTGATGTGTTGTTTTTATGGTATCTGGTGAAGAAACTAATCCAAATATGTAAAAAAAAAAAAAAAAGAACCGTTCACTATGTTAAAGACAACTAACCTGCATGCCATTGTACGTTTTATTTATTCATTTATTTATTATTGTTGTATTTTGATGAGGTTTTGATGAGGACCAGGAGCTGCAGTGCACTACTGGGAGCTACCTGAACATATCTGGTGAGACAATGACAAGAGGCATATATGTGCATCCACCAATCACTAGCTCCCAGCAGTTCATTGCTATTCCTGAGCCTATTTAGAAATGGTCTTCAACAAATGATACTAAGAAAATGAAGCAAATTTTATACTAGAAGTAAATTAGAATGTTGGATTCAGTGCTTTATAAAAGCAGTTTGCTAGTGTCATGCACACGATTTAGCCAATTTCAATGTATAAGCAAATTGTATATGTTGTTCTTTTTTTAATATGCCACTTACTAAAATAGGCCCGTTGACTTTGCCTCAGAAATAGCAACTTTCCTAATATTAACAGGTTATTAATGTGTAGGCCTTGTGCTGATCACTTCTCCTTTTCTTTGTTATACTTTTATTTATAGAGATATAATTATTACATATCCCATGGAATTGACACAGAACATGTGGCTCCGATGGAACAGTTATGGCTGGATAATGTTTTGAAGAAGGTTCCTGAACATCTCACCGTTTACTCAGAGAAAATTGATGAACTTTCAGATGAAATGAAAGAGGATTATCTTTACAGTGTTAAGAAAGCCATTGGTAAATGCATTATATTTAAGTTTATAGGGCCGATTTATCATGTCCGCCGCACATCGATAAATGCCGACAGCATACGCTGTCAGCATTTATCATTGCACAAGTATTTCTTGTGAAATGCTTGTGCAATGCTGTCCCCTGCACATTCCTGGCCAATCGGCCGCTAGCAGGGGGTGTCAATCTCAGAGGTGGCGGATGAGTTAAGGAGCAGCAGTCTTAAGACCGCAGCTTCTTAACTTCAGTTTCAGGGGAACCTGAAACTACAGGGGTAGATTGCAGCATCCACTGCTTGATAAATCTACCCCTATATGTTAACTCATATAGGGAGGAATACTTATAGGGGAACGGGTTCTTCTTAAATTTTCCTCTGATCCCCTTGTCAGGACTGAAATGAGTTAAGCCTTTTTTATATATAAGTTCAGTGCTCACTCACCTGTTTTAGTTTTCAGTCTGTCGATTATTAGTTAAAAACATTTTTGTCTCTCTTAATAGATGTTATTTATATTATTTGTAATATTCCTGTAATGTAGAATGCATTTATTTTATTTGAAACTATAAAATTAACATGGCCATAACAGAACATGCACTTTAGACAAGTTACTAGAGTAATAATGTCCCTAGAACAGGTACAGTAGCTTGTACTGCCTGCTAAATGTGTTTGTTTAGTAGGACTGTAGTAGTTTAACACTGGTTCTATTCAGTTTTTAATCTCTGAGACAAACTTGTTGTTTTACAGATTATTTAGCTGTCTATAGTTTGGTTATCATTACAACCAGCATACTTTAATAGTACAGCTCTAATCTATGTTTCTATAGACTATGTTATTAGAACTGAGCTACAAAAGGATTGTCTCTCATGCTGGGTCATTTTGCTGGTACTGACTTATCTAACAATTCCGATTATCCTAATATTTTGAAGGTATAATCTAGATTTTATTAAAGACACAGAGACGAGTATTTTTGCATTCTCTCTTTTTACTACTCAATGCAGCTTTTAAAAGTACATAATGACATAAACAAACATATTAAAACAGCATAGAAAACAGATAACCACAATAAGTAGCTAAAGATAGAGCTAACTTATAACTCCAAGAAAAATCTAATACGTGATAAAATCACAGTGGAGGGGGCGCAGAATGGTATACAATTCAGATGGTAGTTATTGATAACCCTTAAAGACAATTTGAAACTTAAACAAACTAATGTTATCTTATGAGGTGAAAAATATATCAATATAAGGTTATATAAATCCCTTTTGGAGTAAACAGGAAAGAAAATGTCTCTTTTTACAAATAAGTTGATAGCTGAGCGGCGGCTGCCTCCTCTCAACCGGATGATCCAGGCAAGAACTAGGAGAAATAAAAAACAGAGGGGCGCCTCATGTGTGGTATAGTCTGATTGAAGACATAAGAAAAAGCAACAGAATAGCCAAATGAGTACTCACATACTCCACGAGCACACTCATGTGCTGGTAGGGGCAGGCTGTAGATTTAGATGGGTGTGACAGCTCACCCTTTCAAGGATACTTCCAATACTGTAGTTCTGCAACAGGTGTAAAACAAATAGAGAGCACTATATGTGCAGACCATTAAGGATGATACATAGAAATGTGCTTTATAGTATAAAGTGGGTACTCACATACTCCCAAAGCACACCAATGTGCTGGTAGATACAGGCTGCAGATTCAGGCAGGTGTGGCAGCTCACCCAAACAAACGATCTTTTGGTATTGATGCAGTGAAAACAAAGGCAGGTTTAATGCTTCTCAGTAGCTGTGCACTTAATAGTGATTGCAGGCAGATGGTAGGAAATGAGATCCACTCCAAAAGTAAAAATTTGCAAATATTTATTAAAAACAAAAATTTAAAAACAACACCAGGGTTGTTATACAAAGTGGATTACAGGGTCACCCAGTTGGCCCCAATGATTGCAACGCGTTTCTCGGTTGGCAAACCGTTTCATCAGGCATATGATATGCCTGATGAAACGGTTTGCCAACCGAGAAACGCGTTGCAATCATTGGGGCCAACTGGGTGACCCTGTAATCCACTTTGTATAACAACCCTGGTGTTGTTTTTAAATTTTTGTTTTTAATAAATATTTGCAAATTTTTACTTTTGGAGTGGATCTCATTTCCTACCATCTGCCTGCAATCACTATTAAGTGCACAGCTACTGAGAAGCATTAAACCTGCCTTTGTTTTCACTGCATCAATACCAAAAGATCGTTTGTTTGGGTGAGCTGCCACACCTGCCTGAATCTGCAGCCTGTATCTACCAGCACATTGGTGTGCTTTGGGAGTATGTGAGTACCCACTTTATACTATAAAGCACATTTCTATGTATCATCCTTAATGGTCTGCACATATAGTGCTCTCTATTTGTTTTACACCTGTTGCAGAACTACAGTATTGGAAGTATCCTTGAAAGGGTGAGCTGTCACACCCATCTAAATCTACAGCCTGCCCCTACTGGAACATGAGTGTGCTCGTGGAGTATGTGAGTACTCATTTGGCTATTCTGTTGCTTTTTCTTATGTCTTCAATCAGACTATACCACACATGAGGCGCCCCTCTGTTTTTTATTTCTCCTAACACCAAGAAAAAAGTGACCAATCAGAGAAGGAATAGTGACCATAAACTGTCCAATAAGCATCCAGACTTCATCTTTCTTGACTGATGCTCACCAATGGAAAATTTTTTAGAACTAGTAACAGTCCAAAAAGTCCCAAACAGAACAAAACATATACATAACAGTTGAAAGTTTGATTGAAGGGAAACTTGTGAGATAAGAACTTGATTGCAGCAGATGACTTGGATCTAAGGGTACTTGCCAGGTGAAAATCCTCTTGAACAGAAGGTACAAATCCCGATTTAAGGAAAGGATTTCCTTCAGATGGAAACTGTCGAAATAAGAAAAAATAAGTAATAATAACAATATAAAAGAATTCTTAATGGGAGGGTATCAAACATAATTGAGGTGGGAAAATACTTGTCTCTGTGTCTTTAATAAAATCTAGATTATACCTTCAAAATATTAGGATAATCGGAATTTTATTACAAGACCAGAGACTCCTATTTTTGCAAGTTTAAAGCACATTAATCCTAGCATAAACCATTTAAGAAAATAAGTTAAGTGAGGCATGTTGAATGGGTCTGAAATAAAATTGTTTAAAGGTAGAGTCTGAAGACCAATCTGCCACATCCAAAATCCGCTGAAGCGGAGCAGACTTCAAAAAGGCTTTAGAAGCAGCAGAACCTCTAACTGAATGGGCTGAGAAAGAAATATCGATCCCAGCTTCTTTCATGACCCATTTAACCCATCTCGCTATGGAAGTAGAGGATACGGCAGCATAAGGGGGAATAAAGGAAATTAAAAGTTGGTTATTAGAAGGTTTTCTAAAAGGTAAAGTTCTGGATTCATAAGAATTCAAACATTCAACCACACAAAGGGAAGGTTCAGAAGGAAGGTAAGGGTAAAAGATAGATGTGGAAAGGGTTTTAGTTCTTCGTGAAATGAAAAAGGTAACACCCTCTGGAGAGAAGCGTTTAGAATTCCAATCTAGGGCTTTAACGTCAGAAACTCTTCTGAAAGAAATTAGGCAAAGAAGAGTGGCGAGTTTAGCTGTGAGTTGTTTAAAAGATAATGAGGCATTATGTGGCCAAGACTTAAAAAGGGAAAAAATTAAGTCCACATCCCAGAAAAATTCATGTTTAGGAACTGGAGGTCGTTTTAGTCTCATGGCTTTGAGGATCCTACAAACTAAAGGATGTTTACCTACAGAAACATTATTAACCAAATTATGTCTAGCAGAAATAGCTGAGCGATGTACATTGATAGTTCTATATGCTAAACCTAAATCAAAAAGGTGTGATAAATAATTAATAATGTCAGTTAAATCTGAAGAAATGGGATCCAGATTCCTTTGCAAGCACCAGCTAGACCATTTAGACCAAGCGGCAAAGTAGCATCTACGAGTGCCCGGGGCCCAAGATTCCTGAAAGAGGGATCTTGCTCCAGCCGAAAGGCCTCGGAGAGCCCAGGGTCCCCTGAGATCGTCCATGCTACCAGGAGTAGAGAACCTTGAAGGACTAGATCGTGATAATTGCCCTCTGGATCCGTAAGAAGATGGGGAAGACAAGGAAGAAGAATCGGGAGATCGATGGACATTTCCAGAAGGGATGGATACCATGACTGTGTCGGCCAAAGGGGGGTCACAATCATTAGACGAAGGAGATCCCTGCGGACAATTGAAATCGTCCTCGGGATCATCGAGAATGGAGGAAACGCGTAGACCCCTAGACGTGGCCATGGATGGAGAAAAGCATCTATGGCAGCTGCTTCCGGATCTGGGCGCCAGCTGAAATAAGGAAGAATCTGAAAATTGGTCCTGGATGCAAAAAGATCCAAACAAAAGGGACCCCTGAGAGATTGGAGAGAGAGAAAAAGACTCCTGTCCAATTTCCAATCGCTGAAATCCGTCAAATGACGAGATCCCCAGTCCGCCATTGAATTCGCTTGTCCTGGAATATATTCTGCTCTGACTGAAATGTTCCTGTCCAAACAAAGATGAATAAAATCTTTGCTGATATTGGACAGGTCCCTGGATTTGGTGCCTCCCAAACGATTGAGATACTGCACCGCAGATATATTGTCCATACGCAGTAAAATAGAAACTGGAGAAGAAAACTTTGCAAAACTCTTGACTGCAAACGAGCCAGCCAATAATTCTAAACAATTTATGTGAAAGCGTTTTTCTTCCAGAGTCCATTTGCCACCTGTGATGGAAGGACCGCAACGAGCTCCCCAGCCTGAAAGGCTGGCATCGGATTCGATGATGAAATCCGGAGTTTTGCCAAAAATGGCTCTTCCGTTCCAGGCCTCTAAATGTGAAAGCCACCAAGAAAGTTCTTCTTTCGCTTCTGGAGATATGGGAATCAAGTGAGAGTAGGAAAAACCTTTTCTCAAATGAAGGATTTTCAATCTTTGAAGTTCGCGATAATGAAGAGGGGCAGGAAAAATAGCCTGAATAGAGGATGAAAGTAACCCTACTATCCTGGCTATAGTTCTGATGGGGACTGAATCTTTGGACAAAGTTTTGGAAATCTCTTTCTTTATATTCTTCACTTTGTCTAATGGGAGACTCAAAGTGGAAAGGATTGTATCTATCTTGAAACCTAAAAAGATTAGAGATTTGGTAGGAACCAGAACTGATTTCTGTCTGTTTACTATGAAACCTAGAGATTCCAAAAGGGAGATTGTTGAAAACAGATGATTTTGGAGTGAGAGAAAATTCTGGTCCATAATAAGTATGTCGTCCAAATAGATAATTAGACGGACACCTCGAAGTCTCAACCAAGCTATTACTGGTTTGAGTAATTTTGTGAAAATCCAAGGAGCAGAGGATAGGCCGAAAGGAAGACAGGTGAAATTCCAAAACTGATCTTCCCAACGGAAGGTTAAAAATTTCCAGTGCTCTTGAGCGATTGGTACGGTTAAATAGGCGTCTGTGAGATCTAAACGAACTAACCAATCGTTTTCCCTTAGACATTCTCTTAATAAATGAATGCCTTCCATCTTGAAATGATGGTAAATAACGTAAGCATTTAAAGATTTTAGATTTATAACAGGTCTGAATTGGTTGTTTTTCTTTTTGACAAGAAAAAGATTGCTTAAATAACAATTTTGAGGATGATGGACCGGAAGAATAGCTTTTTTGGAAGAAAGGGAAAAAAATTCTTTTTGAACCAGAATTTTGTCTTTTTGGGAAAAATGAATTGGTTGTGGAAATTTTATTTGAATGGGAAGGGAAATAAATTCTATGAAAATTCCTGACACAGCTTGAAGAACCCAAGGGTCGGAAGTGATTGAAGCCCAGTTTTGGGCAAACAAAACAATTCTGCCACCAATTCTGTTTCGGGAAGAAGGAATCTGAGAGGGAACCAATAGTCTTACCTGGAGCTTGTCTTGATCTTGATCTACCCCTGAAGCCTCTTTGGTTCCAAGGGCGGCTCCTTGCTGGGAAGAAAGTTGTTGAGGTTGAAGGCTCTTGGAAACTTCTGTTGAATTGATACTGATGTTGGGTAGAATAATAGGGTTGATGGGACTGGTTATAATGAGACCTGGATAGGAATGGTTGACGGCCGGGAAAGCGGCCTCTGCCTCTCCCGGCCCTGTCAGAGAAACTCTGATTAGGGTAAAAAATCTTTTTAACAGAAGTTTTAACCTTATTGAGATTTGAAAAGGTGTTAACATATTGATTGAGCTCTTTCAAATAAGAGTCACCAAATAACAAACCATTGTCGTCCGGAGATATTTCATTGGAAGCGAAATCCGATATTTTTGGCAATATATTTCGTCGTCTCTCTAGGGTCATGGCAGCATTTGTGTTACCTATAAAACATAGGAGCCGTTGGACCCATTCTCTGACAACATATGGGTCCAGTGGGGCATCCTCTGCAACACCCTGTTCTGATAATTCAAATAACTTGGTCAGGGGACCTATGGAGTCTAACAATTTGTCCTGACAAATCCTCCAGGATCTATCAATTCCTTTTTTAACCTTGTAGCCTGGGGCACCAATGAATTTAAGGATTTTAGGGTCAACCTCAGGGGTAATTGAAGCATTTTTTGGGAGTAAGGGGCGAGGGCATTCCGCCCTCATCTTGTTGCGAGTCTGTTTCTTTAAAGGTTTCCTGAGTTGGAAATCGATACATTTTGCCACCTCTATATTGGGGCACCATTCCGCAGAGCGGGGATGGTGAAGTTCATCAGGATTAAATCTTGGTATACCCAGACAATCAGTGAATTCTGTCTCCTCCTCAATATATTCTTTTAATTTTTTATGCATTTTCTTATGCCTTTTTATAGCAGGGGTATAATCAGAATTTTCAGATTCCACATCTATAGAATCTGAGTTTAAATCTGTATAACTACCATCCTCAGAGTTGTTTTCATCAGAGGATGATTTTTCAACATTATTTACATTTTCTTTAAATATTGTACTTGTGTTAGTATCTCCCATTTGGACACCCTTGGGATTCAGGGTTCTTTTAGCAGCAGTTTTTGTTCCCGTGCTGCGAGGAATTGCGGTGTCAGACAAAAGCTGACGAGATTTTGTTATAAGCTTTTTGCTGGCAATTACAGAAATTGAGGGATTTTTTCTCTTTAAAGATTTTTTAGTTTCTTTAATGCCCATTAATGAAGACATTTTATTGAAAAGATTGTTCATTGACGAATCAATCATAATTTGAACAGTCTGTGCTGTTAAAGGAGGAGAACTTTCTGGGTTTTCAGACATTTTAATAAACTAAAATTTTTATTTATAATTTAAATAAAACTTTATAAGGTTCCTTAATAAATTAAAGAACACAAAATTTAAATATATATAGATAATACTTTGAACAATATATAAATTTACAATTGAATTATATGTTAATAATACTTAGATAGGTTTAACATATATAAAAACCGCTTAGAAATTAAATAAGTAGCTTGTTAATAAACGTTTTACCGCAAGATGGCAATGTAAGCAAAAAAATGGTTTGTAAAACAACTTGCTTTCGTCTGAGGGAAAAAATGGCAACAAATGTTGCCGGTCGTGAGGTGAGACTAACTCAGACTGACTGGGAAGGCAAAACACGTCAGACTGAGGGGCGGGAAGGGAAGTCCGGCCCACAAAATGGCGACCGGAACATTTAGTGACAGTGGGAAGATGGAGGAGGAAGACTGACTGCAAACACTTCAGACAGAAAAAACGGAAAAACCGGAGGTAATGGGGGACTACATTAATTAAAAGGCGAAACCGGAGGGAATGTGGGACGAAGTGAAGCAGCTAAAATAGCAAAAGGCCGAAAAAACGGAGGCAATTTTAAAACGTTAAAACATTTGCTAAATATAACATAAACTAAACATTGAATTACTTATGCAAGCTATGAATGTTAGTGAAAAATAAATAAATGAAAAAATATAAAATATATATTGACAAGGAATAAGAAACTGAATGAAACTTTAAACTTTATTGGAGATAAAATTTATAATACTTATCTTGACTGAGCAGCAAAAAGAAAGAGGAAGTCTGGATGCTTATTGGACAGTTTATGGTCACTATTCCTTCTCTGATTGGTCACTTTTTTCTTGGAGTTATAAGTTAGCTCTATCTTTAGCTACTTATTGTGGTTATCTGTTTTCTATGCTGTTTTAATATGTTTGTTTATGTCATTATGTACTTTTAAAAGCTGCATTGAGTAGTAAAAAGAGAGAATGCAAAAATAGGAGTCTCTGGTCTTGTAATAAAATTAGGGAATTTGTATTGGAGGATAAACATTCTGCTAAATGCCCTGTTATTTCAATAGTATAAATACTCTTTATTTATTGCAGGTGAAGTTAATGAGGTAGTCAAGCTATGTAAGTAATGTATATAATAGAGACGTGTATGTGTGCACATCGTAACCTAACGAATGAGGAAGTAGGAGCTGTACAAATCCAGATCTCAGTGTGTTGCACTTTCACAAGATTAAATGCGGCTCTGAAACAAGCCGAATGCGTCTTGTGTCCGCCTACTTCCTTATCCGTTAGGTTACAATGTGCATGAATGTCTCTAGTATATAATCTTTGCTCCATTATTATTCTTATTTGATTTTTTTTATGCAAATGTACATACATTTTCCTCCACTTCTGTACAAAAACAGGTAGTTCAGGTTTTCTGTGGGGATGTATAGATGGGCTATGCAATGAACTATTGAGTATTTTCTAACTCATAGTGGAGGAGTTTTTTTTCTCCCACATCTTTCTTATTCACCATAATTTTAATGGAGGTTTAATCTCCCTAGACCAGTGATGGCGAACCTTGGGACTAGGTTTCAGAACTACATTTTCCATGATGATCGACTGGACTGCAGAGTGCCTAAGCATCATGGGAAATGTAGTGGTGAAACATCTGGAGTTCACAAATTTGCCATCATTGCCCTAGAGCAAGTTTGACTCAGCAGCATTCAGGAAATTATCATGTGCTGATGAGGCCTAATAAGACTGAAACAGCTATCCACATGTAATTTCCTTTGCAGCACTCTTCAAGGTTTTCTGTTTGGAATGTTCAGATGGGCTATGCACTGACCTATTATGTGTGTGTGTGTGTATATATATATATATATATATATATATATATATATATATATATATGTATGTATATATATATATATATATTTATATTTATACACACATAGATAGATCAGTGACATGCGGTGAGGTCAGAGGCTGGTGAGGCACTGGCTATGCTATGCCTGAGAAACACACACACATTATATATATATATATATATATATATATATATATATATATATATATATATATATATATAAAATAAATATTTATATATATGACATTAATGATACATTAAAACCATGTTTACTGTCCCTTTTTGTTCTGAGGGACAGGGAAATCAGTGAAAAGAAAAACATAAAATAATATGCTAATTTGACAAATGCAGCTTACAATTTGTGTTTTTAATGTCCCTTTAAACACATTTTTGCAAAACTGCTGCCATAAAGTGCTCCAGTCAGGTAACACTCCTGACACAAGTTTACTGGTTTTCAATGATGAAAAAAAAATTGATAATAAAAATAATTTTTTTTTTTTTTAAATGTTACACTGTATCTGAATCATAAAAGAAATTAAATACTCTAAACTCAAGTTACATGATTTAAATCTCTCTTTTTTCATGGTATCTTATTTGAAAAGGCAGGAAACCAGTAACATAGAAATTGATTGCAGTTTTGTGAATCCAATTTCCCACAACACAGCCATCCACAAAAAGATTATGGATAAAAAAAGCATAGCTGGTAAATAAGTCAAAACCAGCAATACTTTAGAATGCATTGCAAACTGACAGTGCAGGACAGCTGCGCCTGCTGAAAGAAGTAGGTTGGTCCAATGTCGCCACACCTAACTCAGCTGATTTGAGGCTTTTGGCGCGCTAAGGGCTCAGACATTGTAAACGCCCCCGTGATGCGCAGCCTAAGTTGTCAGGTGCACGGGGAGCTGATTGGCTCCCCTGGGTCGGCCCCAAAGAGGCCGCTAATAAAGCAGCCTTAAATGGGCACTTATGGGCCATGCAATGAGCTACCTTAACCACCGTTCACCAGCTCTTGCGGGCCCATAGCCCAAAGGAACAAGTATGTTGCGCAACGGGGAGGGCAGCAGACCTGCTCGTGCCTCTCCATTGCACAACATGTAGGTGTAAAAAGATAATTTTTTTTAAAAGCAATAATAAAGAAATTATTTTTTGCCTCTAGTAACTGCACGTCCCTTTTATATATATATATATATATATATATATATATATATATATATATATATGGTATCCAAAAAATGCAGGCACTCACTTCCATATTAAAAGTGAAAGACATAACGTTTCGGCACCTTTATCAAATGTCACAAAACATCAGAGGTAGAGCAATCAAGCACCTAAAATCAGCTAACAAACATTAAAAACATACCCCTTATAAAGCATAAGAATAAGCATTGCCGCCAACCATCCGCTCGCGTCTTCCTGCGTGGAGCAATGACGTCACGTCGGCACGCTAACGTCCCTAGCGTGATGACGCATGGCACAACGTTGCCATAGTAACGTGTATATGCTAAGCGTGTGCCTCTCCATTGCACAACATGTAGGTATAAAAATATATATTTTTTAAAAGCAATAATAAAGAAAAAATTTTTTGCCTCTAGTAACTGCATGTCCCTTATATACATATATATATATATATATATCTTCTTTTGGCCACACTTGTAAGAGTCTAAAATTTGAATTTTGCACTATATATTATGCTCTCGAAATCATGTGTTACAAAATATGTAGAGCTATGCAGCATACTTCATGTCTTGAGGCTATACTGGGTTTCAGGAGCAGTGATGAGTCTGGACTTTCTAATATCCTTACTAGTGTTTAATAGTTTTAAAATATATAAGACCATGGAGTGATGCCTCTGGGTTTGCACGCTTGTTCCCTGTAGATGAAAGGTCTGTTAAATTCTCATATCTTTTTTAAACATTTCCATTTTAAAAGAAAACTAGAAAATGTGAGATTTTGATGTCCTTTTAATGAACTCAATAAAGAGTTTTATTCACAAAGTTTTTATCTTTTATTTTATATTGTAGTTGATTTTGTTTTAAAAGATCCAAGAGAAAAAGACAAGGATAAGAAAACAGATCCTCTGCCGTACAGAATCGAGTAAGTTATAAAGTTGTTTTATAGAAAACTTTAGGCAATGCTTTAAAGTTATTTTCTTTTCTGCTATAAACTGTGTCTGTATAAACCAGTGGATATTTGCTCCTCTATTGATGCTAAGGCCTTAATCGATATGCTTTGAATAGGACATATGTGGTTTCTGATTTGATTGTTCTAGTAGAACAAATGAGGGTCATAGGATCACTTGTATCCAGCTGAATAGAACATTTGGTTGCTCTAAGCAGAAGTTTCATGGTAAATTGAACAGAACCCTCAAGCCATAGCGAAACCTCCTGCATTTAAACTTTGCTTGGCACAGTTCCTGACTTAGAGAAGCATCCTAGCATATTAAATTAGGTCTGAAGATGCCACAAGTTATCTGAGATGTTTTCATTATGTTGACAGGGAGAACAGTTTCTTTCATGTAATTGGGTACAAAGTGTTCACCAGCTTACAGAATCATTTTTGAAACTTGCACGAGTTGTTGAATTTACTATGCTAGGGGTAGTAATTATTTTAATACAGAACAACCTTTATGATTATGTTTGTTTCTTTTTTTATTATTTAAGAGGGATTACATAAATTTAAAAATATACACAGCAACACAAATCTGTCAGACACATTTAGTTAGACAGACATGCTGCAATAAAGCTTTGCTTTCCAGTTTACGTCTATTATGAAATTTGCTTCTGTCTCTTGGTATCTTTTATTGACCAGTAAGCTCGGAAGCAGCAGTTCACTTCTTGGATCTAGCTGGTTATTGAGGGCTGCACATGTATGCCTCATGTTATTGACTCAGCAGATTTGTTCAGCTAGCTCCCGGTAGTGCATTGCTGCTCCTGAGCCTACTTACTCTTCAACAAAGGATACAAAGATAATGAAGCAAATTTCATACTAGAACAAAATTGGAAAGTTAAAGCTAAAATTACACGCTCTTTGTGAATCATGAAAATGTATTTTTGTCTTTACTGCCCTTTTAAGAACAAGTAACAATTGAAGGGGTGATTAACCCCTTTCTGTGGGGGTGCCGTTTTAAACTGCGCGGTCTCACCGCTCATGGCAAGACCCATGCTATTCTAGGAACGCAATCCCTTAACGACCAGCGAAGTACAGGGTATATTGTGGTCGTTGAAAGGACATGAAAAAAAACATTTTTCATGATTCAGGTAGAGCATACGTTTTTAAACAACTTTTCAGTTGACTTCTATTATCAATTTTACTTCATTCTCTTGCTATCCTTTATTGAATGAGCAGCAATGCACTACTGGTAGCTAGCTGAACACATTACTAAGCCAATGATAAGAGGTATATATGTGCAGCCACAAATCAACAACTAGTTTCCAGCTCCCGAGCCTACTTAGGTATGTTTTTCAACAAATGATACCAAGAGAACCAAGTAAATTAGATAATATAAAGAAGTTGGAAAGTTGTTTAAAATTTTGGGTTTCGTATCCCTTTAACACTATTCCAGTTCCTTTACTTTTATTATTATTATTATTATTATTATTATTATAAATAACTATCATATTCAATAGCAAAATGTATGCAGTTAACATGTGTCATCTCCTTACTGCACAGGGTAGCTCTTTTGGGCATAGATAGTTATTAAAAGGCCAATTAATTACCAAATGCCACGTAGCCACAAAACATCCATACTATTATAACCAGGGAAGGCAGGTGTGGGGCTGATAAAGCTGCCATGGTGCATTGCCTCTTTTACATCACCTTTTTCCTGCTTCTGGGTAGAGCTGGCACCATTTGGTTTCATGACAATAATACAATGCTCAGCGCCCCTAGAGCTGCCACTACCTTGTGGAAGTATGACAATAAAGTAAGTAGACTGGTGAGTGGAAAGTCCTAGGATAGATAGTGGTTATGCTGTGTTCTATACTGGATTAGAATGTGCTTTTTGGTTCCATAGGAATTAATAATATTCATTATGTTTGCAGCAGCTGGACATTCTTTTATGCAACGTGTGGAGTAGCAAATGCAACGTAAATATAAAACATGTTACACAAAATCATTTAAACAGAGAGACAAAGAGGTTAAGAAGACTAAGGCCCATATTTATCAAGCTCCGTACGGAGCTTGAAGGGCGGTGTTTCTGGCGAGTCTTCAGACTCGAAAGAAACACAAGTTATGAAACAGCGGTCACAAAGACCGCTGCTCCATAACCTGTCCGCCTGCTCTGAGCAGGCGGACAAACATCACCGGAAATCAACCCGATCGAGTACGATCGGGTTGATTGACACCCCCTGCTGGCGGCCGATTGGACCTCATCCGCAGAGTCGGATCAGGTCCGCCAGACCTTGATAAATAGAGGCCATTGTCTCTATTTATTGCTGGTAACACAAAGCACTAAAACTTAGGCAGATGTGTTGTTCCAGAGATAAAATACTAGAAGCAGAAATCCAGTATCCTTTTGTCCTTTAGAGGGAATTACAATTATATAAACTTAAAGGGACATGAAACCCCACATTTTCTTTCATGATTCAAACAGAGCATACCATTGTAAACAACTTCAGTTTAATTTCTGGTATAAAATTTCCTTAATTCTCTTGGTATCCTTCGTTGAAGGAGCTGCCATGCACTGCTGTGGGCTAGCTGAACACAATAGGTGAGCCAATGACAAACATATATGTACAACCACCAATCAGCAGCTTAGTTAGCTCCCAGTAATGCATTTCTACTCTTGATACTAATAAGGTATGCTTTTCAAAAAAGGATAACAACATAATGCAGCAAATTAGATAATAGAAGTAAATTAGAAAGTTGTTAGAAAATTGAATGCTCTATCTGAATCCTGAAAGAAACATTTTGAGCTTCATGTCTCTTTAAGTGACATTAACTTTTGCATGAAACATAAGTGCTGTCATCTATTATCAAAGGTAAATCCTAAAGCTTGTCTCTGTGAGACTCAGATATGTTTGCTAGAACAGCCAGATACCAGGTGCATCAGATGAGTTAATTAGTTCTATGAAGAAAGACTGATTTGCCGCCAGACAGGGTCATCTAAGGTAACTGAATTCTACATGAATCCTCCTATGAATGACTGCAATAACACACCTAATCTATCTTTTACAGAGTGAGACCCTGGGGCTTTTAAAATGCCTTTATATTAAAAATTCAGACTTGTTAATGGTTCATGAAAGCAGGGGATAAAAATGAGTGGTATATTAAATATGTATACATAACATACAAACGTTTTAATAAAATCAATTTTATAATCACTGTCTTTTCTTAATTCACAATGCTATGCATGATCAAGGTGAAACATTTTATGATGCTCACTGACGTGACTTAAGAATGAAACATATTGGGATAGATTACGAGTGGAGCACTAACAGTAATGCACAAGCAAAAAGGGGTTTATTGCGGGTCTTTGTGCGCAACAGGTTTTTCGCTTGTATTACAAGCTGAAAGTAAGCGGGATGGATTGAGCGCAATTCAAGTTAACGCATGTAGAGTTAGTGTGACCTCAGGGCTCTGGTTAACTGTTTCACGAAACAAAAAAGTTTCACAAAACACATCAAAAATACATTACAAAGTACAGTTACACTATTATTACAAGAAGGAGACAGTGGCACTGCTTAGTGGTTTAACAGGATTAGGGTGTAACTTTAGAAATTACAAGGGGGGATTTATATTCCTCCTGGTGCTACCCACTACACGTACATTTTACATAAATAATGGGGAGTTAGGAAGAAGAGCTAAGAGGGTGCAACTATTTCTAAAACTTCATTTTATTAGTATAAATTAAAATATACTATTGAAGTGGCATATAAAGTGGAGGAAAATGGGAACAGAAAAATTCCGTCCTTAAAAAGAGCTGTAAACTTCTCACCTCCAATTGGAAAAAAAGGCCTTGTTTAAGAGGACGACTTATCTAGGTCTTAGAGAAGTGCCTGCGGAGCTGATATCCAAAAAAACAAGCAGCTGTACACAAGCATCACATCAACATGCACAATGGCTGGAGTGTTTGAAAAGCACCCTACCACTGGACTCTGGATCAGTTCAAATGTGTTCTCTGGAATGATGAATCACACAGTCTGATGGAATGTACTGGGTGTCACAGATTTCTGGAAAACGCTACTACCTTAGTTCCAGTGAAGGCTCTTCTTATTTCATGGTGCCTACTGTAAAGTTTGGTGTAGGAGGTATAATGGTTTAGGGCTGTTCTTCAGGGTTAGAATTAGGCTCTTAGTTACATTGAAGGGTCATCTTAATACTAAAGGACATTTACAAAGACATTTTGGTTCTTCCAACTTTGTGGCAAGAGTTTGGGGAAGGTCCTTACATGTTCTCGCTTTACTGTGCCCCTGTGCACAAAGTGAGGTCCATAAAGACATGGTTTTGATACGTTTGGTGTGGAGAAACTTGAGTGGCCTGCACAGAACCCTGACCTTAATGCCATTGAACACCTTTGGGATGAATTAGAATGCTGATTGTGAGCCAGACCTTCTTATCTAACATCATTCAAAATACTTCCACACAGGTGAAAAAATTCCAGCAGTAAATGGATCGAGATGGAAAGTTTAAAAATTATCCTTTATTAATATCCGTAAAAAGTATACTGTGTAGATTTCACAGAAAAAGACTTTACAATGTCACAGCCAGTAGGTTAGTCAGCCCAAAAGCTCTATATCTAACAGACCAACATGTTTCGTGCTGGTACAGCACTTCGTCAGGGATAGTGAAGGGTTAACTGTTCACCTGTTAAATGTATATCCGGTCCAATCAAAACTCAGCAGCTTCGCTCTGTCCAATAAGGAACAGGGTACTGAATTCAAAGTGTGTATTATGTAATGCTTCGTTTGCATGTTTAGCTTGGGCCAGAGTTACAGCAACAGGTGTTCAATATAAGACTAATCATTAGTTGTACATATAAAAAAAACAGAAGATATAGAGTTCAATGATGAAAATAAGTTCTCAATGGGAAAAAAATTAATTAAAAACAGCACGATTAAATATTCACATGAAGTTAGAAGCACCTTAGTATTGTGGCCGACATATGCTGCGCTATGGCGGAAAACCAACTTAACCATACATTTGTATACAAAATATGAATGCAACAATTAGTATTATATTATATTATGTATCAGCTAAGTAGCTGAAAAATATCAGTTTAATATAATGGTAGATGCATGAACTGCCTTGCATGGATATATAGACTATGGATATGTAAAATATGCCATATATAAGGAAACATCCATAATATTTTTTATGTTTTTTAATTTCTTTTTTTGTTTTTTGTGTTTAGCCTCTAGTTATCCTTATTAGTCTAGTCTGTACAGGGACCTAATCCGTTATACATTAAGCGAACTAGGTGCATGCATATGCATGTATCTTTTTAAAAAAAAAAGTATGCTGGATAATATTCAACTCCTAGATATCCTTATTTGTCTGACCTGTAAAGGGATATAAACCGTTATATACAGAAAAGCTAAGTGCAGCTAAGATGTTAGAATAGGATGCCTAGAATATGAACAAATTTGACACTTTGACTATTTCTATATTGAAATCCCTATTGGGAGCAAGATGATTGTTAACTATATGTTTGCTGGAAGGAAATAAACAAGTATAATTTTATGTTTCTATCATTAAACGGCTATTTAGATCGTTAAACAACTATTTAAACCGTAACGAAAAAGTGAATATTCATATAAATTATTCTTATTAGTGTCTATGGTGATGTGTATTCTATCTTATATATTTTCATAATAAAAATAGAAAATAGAAAAAAAGGAAGCTAAATAAACAAGTGTATTTAAGATTTTGTAGTTAAAAAAGTGAAAAAAATGAAAACAAGTGAAATTTTTTTTTTATCCAAATAAGAAGTATAGAAAATATATATTTCCAAGTAAAAAATGGAAATTTAGTGATAAGAATAAAGACACCTTTATGTGGAGTTATCGGATCTTGACTGTGTAGATCCTAAGTGGACCTCATACTTTTGACGAATGAATTTAATTTAAGGCGACTAAGCTTGTGAGACCCTAATATAGTTTTGTGAAAATTATGATAGTTGTTTATCCTATGAATAATTTTAAATCTGATTTTTCATTCATGCCCATTGGAGCTCCTGTTTGTAATCTGAATATCCAAAAGGTTTCACTTTTATTTAGTTTGTCATGTCTATTTCCTCCAGTGTTTAATTTGGGAACATAATCAATAGCCTTAAATGAAAAATATTTATGTGGTTTATCACAGTGTGACCTAAAGTGCTTGGCCACCGGAGTCTTAGGCTCCTTATCTGATAGAGATAACAGGTGCTCCCTTATTCGGTCTTTGAGCATACGAGAGGTACGACCTGTGTATTGTTTCTTGCATAATTTGCAGGTGATTAAGTATACCACAAAAATCGAATTACATGTCAGGTTGTGTTTTAATTTAAATGTTTCACCAGTATGATGTGATGAGAATGAAGAATCAACTTCAGCGTATTCACATGATTTACATGGAGTGGTGCCACATTTAAAAAAAACCAATTTTGGTTCTAACCAAGTTCTCTGAGCATGATTGATCTTTTTGTCAAAGTGTCTTTTTAGGTTATTGCCAATATTCTTCGCCTTCCTAGATACAAATTTTATATTATTTAAGATGTCACTATCAAGAAGTTTGTCTTTTTCTAATATAACTAGATTTTTCTTTATCACTGCACAAATTTGTTGGTATTGGCTGCTATATTTAGTTGAAAAGACTACACTTGAACCCGAGTAATCATTTTTTTGTATTGTTTTATCTGTTAGTAGTTCATGTCTGTCCATGGATAGTACTTCATTTGATATATTCATCAATATATTCTTTTTATAACCTCTAGCTGTTAATCTTTGCGTGAGGTCTTCAGCCTGTTGTCTGTACTGTGTTATGTTGGTACAATTTCTGCGAAGGCGCATGTATTGGCCCTTAGGGATTCCTCTTTTTAGGTGTTCAGGATGATGTGAATTTGCCCTGAGGATGGTATTTCCTGCTATGGGTTTTCGATAAGTTTCGGTCTCTATTCTATTGTCATGTATTTTAAGCAAGACATCCAGAAACGCTAATTGAGTCTTGGAACTGCTGTATGTGAATTTTAAATTCATGTTGTTATCATTTATGTATTCAAGGAAACCCTGTAATTGTGTATCTGTGCCTCTCCAGATGACACAGGTCATCTATGTACCTAAAGTATGCTTTTATGCAAGACTTAAAGGGATTTGTATCAGTATAAATTTTAATTGTTTCAAAAAAGCTTAAGTATAAATTTGCATACGAGGGGGCAAATTTTGCCCCCATCGCAGTACCACATTTTTGTAAATAATATTGTCCCAAAAACAAAAAATAGTTGTGGGTTAAAAGATAACCTACCGTCTCTATGAGAAATTCAATATAATCCACATCATAATTGGTGTGTCTTCTCAGCATATGATGAAGTGCATAGCACCCTTGGTTGTGGGGAATGCAGGAATACAGAGAAGAGACATCAATAGAGACCAGAGTACAGTTTTCATCCAATATAACCTGGTCAAGCATGTTCAAAAGGTGTTTGGTATCCCTTACATGACCTGGTGTGGAGCTAACAATGGGCTGCAAATGTTCATCTATAAATGCTCCCAATTTCTCCACTAGTGTGCCAATACCAGAAATGATGGGCCTACCAGGGGGAAAATTGGGATCCTTAACATCATTGCCTGACCTTACTAATGTTATTGTGGCCGAATGGGCACAAATTCCCACAGACACACTCCAAAAGTCTTCCCAGGAGAAGATTGTCTGCTGTTAGAACTGTTATAGCCACAAAGGGCAGGGGGCAAAAAAGAGAATTAAGTAAATTTGATAATATAAATAAATTAGAAAGTTGTTTACAATGACGTGCTCTATCTAAATCTCTTAATTTTGATGTCCCTTTAGATTTGATTGGATTAGAACTGATTTACAAGGATATAATCAGTGCTGCTTATTTGCAGTAGGGAAGACTTCAAGCATAAGTACAAAATGTGATATGTTTGACACATCAGATATTTGTATATCCAAAGAGGCAGATGCTAAAAGGATTGAATTTGCTGTTGACCAAAATAATTTGTAACATAACATTGTTAGGTTACATAAAAGCAAAGTGGACAAACTGGAATGTTGGACAATTATTGGACAAACTGATTACACAAGGGTTTAAAATGACTTTTTATAAATGGCACAGTATCCTATCCTTAAAAAGTGCTTGTATATATGTATGTTGCTGCTTGTAAAGGAGATTACTAAATGAATGCAAACAGGTGACTCCAAATTGACTATTGTTTGATATAAAAACCTATAATACCCAAAATAGTTACAAATGTTGCATATGAAGGTGGCTCGTTATAAATGAGTATTCTCCACTGAGCTTTTTTTAGGTGTGTGCCACCCGGCTGATTTTGCTGACCACCCAGCTAAAATTTTAGCCACAAATAAGTTAAAATTAGCTAATATTAAAATGTTTCAATGTTTATTGCTCAAATTATCATTAAATAAATGTATGTTAAATTATGCAATTAATTTGTGTTTTGGATAGCAAAACATTTTATAATATAAGAAGGTATTAGACTGCCCCCCCCCCGGCTACTTTTAATGTCACCCGGATTGCAAAATGTTCTGTCAAAAACACTGTTAATGAGTTATTTAACTTTAACCCCTTCAGTGCTGGGTCATTTCACTTGTTATAGATGTTTACATTTATACATAAGTTTCAGTATTTTTTTTTCTGTAAGGTACACCCAGAAACCATACCTAATTTTTTAGCATTATTAGAAGGAAGCTTTAATTTGCACAAATATCATAAAATTGCCAATTTATAAAATGCAAGAAAAAATATTTTCTATGTTGTATTTGGTAAATAACAACAAAGGAGTCATTATTTCCTAAATGTTTCAAACACAAATTTTAGCATCAATTCACCTTACCAAAACAATAAAATGTAGGATTTTATAGATATATGGCCAGATTACAAGTGGAGCGCTAATTAACGCTCCCGCTTGAGCATTTACTGTGCTAGAAGTAATTTTTTTGCGCTTTTCTGGTTGTGCTCATATTATGAGTTGAAAGTTAACTGTTTTTGCTTGCGCGCTAACCCGATGAGCGCATAAAGCCGAACTTAGAATATCGCGTGTGCGTTCACGTATTCCCCCATAGAAGTCAATGGAGAAAAAAAATGGGGAAGAAAATCTAACACTCCACTCTCGCGCAAACCTATTCTCAAAACACTTAGAACATAATCTGCTGTGAGTAGAACATTGGAATGTGAAATATTTACAGTAAGTACACAGTATAACACTTTATACAAGCATAAATATGCTTTTACATGTTTTCATCTACTTAACTGCTCCAATGCACTTATATGTATATATGTCTATATATTGTGTACATATGTATTTATGTGTTTATATGTGTATATATGTCTGTAAATACATATATACACATATAAATACATATGTATGTGTGTGTGTATATATATATATATATATATATATATATATATACACACACTCACCAGCCACATAATTAGGTACACCTTGCTAGTTGGACCCCCTTTTGCCTTCAGAACTGCCTTAATTCTTCGTGGTATAGATTCAACAAAGTGTTGGAAACATTCCTCAGACATTTTTGGTCCATATTGAAATGATATCATCACGCAGTTGCTGCAGATTTGTCGACTGCACATCCATGATGCAAATCTCCCGTTCCACCACATCCCAAAGGTGCTCTATTGGATTGAGATCTGTTAACTGTGGAGACCATTGGAATACAGTGAACACATTGTGTTGTTCAAGAAACCAGTTTGAGATGATTTAAGCTTTGTGACATGGTGCATTATCCAGCTGGAAGTAGGCATCAGAAGATGGGTACACTGTAGTAATAAATGGGTGGACATGGTAAGCAACAATACTCAGGTAGGCCGTGGCATTTAAACGATGCCCAATTGGTACTAAGGGACCCAAAGTGTGCCAAGAAAATATCTGCCACACCATTACACCACCACCACCAGCCTGAACCGTTGATATAAGGCAGGATGGATCCATGCTCTTTCATTTTGTTTACGCCAAATTCTGACCCTATCATCTGAAAGTCACAGCTTCCAATCTTCTATTTTCCAATTTTGGTGAGACTGTGCGAGTTGTAGCCTCAGTCTTCTGTTCTTAGCTGACAGGAGTGGCACCTGGTGTGGTCTTCTGCTGCTGTAGCCCATCTTCTTCAAGGTTCGACGTGTTGTGCATTCAGAGAGTGGTTATTTGAGTTACTGTTGCCTTTGTATCATCTTGAACCAGTCTTCCCATTCTCCTCTGAAGGCATTTTCGTCCACACAACTGCCGCTCACTGGATATTTTCTCTTTTTCTGACCATTCTCTGTAAACCCTAGAGATGGTTGTGTGTGGTCGAAGATTTTTAACTGGGAGTGCCGTCTTTTGTTTGTTTAAGGAAAATATTTTAATAATTGAGATATTTTCTTCAAGCACCTAGATCTGATTGGTTCTGCTACAAAGTAGAACTTTAAAGGTTTTAAATAGAGAAGCAATTGGCGTACCTAATTTGTCATTCTGTAAGAAAAAAAGAGTCTACACTCACTCATACAGCATGATCCTGAGCAGGCAGGATAGTGTCAGGGGTGCTTCAGCTTGCTACTTTTGTGCATTGTGTTTTGGCATGTGTACAGTGTGGCCAAATCCTGTTTTGAATACACCTTGAGAATCAGGTTGTATTATTTGTGAGTTCCATGAGGATAATGGGTTTATAAAAATGCACTGTTCATGTATTTATAGCTATAGTCTAGATTTTATTATAAAAACCACAAGGAACAATGTACTTTGGAAATACTAGCTATATTCTAGTTCAGTCTTTACCCCTCCTCCTGGAAGCCAAGTGCACTCTTTATTACGATCCACATTTTGCCTATATTGCAGAACCTACCATAGATTCTCAGGAGAATCAGCCAGTGGAGGACTATATTTTTTAATTCAGGCTATGATCAACACTGATAGATAGAAACAGCACCTCTGTGTGCTTCCAACTTTCTTTAGTATTTGTTTCCAAATTGTTCTGCACCAGTTCTATTTCACGATTTGAGATTGTCAGGTGATTTTGTACCATTTTATGTGTCACTTGAGTTTGCAACTGGCTTTTGGTGTGGGCCTGAATACTGAGGACTTTATTTATGATCAATACAGACAAGTAGGAACAACACCACTGTAAGCTTTATAATTCTACATGTGTAGTGCCTCCTGGAAGACAAGGGTTGCAGAACCTGCCATACAAAATGTGTTCTCTGGGAATCACCCAGCAAAGGACTTTATTTATGATCAATACAGACAAGTAGGAACAACACCACTGTAAGCTTTATAATTCTACATGTGTAGTTGTGCCTTGATGCAGTAGCAATGCTTTTTTTCTGGGTTGTGGGAACAGGGATAAGACTGCAAACCGTTTACTGCAGAACAATCTCAGAATACTTTCTCTGAGATATATTACCACAGAGATTATTTAACGGCATATCCAACTCTTTAAGGTCTCTAGTCATTTCACTGGACCCAAATCCTATGTGTTTAATAAAGAATGGAGAGGTGCGTGAACTAAAGTAAATGGGAATCACATAATGGCTCGTGATCATGATGACACTGAACAAGTTGGTTGAGAAGCTGATAATGAATCTACCCTCTATAAGGGTAAAAGTCAATTTGTTGAAGAAATAATAAGAGTTAGATGCAGTACGAGATGAAGGGGTGGGTGTCAAATTTTATTTTCTCCTGGAAAGGGGAAAATCCTTGCACTGGCCCGATATGCTACCTCTTCTTGACTTAAACAGTGTAAACAAAGATAAAATTCCATGTTGGCCCCTCATTTGAAAATTTTGTACACCACTACAGAGATGTGTTTCAATGACAGAAATGCATATTACTGAGCTATTGTTGAATGTAATTTGTTTGTTTAACACAAATAAGCATTTATTCTATGCATAAGAAAAGCTTTTGAAACTCACTAACAGATCATTTTTCTTCAGTGTTTAACCTATGGTTTAACTCTTGACAGAACAATGAAGCAAATAGGTTACAGCAACAGATACATTGTGAATATTATCTGTCATTACTGACAGTACCATAATAGTATTATAAACCTGCAGCTGGTCAGACTCATACCAACAGTAAGATCATGCTAACAAGGGTTAATGCCAGTGATATATATATATATATATATATATATATATATGAGAGAGAGAGAGAGAGAGAGAGATAGTAACATTAACGTATATGAAAAAACACAATTGTCAATCTCAGAATACTCTCTAAGTTTTCGCAAGCACCTACACTTACAGGATACAAATACTTCCAGCTTCCTTTAACCCCTTAATGACCGGACCATTTTTCAATTTTCTTACCCTTAATGACAATGGCTATTTTTACATTTCTGCAGTGTTTGTGTTTAGCTGTAATTTTCCTCTTACTCATTTACTGTACCCACACATATTATATACAGTTTTTCTCGCCATTAAATGGACTTTCTAAAGATACCATTATTTTCATCATGTCTTATAATTTACTAAAAAAAAAATAATAAAATATGAGAAAAAAATGAAAAAAAAACACACTTTTTCTAACTTTGACCCCCAAAATATGTTACACATCTACAATCACCAAAAAACACCCATGCTAAATAGTTTCTAAATTTTGTCCTGAGTTTAGAAATACCCAATGTTTACATGTTCTTTGCTTTTTTTGCAAGTTATAGGGAAATAAATACAAGAAGCACTTTGCTATTTCCAAACCACTTTTTTTCAAAATTAGCGCTAGTTACATTGGAAAGTCTACCAGTACTAAATAAAAGAGCTTTTTTTTTTTTTAAATAAAAATAATAAAATATTTTAGCTGTGATGGACCCCTGCCTTAGCCCCAACCTCCCTGATCCCCCCTCCAGCTCTCTAACCCTCTCCCCTACCTAATTACCGCCATCTTGGGTACCAAAGTATTTTTATTTTATTTTTAACTTAAAATTCTTTCTGTAGTGTAGCAGCCCCCCCACAATACCCCCACCCCCTCCCAGATTTTTTACCTTTTTCTCCCTTTCTGCCCTCATTCATTGGTGTCAGTGTGGCTAATGAGCGCACGTGCACGCGCACCCAGTGCACGCGCCACATGCACATTCACGTGCACACGCGCCCGCCTCGTGCACGCGGACGCGCACGCATGCTCCCTCACACCCGGACAGCACCATCGCTACCGGTGCAGAGAGGTCCACAGAGTGGCTCTCTCTGCATCAGAGGCTTGTAAAGTGGTATTGCCGGATGCCTCCATATCGAGGCATCACTGCAATACCCTTAGAGCAGCTGGAAGCGATTGTGATCACTTCCACACTCTGTTAGACAACTGACGTACCAGGTACGTCTATTGTCATTAACTGTTAGTTTTTGCATGACGTACCTGGTACGTCAGTTATCATTAAGGGGTTAATCAGTGCTGCCATTTTGCAATTCAGGTTTCACTGCTGTTATATGAAGGAGAGTTGCTGCACATAAGCAAACACGTGAACACTGAAATGTAGTGGCACATATGACTAGAGGGATTAGGGTAAATAAACCTGAATTCTAAGGTTATAAATTATATTCAGTGTTTCATGTAACTTTGCTTTTCCGGCATGCTGGTGAGAAGATTGAAAACAATCTAGGTGAAGACACATTTGTTAATTATATAGTTCATACTTGTGGACAGAAAGAAGGAAACAAATAATTTATATAATTTTCTCTTGCTCTGTTTTATTAGAAAATGTTATAAAAATAAAATTCCATTCTGTTATTTATGTGACTTTTCTCAAATCCTACTGAAAAAAAATAATCTTAATGACAAATCTGTTCTTTTAGGTTAGAAATAGTGCCAAAACCTTGGAAGAAAACGTTCTGGTTGAATCATAGCTTTATGCAGGATAATTTGAACTCCATAAATCCTACAATGGCTGCTATTTTAGACTTGTGGCATTCATCATTTGGGTGAGTAACCTCTCTATTTTGACTTTGAACCCAATTATAAATAAAAACTGAAAAATGATTATAGTGTTTCACTATTATTACATGAAGACCTAGATTAACTCTGTTGTGTTTTTGTATGAAAATGATTCACATTCTTTTAATTTTTATCTAGAAAGTAAAGTAAACGACAACAACAATAATTTGAACATATTTTACTTCACATATACAAGAGTTTTTGCAAAGCTGCCAAATGTGAAAAAACAAAAAAGGTTACTGATTATATTTTGCTGTGATAAATCCAATTTGGTGCATTTCTTTCTATGGTTTGTTACCAACATTAAATTTCCCAAAATGCTAGCTGATATATCATGTCAGTCTACAAAAACCTAAATTATTGTGAAAAGCTAAAACTAAACTAAAGAATAACTATTACACAGTAGACCAGCTAACTGACCTTTATAGCAACTATTATCACATAGATGCATGATAAATAAAACAAACAAACAAAAAACATTTACATGATATGGGCTTGTTAGCTTACATGTGTGTAAACACAGAGGATCAGCACAGCACAATTCCAAAAGTCATTAATAACAAACATACTGCTAGATTACGAGTCTTGCGTTAGCCTTAAAAAGCAGCATTGAGAGGTCCCAACGCTGCTTTTTAACGCCCGCTGCTATTACGAATTTGGCAGGTACAGGTGCACCGCTCACTTTTCTTCCGCGACTCGAGCTTACCGCAAATCCCCTTACGTCAATTGCGTATCCTATCTTTTTAATGGGATTTGCCTAACGCCGGTATTATGAGTCTTGGAAGAAGTGAGCGGTAGACCCTCTCCTGTCCAGACTCCTACCGCATTTAAAAGTCAGTAGTTAAGAGTTTTATGGGCTAACGCCGGAACATAAAACTCTTAACTAAAGTGCTAAAAGTACACTAACAACCATAAACTACCTATTAACCCCTAAACCGAGCCCCCCCCCCCCACATCGGAAACACTTAAATAAAATGTTTAACCCCTAATCTGCCGACCGGACATCGCCGCCACTTTAATAAATGTATTAACCCCTAAACCGCCACACTCCCTCCTCGCAAACACTAGTTATATTTTATTAACCCCTAATCTGCCGTCCCTAACATCGCCGACACCTACTTACATTTATTAACCCCTAATCTTCCGACTCCAACATCGCCGCTACTATATTAAATTTATTAACCCCTAAACCTAAGTCTAAACCTAAGTCTAACCCCCCCTAACTTAAATATAATTTAAATTAAAAAACAAAATAAATTTACCATAATTAAATAAATTAATCCTATTTAAAACTAAATACTTACCTGTAAAATAAACCCTAAGCTAGCTACAATATAACTAATAGTTACATTGTAGCTAGCTTAGGATTTATATTTATTTTACAGGTAACTTTGTATTTATTTTAACTAGGTAGAATAGTTATTACATAGTTATTAACTATTTAATAACTACCTAGCTAAAATAAGTACAAAAGTACCTGTAAAATAAAAACCTGTAAAATAAAACCTAACCTAAGTTACAATTACACCTAACACTACACTATAATTAAACTAATTACCTAAACTACCTACAATTAATTACAATTAAATTAAATAAACTAAATTATGAAAAAAAAACCCCACTAAATTACAGAAAAAAAAAAGAATTACAAGAATTTTAAACTAATTACACCTAATCTAACCCCCCTAATAAAATAAAAAAGCCCCCCAAAATAATAAAATTCCCTACCCTATACTAAATTACAAATAGCCCTTAAAAGGGCCTTTTGCGGGGCATTGCCCCAAAGTAATCAGCTCTTTCACCTGTAAAAAAAAAATACAATACCCCCCCAACATTAAAACCCACCACCCACACACCCAACCCTACTCTAAAACCCACCCAATCCCCCCTTAAAAAAACCTAACACTACCCTCTTGAAGATCACCCTACCTTGAGCCGTCTTCACCCAGCCGGGCACAAGTGGTCCTCCAGAGGTTCCGAAGTCTTCATCCTATCCGGCCAGAAGAGGACATCCAGACTGGCAGAAGGCTTCATCCAGGCGGCATCTTCTATCTTCATCCTTCCGGAGCGGAGCGGGTCCATCTTCAAGACATCCGACGCGGGGCATCCTCTTCATCCGACGTCCGACGACTGAATGGTCCTTTAAGTGACGTCATCCAAGATGGCGTCCCTTAAATTCCGATTGGCTGATAGAATCCTATCAGCCAATCGGAATTAAGGTAGGAAAAATCCTATTGGCTGATGCAATCAGCCAATAGGATTGACCTCGCATTCTAGAATGCAAGCTCAATCCTATTGAACTTCAATCCGATAAATAGGATTCATTTATTTAATTATGGTAAATTTATTTCGTTTAATTTAAATTATATTTAAGTTAGGGGGGTGTTAGGGTTAGGGTTAGACTTAGGTTTAGGGGTTAATAAATTTATAATAGTTGTGGCGACGTTGGCGACGGCAGATTAGGGGTTAATAAATTTAATATAGTTAAAATATAATGTAGGTGTCGGCGATGTTGGGGGCAGTAGATTAGGGGTTCATAAGTATAATGTAGGTGGCGGCGGTGTCCGGAGCGGCAAATTAGGGGTTAATAATATAATGTAGGTGTCAGTGATAGCGGGGGGCGGCAGATTAGGGGTTAATAAGTGTAAGATTAGGGGTGTTTAGACTCGGGGTTCATGTAAGGGTGTTAGGTGTAGACATACATTTTATTTCCCCATAGGAAACAATGGGGCTGCGTTAGGAGCTGAACGCTGCTTTTTTGCAGGTGTTAGGTTTTTTTTCAGCCAGCTCAGCCCCATTGTTTCCTATGGGGAAATCGTGCACGAGCACGTTTAGCCAGCTCACCACTGACTTAAGCAGGGCTGGTATTGAGGTGAGATGTGGAGCTAAATTTTGCTCTACGCTCACCTTTTTCAGGCTTACGCCAGGTTTAAAAAGACCTGTAATACCAGCGTTGTCTTAAGTGAGCGGTGGGAAAAAAAGGCTCGTTAGCAACGCACCTCTGTTACCGCAAAACTCGTAATCTAGGCAATAGAAAGTCCTGGTGCAGCACCTGATAGAGCCCCCCTTCACTGGGTCACAAAGTATACTTCAACAAAGACACAGGGGACACTCAGAGTCGGTAACTGTACCTCTTTATTAAGGTGAGCAATGTTTCGAGGCTCCTGCCCCTTTCTCAAGCTTGTTAGCTTACATGTTAACATAATTGACAAAGTTATGATATATTAAATTAGAATGTTCAAAACAAAATATATTATATTATGTATTATATTAAAATATATTTAATGGTATTTTTGTTTCTTAAGGCAATTACGTCTTGTTGATACTGATGAATTTCACAACCGTCAAGAGTCAATGGAACTATCTGTCTTTCAAAGTCTTGTTATGAGACACATCGATTTTGCCAAAGAAAAACTTTTAAAAATGTAAGAATAGATCAATATTTTTTTAGACCGTAGTAATTTCCATATCCAATCATTTTTTTTTCTTTATATCAATAAAACCTTTATTGAAAGAGCAACAATGAACACATCAGTAAACCAATGATAAGAGATATATATATGTGCAGCCACCAATAAGTAGCTAGCACCCAGCTCCTGAGCCGACCTAGGTATTCTTTTCAACAAAGGATACCAATAGAATTAATCATATTAGATAACAGAACTAAATTGGAATTTTTTTGAAAATTGTATGCTCTGTTTGAATCATGAACATGAAAACACTACAGGATTGTTTCGTACTGGCTAGGACTTAAAGCCATACTGGTAGATCATTAATGAATAGACATATCCTGTATCTAATCTAGCTTATATAATAATAATAGTACTTTATATTTAGATAGTGGCATCAGGTATCTCATTGCTACACTTGGTATATTAATACATTATGAAAATAAATGGTTCAGTAAATAAACCATGAAAACAAAACAGGGTATTTTAGATACTTCTTGAAAACAGCGTATAACAAACTTTAGCATATGGATACAGAAGTATTTGATGGCCATACTTCCATGGGAGTTTACAGTCGTGGAGAGAATTTCAGTTATAAAAACAGAAAGTAGAGGAATGTTTAATAATCTGATAATAATGATTAAGTGACTATTTTAAGAGTTTAAAGTCAATTCTGATCAGTAAAGCCGCCTCATTTATAGAGTGTATTGTATTTAAAGGGACATGAAACCCAAAATGTTTCTTTCTTTCATGTAATTCGCAAGAGTCCATGAACTAGTGACGTATGGGATATACAATCCTACCAGGAGGGGCAAAGTTTCCCAAACCTCAAAATGCCTATAAATACACCCCTCACCACACCCACAATTCAGTTTTACAAACTTTGCCTCCTATGGAGTTGGTGAAGTAAGTTTGTGCTTAAGATTTCTATGTTGACATGCGCTTCTCAGCATTTTGAAGCCCGATTCCTCTCAGAGTACAGCGAATGTCAGAGGGATGTGAAGGGAGTATTACCTATTGAATGCAATGGTTTTCCTCACGGGAGATCTATTTCATAGGTTCTCTGTTATCGGTCGTAGAGCTTCATCTCCTACCTCCCTTTTCAGATCGACGATATACTCTCATATACCATTACCTCTACTGATAACTGTTTCAGTACTGCTTTGGCTATCTGCTATATGTGGATGGGTGTCTTTTGGTAAGTATGTTTTTTATTACTTAAGACACCCCAGCTATGGTTTGGCACTTTATGCATTTATATAAAGTTCTAAATATATGTATTGTACTTATATTTGCCATGAGTCAGGTTCATGTATTTCCTTGTGCAGACTGTCAGTTTCATATTTGGGGAAAATAAACATATTAAGAAATATTTTTTCTTACCTGGGGTTTTAGTCTTTTTTTTAAGATTGACTACATATTTCTTGCAAATTGCGGGCAGTACTAGGCCCGCGGGTGCGCCAAATGCTAGACTTTATTGCGTCATTCTTGGTGCGAGAATTTTTTGGGCGCGAAAGTACGTCCGTTGATGCAAGTTCGTCATTTCTAGCGTCGTAGTTGACGCCGAGGTCTTACACAGGGTTGCGTCGTTAGTAACGCAAGTTTGTCATTTCTGGATGTTGTTGGCGGCAAAAAAATTTCAGTTACGTTGCGCGTCATACTTGGCGCCAAATTTTTCATTAATTTACTACCCCATTGCTATTTGCCTCTTGCCTTTTTCTATGTCAGAGGGCTATGCTATTTGCATTTTTTTCCCATTCCTGAAACTGTCATATAAGGAAATTGATAATTTTGCTTTATATGTTGTTTTTTCTTTTACATTTTGCAAGATGTCTCAATATGATCCTGTCTCAGAAGTATCTGTTGGAACTTTGCTGCCTGACATCGGTTCTACCAAAGCTAAGTGCATTTGTTGTAAGATTGTGGAAATTATATCTCCGAATGTCATTTGTAATAGTTGTCATGATAAACTTTTACACACAGAGAATGTATCCATCAGTAATAGTACATTGCCAGTTGCAGTTCCTTCAACTTCTAATGTACATGATATACCTATGAATTTTAAAGAATTTGTTACTGATTCTATTCAGAAGGCTATGGGGGGGTAGTTATCAAGCCGTCAACCTCAAATACGCTGGAATTCTGCATCGTATTTGTGGCGAGGCTGATTCGCCTTAGTTATCAAAAGCTAAAGACCGGCAAAAGTAGAATTTTGTGACGTAAGCTACGATCCGCCAGACTCAGTCCGACACAGATCGATTCTTACGTCACTCCAGATGTTCCGCACACAAGTTCGGCACAATCTGACTACTTTTGCTAGTTATCAAAAAACTAGCAGGTACGCTCGGCACTTTTCCGGCCCAGCGTACCTGGTTTTCAATCCGCCGTCCTGGAGGTGGCGGATCCCATAGGAATCAATGGGAGTCTGACCATAGCGAAAGTTCATGTTCTCTGCTGCCAGACATCCCATTGATTCCTATGGGAGCTGTCTGCACCTAACACCCTAACATGTACCCCGAGTCTAAACACCCCTAATCTGTCCCCCCCTACTCGGCCGCAACTAAATAAAGTGTTTTCCCCCTAAACCGCCGCTCCTATAATAAATATGTTAACCCCTAAACCGCCGCTCCCGGAGCCCACTGCCACTATAATAAACTGATTAAACCCCTAAACCGCCGCTCCCGGAGCCCACGCAACTATAATAAACTGATTAACCCCTAAACCGCCGCTCCCGGACACCGCCGCCACCTACATTATACCTAGTAACCCCTATCCTGCCCCCCCTACACCGTCGCCACCTATAATAAATTTATTAACCCCTATCCTGCCCCCCCCTACACCGCCGCCACTGTAATAAATTTATTAACCCCTAAACCTAAGTCTAACACTAAACCTAACACCCCCCTAACTTAAATATTAATTAAATAAATCTAAATAATATTTCTATTATACTTACCTATAAAATAAACCCTAATATAGCTACAATATAAATAATAATTATATTGTAGCTATCTTAGGATTTATTTTTTATTTTACAGGGATCTTTCAATTTATGTTAACTAGGTACAATAGCTATTAAATAGTTATTAACTATTTAATAGCTTACCTAGCTAAAATAAAGAGAAATTTACCTGTCAAATAAATCCTAACCTAAGTTACAATTACACCTAACACTACACTATACTTTAATAAATTATTCCTATTTAAACTAAATACTTACCTGTAAAATAAACCCTAAGATAGCTACAATATAATTAATAATTACATTGTAGCTATTTTAGGATTTATGTTTATTTTACAGGTAACTTTGTATTTATTTAAGCTAGTTAGAATAGTTATTAAATAGTTATTAACTATTTAATAACTACCTAGCTAAAAGAAATACAAAATTACCTGTAAAATAAATCCTAACCTAAGTTACAATTAAACCTAATACTACACTATCATTAAATTAATTAAATAAATTACCTACAAATAACTACAATTAAATACAATTACATAAACTAACTAAAGTACAAAAAATAAAAAAAGCTAAGTTACAAAAAATAAAAAATATAAGTTACAAACATTTCAAAAATATTACAACAATTTTAAGCTAATTACACCTAATCTAAGCCCCTAATAAAATAACAAAGCCCCCCAAAATAAAAAAATGCCCTACCCTATTCTAAATTACAAAAGTTCAAAGCTCTTTTACCTTACCAGCCCTTAAAAGGGCCTTTTGCAAGGCATGCCCCAAAGAACACAGCTCTTTTCCCTGTAAAAGAAAAATACAACCCCCCCAATGTTAAAACCCACCACCCACATACCCCTAATCTAACCCAAACCCCCCTTAAATAAACCTAACACTACCCCCCTGAAGATCATCCTACCTTGAGTCGTCTTCACTCAGCCGAGCCACCGATGGAACTGAAGAGGAGATCCGGAGCGGCAGAAGTGATCCTCCAAGGGGCGCTGAAGAAGTCTTCCATCCGATGAAGTGATCCTCCAAGCGGTGCTGAAGAAGTCTTCCATCCGATGAAGTGATCCTCCAAGCGGCGCTGAAGAAGTCTTCCATCCAGGCAATGTCATCTTCCAAGCGGGGTCTTCAATCTTCTTTCTTCAGGATCCATCTTCATCCCGCCGACGCGGAACATCCTTCTTCCCCGACGGACTAACGACGAATGAAGGCTCCTTTAAGGGACATCATCCAACATGGCGACCCATCAATTCCTATTGGCTGATAGGATTCTATCAGGCAATCGGAATTAAGGTAGGAAAAATCTGAAAAATCTGTTCCGATCAGACAATAGAATGCGAGCTCAATCTGATTGGCTGATTGAATCAGCCAATCAGATTTTTCCTACCTTAATTCCGATTGGCTGATAGAATCCTATCAACCAATCGGAATTGAAGGGACGCCATCTTGGATGACGTCCCTTAAAGGAGCCTTCATTCGTCGTTAGTCCGTCGGGGAAGAAGGATGTTCCGCGTCAGCGGGATGAAGATGGATCCTGAAGAAAGAAGATTGAAGACCCCGCTTGGAAGATGACATCGTCCGGATGGAAGACTTCTTCAGCGCCGCTTGGAGGATCACTTCATCAGATGGAAGACTTCTTCAGTGCCGCTTGGAGGATCACTTCATCGGATGGAAGACTTCTTCAGCGCCCCTTGGAAGATCACTTCTGCCGCTCCGGATCTCCTCTTCAGTTCCATCGGTGGCTCGTCTGAGTGAAGACGACTCAAGGTAGGATGATCTTCAGGGGGGTAGTGTTAAGTTTATTTAAGGGGGGTTTGGGTTAGATTAGGGGTATGTGGGTGGTGGGTTTTAACGTTGGGGGGGTTGTATATTTCTTTTACAGGCAAAAGAGCTGTTTTCTTTGGGGCATGCCCCGCAAAAGGCCCTTTTAAGGGCTGGTAAGGTAAAAGAGCTTTGAACTTTTGTAATTTAGAATAGGGTAGGGCATTTTTTTATTTTGGGGGGCTTTGTTATTTTATTAGGGGGCTTAGATTAGGTGTAATTAGCTTAAAATTGTTGTAATATTTTTGAAATGTTTGTAACTTATATTTTTTATTTTTTGTAACTTAGCTTTTTTATTTTTTGTACTTTAGTTAGTTTATGTAATTGTATTTAATTGTAGTTATTTGTAGCTAAATTATTTAATTAATTTAATGATAGTGTAGTGTTAGTTTTAATTGTAACTTAGGTTAGGATTTATTTTACAGGTAATTTTGTATTTCTTTTATCTAGGTAGTTATTAAATAGTTAATAACTATTTAATAACTATTCTAACTAGCTAAAATAAATACAAAGTTACCTGTAAAATAAATATAAATCCTAAAATAGCTACAATGTAATTATTAATTATATTGTAGCTATCTTAGGGTTTATTTTACAGGTAAGTATTTAGTTTAAATAGGAATAATTTATTAAAGTATAGTGTAGTGTTAGGTGTAATTGTAACTTAGGTTAGTTTTTATTTTACAGGTAAATTTCTCTTTATGTTAGCTAGGTAAGCTATTAAATAGTTAATAACTATTTAATAGCTATTGTACCTAGTTAAAATAAATTGAAAGATGCCTGTAAATTAAAAATAAATCCTAAGATAGCTACAATATAATTATTATTTATATTGTAGCTATATTAGGGTTTATTTTAAAGGTAAGTATTCAGTTTTAAATAGGATTCATTTAGTTAATAATAGAAATATTATTTAGATTTATTTAATTAATATTTAAGTTAGGGGGGTGTTAGGTTTAGTGTGTAGGGGGGGCAGGATAGGGGTTAATACATTTATTATAGGTGGCGACGGTGTAGGGGGGGCAGGATAGGGGTTAATAAGTTTAATATAGGTTGCGGCGGGGTCCAGGAGCGGCGGTTTAGGGGTTAAACTATTTATTTAGTTGTGGCGAGGTCCGGGAGCAGCGGTTTAGGGGTTAAACTATTTATTTAGTTGCGGCGGGGTCCGGGATCAGCAGGATAGGGGTTAATAACTTCGTTATAGAGGGCGGCGGTAAAGGGGGGCAGGATAGGGGTTAGTAGGTATAATGTAGGTGGCGGCGGTGTCCGGGAGCGGCGGTTTAGGGGTTAATACATTTATAAGAGTTGCGGCGGGGTCTAGGAGCGGCGGTTTAGGGGTTAGTAACTTTATTTAGTTGCGGGGGGCTCCGGGGGCGCCGGTATAGGGGGTAGAACAGTGTAGTTTAGTGTGGGTGTTTAGTGACAGGCTAGCAATAAAGCTGTCAAAAAGCCAAAGAGCAGCGAGATCGGATGAGTGATAACTATCACAGTCTGCTGCTCATCGCCCTGTACTTGGTGCGCGGCTTTTTGACAGATTTATTGATAACTTAGGTGAAATTTTGCAGGTCCGCGGCGGCGATGGTAGGCGAGCTTAGGTGGGCGTATTGAACCGGCGAAGGCAGGTAAATTAGACGCGTTGATAACTACCCCCCATGGTCTGCATTTCCGCCTTCTAATAAACGTAAAAGGTCTTTTAAAACTTCTCATAAAGTTGATGAAATTTCAAATGACCAACAACATAATGATTTATCCTCCTCTGATGAGGATCTATCTGATTCAGAAGATCCTTCCTCAGATATTGACACTGACAAATCTACTTATTTATTTAAAATAGAGTATATTCGTTCTTTGTTAAAAGAAGTGTTAATTACTTTGGATATTGAGGAAGCCAGCCCTCTTGACGTTAAGACTAGTAAACATTTAAATGCTGTTTTTAAACCTCCTGTGGTTACTCCAGAGGTTTTTTCCTATTCCTGATGCTATTTCTGATATTATTTCAAAGGAATACAATAAGCCAGGTACTCCTTTTATTCCTTCTTCAAGGTTTAAAAAATTGTATCCTTTACCAGCAATTTCTATAGAGTTTTGGGAAAAGATCCCCAAAGTTGATGGGGCTATTTCTACTCTTGCTAAACGTACCACTATTCCTATGGAAGATAGTACCTTTTTTAAAGACCCTTTAGATAGGAAACTTGAATCTTATCTAAGGAAAGCCTATTTATATTCAGGTCATCTTCTTAGGCCTGCAATTTCTTTGGCTGATGTTGCCGCTGCATCAACTTTTTGGTTGGAGAATTTAGCGCAACAAGAATTGGATTCTGACATATCTAGCATTGTTCACTTACTGCAACATGCTAATCATTTTATTTGTGATGCCATTTTTGATATTATCAAAATTGATGTTAGTTCCATTGATGTTAGATCTTTAGCTATTTTAGCTAGAAGAGCTTTGTGGCTTAAATCTTGGAATGCTGATATGATATCTAAATCTAGATTATTATCTCTTTCTTTCCAAGGTAATAATTTATTTGGTTCTCAGTTGGATTCTATTATTTCAACTGTTACTGGGGGAAAGGGAGTTTTTCTGCCTCAGGATAAAAAACCTAAGGGTAAATCTAAGGCTTCTAACCGTTTTCGATCCTTTCATCAAAATAAGGAACAAAAATCTAATCCTTCCCCCAAGGAATCTGTCTCCAATTGGAAGCCTTTCTCAAATTGGAATAAATCCAAGCCTTTTTAAAAATCCAAAGTCAGCCCCTAAGTCCGCATGAAGGTGTGGCCCTCATTCCAGCTCAGCTGGTAGGGGGCAGATTAGAGTTTTTCAAGGATATTTGGATAAATTCTGTCCAAAATCAATGGATTCAGAGCATTGTCTCTCAAGGGTATCGAATAGGATTCAGAGTAAGACCTCCTGTGAGAAGATTTTTTCTCTCACGTATCCCAGCAAATCCAGTAAAAGCTCAGGCTTTCCTGAAGTGTGTTTCAGACCTGGAGTCTTCAGGGGTAATCATGCCAGTTCCTTTTCAGGAACAAGGTCTGGGGTTTTATTCAAATCTATTCATTGTCCCAAAGAAGGAAAATTCATTCAGACCAGTTCTGGATCTGAAAATTTGGAATCGTTATGTAAAAGTACCAACTTTCAAGATGGTGACTATAAGGACTATTCTACCTTTTGTTCAGCAAGGACATTATATGTCTACAATAGACTTGCAGGATGCATACCTTCATATTCCGATTCATCCAGAACATTATCAGTTCCTGAGATTCTCTTTTCTAGACAAGCATTACCAATTTGTTGCTCTTCCATTTGGCCTAGCAACAGCTCCAAGAATCTTTTCAAAGGTTCTAGGTGCCCTACTCTCTGTAATCAGAGAGCAGGGTATTGCGGTGTTTCCTTATTTGGACGATATCTTGGTACTAGCTCAGTCTTAACGTTCTGCAGAATCTCACACAAATCAACTAGTGTTGTTTCTTCAAAGACATGGTTGGAGGATCAATTTACCAAAAAGTTTCTTGATTCTTCAGACAAGGGTCACCTTTTTAGGCTTCCAGATAGATTCAGTGTCCATGACTCTGTCTCTAACAGACAAGAGACATTTGAAATTGGTTGCAGCCTGTCGGCACCTTCAGTCTCAGTCATTCCCTTCAATGGCTATGTGCATGGAAGTTTTAGGCCTCATGACTGCAGCATTGGACACGATTCCTTTTGTTCGTTTTCACATGAGACCTCTCCAGCTTTGTATGCTGAATCAATGGTGCAGGGATTATACAAAGATATCACAATTAATATCCTTAAATCCCAATGTTCGACACTCTCTGACGTGGTGGTTAAATCACCAGCATTTAGTTCAAGGGGCTTCCTTTGTTCGGCCAACCTGGACTGTGATCACTACAGATGCAAGTCTTTCATGTTGGGGAGCTGTTTGGGGATCTCTGGCAGCGCAAGGGGTTTGGAAATCTCAAGAGGCTAGATTACCAATCAATATTTTAGAACTCCGTGTAATTCTCAGAGCTCTTCAGTTTTGGTCTCTGTTGAAGAGAGAACCATTCATTTGCTTTCAGACAGACAATATCACAACTGTGGCATATGTCAATCATCAGGGTGGGACTCACAGTCCCCAAGCTATGAAAGAAGTATCTCGGATACTTGCTTGGGCGGAATCCAGCTCCTGTCTAATCTCTGCGGTGCATATCCCAGGTGTAGACAATTGGGAGGCGGATTATCTCAGCCGTCAGACTTTACATCCAGGGGAGTGGTCCCTCCATCCAGATGTGTTTTCTCAGATTGTTCAGATGTGGGGTCTTCCAGAGATAGATCTGATGGCCTCTCATCTAAACAAGAAACTTCCCAGATACCTGTCCAGGTCCAGGGATGTTCAGGTGGAAGCAGTGGATGCGCTGATACTTCTTTGGTGTTATCATCCTGCTTACATTTTCCCACCTCTAGTTCTTCTTCCAAGAGTGATCTCCAAAATCATCATGGAACAATCGTTTGTGCTGCTGGTGGCTCCAGCATGGCCACACAGGTTTTGGTATGCGGATCTTGTTCGGATGTCCAGTTGCCAACCTTGGCCACTTCCATTAAGGCCAGACCTACTGTCTCAAGGTCCATTTTTCCATCAGGATCTCAAATCATTAAATTTGAAGGTATGGAAATTGAACGCTTAGTGCTAAGTCATAGAGGTTTCTCTGACTCAGTGATTAATACTATGTTACAAGCTCATAAATCTGTCTCTAAAAAGATTTATTATTGAGTTTGGAAGACCTACATTTCATGGTGTTCTTCTCATAAATTCTCTTGGCATTCTTCTAGAATCCCTAGAATTTTACAGTTTCTTCAGGATGGTTTGGATAAGGGTTTGTCTGCTAGTTCCTTGAAGGGACAAATCTCTGCTCTTTCTGTTTTATTTCACAGAAAGATTGCTAAACTTCCTGATATTCACTGTTTTGTCCAGGCTTTAGTTCGTATTAAGCCCGTCATTAAATCAATTTCTCCTCTTTGCAGTCTTAATTTGGTTTTGAAGGCGTTACAGGCTCCTCCATTTGAGCCTATGCATTCTTTGGACATTAAACTTCTTTCTTGGAAAGTGTTGTTCCTTTTGGCTATCTCTTCTGCTAGAAGAGTTTCTGAGCTATCTGCTCTTTTTTGTGAATCTCCTTTTCTGATTTTTCATCAGGATAAGGCGGTTTTGCGGACTTCATTTAAATTTTTACCTAAGGTTGTGAATTCTAACAACATTGTTGTCCCTTCCTTGTGTCCTAATCCTAAGAATTCTTTGGAAATATCCTTACATTCTTTGGATGTGGTGAGAGCTTTGAAATATTATGTTGAAGCTACTAAAGATTTCAGGAAGACTTCTAGTCTATTTGTTATATTTTCTGGTCCTAGGAAAGGTCAGAAGACTTCTGCTATTTCCTTGGCTTCTTGGTTAAAGCTTTTGATTCTTCAAGCTTATTTGGAGTCGGGTCAGACCCCGCCTCAGAGAATTACAGTTCATTCTACTAGATCAGTCTCCACTTTGTGGGCTTTTAAGAATGAAGCATCAGTTGATCAGATTTGCAAAGCGGCAACTTGGTCTTCTTTGCATACATTTACTAAATTCTACCGTTTTGATGTATTTGCTTCTTCAGAAGCAGTTTTTGGTAGAAAAGTTCTTCAGGCAGCTGTTTCAGTTTGATTCTTCTGCTGATGTTTTAAGTTTTTCTTGTCATTAAAGAATAAACTTATAATTTGGGTTGTGGGTTATTTTTTCAGCAGAAAATGGCTGTTTTTTATTTTATCCCTCCCTTCTAGTGACTCTTGCGTGGAGTTCCACATCTTGGGTATTGATATCCCATACGTCACTAGCTCATGGACTCTTGCCAATTACATGAAAGAAAACATAATTTATGTAAGAATTTACCTGATAAATTAATTTCTTTCATATTGGCAAGAGTCCATGAGGCCCACCCTTTTTTATGGTGGTTATGATTTTTTGTATAAAGCACAATTATTTCCAAATTCCTTTGTTGATGCTTTTTACTCCTTTCTTTATCACCCCACTACTTGGCTATTCGTTAAACTGAATTGTGGGTGTGGTGAGGGGTGTATTTATAGGCATTTTGAGGTTTGGGAAACTTTGCCCCTCCTGGTAGGATTGTATATCCCATATGTCACTAGCTCATGGACTCGTGCCAATATGAAAGAAATGAATTTATCAGGTAAATTCTTACATAAATTATGTTTTTGTGATTCAGACAGAGCATGTGATTTTAAACAACTTTGAAAGGGATACCTAGGTAGGCCGAGGTGCTTCTGATTTGTGGCTGCACATATATGCCTCATGTTACCGAATGCGTTCATCTAGTTCCCAGTAGTGCATTGCTGATTCTTCAACAAAAGATACCAAGAGATTAAAGCAAATTAGATAAAGGAAGTACATTGGAAAGTTGTTTTAAATTGTATTCTCTGTATGAATCATTAAAAAAAATTGTGGGTTTCATGTCCCTTTAAATAAGTAAGTTTTCATTGAGCATTTGAAATGTTTTAGATTGAATAAGAGCCTAATAATGTAAAGGAATTCCACATAGTAGGTATTGCACAGGAGAAGTTTTGTAGACATAGGAAGAAGTAGTTGTATAAGAGGAAGTCAGTCATAAAATGAATGCAGAAGACAATTGGGAGAGTTTTTATAAATTAAAGCAGAGATACGTAGGGGAGAAATGATAGGGATTATGTTGTAGGTTAGTCTATTTTTATTTTTCTGCTAATCCTATTTAGAACTATATTATTAAAATATAAGTTGGTCTAAATCAGATATTTTAATTATATTTATTAATTTCAAATTATGTACCTTTGTATTTTAAGATGGAATCAAGAAATTCAAAATATATTTTATCAAGGAATTAAGCGAAAGCAGCTTCCCAGCAACAAAAACTACAAAAAGCTTACATCATTTTTCAACTGTGCTGCAACATTAATGACTGAACAGCTTCAAAGTCTTGCCCTTGTCTCCATGCAAGATTACACAGATCTGATTATACAGCCACTTGTAAGTAAACTTTATTTATATACAGGGAGTGCAGAATTATTAGGCAAATGAATATTTTGACCACATCATCCTCTTTATGCATGTTGTCTTACTCCAAGCTGTATAGGCTCGAAAGCCTACTACCAATTAAGCATATTAGGTGATGTGCATCTCTGTAATGAGAAGGGGTGTGGTCTAATGACATCAACACCCTATATCAGGTGTGCATAATTATTAGGCAACTTCCTTTCCTTTGGCAAAATGGGTCAAAAGAAGGACTTGACAGGCTCAGAAAAGTCAAAAATAGTGAGATATCTTGCAGAGGGATGCAGCACTCTTAAAATTGCAAAGCTTCTGAAGCGTGATCATCGAACAATCAAGCGTTTCATTCAAAATAGTCAACAGGGTTGCAAGAAGCGTGTGGAAAAACCAAGGCGCAAAATAACTGCCCATGAACTGAGAAAAGTCAAGCGTGCAGCTACCAAGATGCCACTTGCCACCAGTTTGGCCATATTTCAGAGCTGCAACATCACTGGAGTGCCCAAAAGCACAAGGTGTGTAATACTCAGAGACATGGCCAAGGTAAGAAAGGCTGAAAGACGACCACCACTGAACAAGACACACAAGCTGAAACGTCAAGACTGGGCCAAGAAATATCTCAAGACTGATTTTTCTAAGGTTTTATGGACTGATGAAATGAGAGTGAGTCTTGATGGGCCAGATGGATGGGCCCGTGGCTGGATTGGTAAAGGGCAGAGAGCTCCAGTCCGACTCAGACGCCAGCAAGGTGGAGGTGGAGTACTGGTTTGGGCTGGTATCATCAAAGATGAGCTTGTGGGGCCTTTTCGCGTTGAGGATGGAGTCAAGCTCAACTCCCAGTCCTACTGCCAGTTTCTGGAAGACACCTTCTTCAAGCAGTGGTACAGGAAGAAGTCTGCATCCTTCAAGAAAAACATGATTTTCATGCAGGACAATGCTCCATCACACGCGTCCAAGTACTCCACAGCGTGGCTGGCAAGAAAGGGTATAAAAGAAGAAAATCTAATGACATGGCCTCCTTGTTCACCTGATCTGAACCCCATTGAGAACCTGTGGTCCATCATCAAATGTGAGATTTACAAGGAGGGAAAACAGTACACCTCTCTGAACAGTGTCTGGGAGGCTGTGGTTGCTGCTGCACGCAATGTTGATGGTGAACAGATCAAAACACTGACAGAATCCATGGATGGCAGGCTTTTGAGTGTCCTTACAAAGAAAGGTGGCTATATTGGTCACTGATTTGTTTTTGTTTTGTTTTTGAATGTCAGAAATGTATATTTGTGAATGTTGAGATGTTATATTGGTTTCACTGGTAAAAATAAATAATTGAAATGGGTATATATTTGTTTTTTGTTAAGTTGCCTAATAAATATGCACAGTAATAGTCACCTGCACACACAGATATCCCCCTAAAATAGCTAAAACTAAAAACAAACTAAAAACTACTTCCAAAAATATTCAGCTTTGATATTAATGAGTTTTTTGGGTTCATTGAGAACATGGTTGTTGTTCAATAATAAAATTAATCCTCAAAAATACAACTTGCCTTATAATTCTGCACTCCCTGTGTATATATATATATATATATATATATATATATATATATATATATATATATATATCCCATGTGTATCTGCACTCTCACTACCAATGGTCAGCAACCAGGGAATTTCAATAAATATCCAAAAGTAAGGACTGCACTCACTGGATTCAGGTAAATAATAAATTATTTAATCAATGGTGACGTTTCGGGGTTCGCAGACCCCTTCCTCAGACCCAACCTGGGTCTGAGGAAGGGGTCTGCGAACCCCGAAACGTCACCATTGATTAAATAATTTATTATTTACCTGAATCCAGTGAGTGCAGTCCTTACGTTTGTATATACAGTATATATATATATATAATAAAAAAAGAATACCACTTTTTATTTCTTCTTCTGGAGTATGTAAGGCTATCCCACAAACTAATTAAATAAAGGGATATAGAAGTGCAGAAAGAAAATGCTAGGGCATTTTATTATTGTACTGTTGGTTGTGCAATGCACTGCTTAGATCTAGCTGAAATCTTCTAGTGATCCAATGACAACAGACAAATGGGTGTAGCCGCCAATCACCAGCTAGCTCCCAGTAGTGTAGAATATGTGTATATTTTTCCAGCAATGGATTCCAGTATTTTAAGTACATTTGAAAATAGAAGTGAATTTAAAAGTGTCTTAAAATTTCATTAACTTTTGATTCTCATATACCTTTATGTTTACACTTTATAGGAAATGTGGGCAGACTTTTTGGGTTTCTGGTTTTTATCGATGTTTCTATATTTGAATATCTGCACTGGGAACTTTTTACATTTTGTATATATTTTTGACATATTTTTTTTTATGCTTTTTAGAATAACAAAATAATATGTATTAAGCTTATTGGCTGTAGTGTAAACACAGATATTTACCTTGTAATATTCTCCTTATTATTTCAGGACTCAGTTCGTGCCTTTGAACATCCAGGTTTTATAATGCGGCTGATCTTGGACAATATGTCCATAAAGTTTGAACCAAACTTTAATGATTTTGAAATTGTATTGCTGAATGTTTATGATATAATGATTAAAGCAGTGAATCTAGTGCCAAGGGTGGAATCCACGCTCTTTTCTGAATGGGTAAATATAAATAATAAATTTGCTTTTGATTTGTTATTTATCTTTCGACTCCATGTTATTTTCAGTATTTATTGATAGCAGTAAAAAAATATTTTTTATAAAGTTCACATTTAGGGGACTTTAATGTAATTTTTATACAGGCATACCATATATAATCAATACTTTGCAAAAGCTCTGTATACAGTAAAAAAGTTTTAAAATAATTTAATACTGTCAGGTGAAATTCATGTTCCTGGTGTCCTTTGCTGTGGTCAGTTAGGGACAGATATTTTTTTCTTCTTTCTAAAGAGCTTTACTGTAACAAAATAGGTATACAATACATATAACAAGTAGTATTGTGAACATGTGATACGTCAAAAGTTGAGACATTTGTTAACTATTTCCAGATTGATACGCTTAGTACCAGAAGCGTAGTCTGAGAGTTATAAGAAGGATGAGAAATAAAAGATAAGAAAAAGGAGAAAAGTTAGGGACATATATAAATAAGATTATGCCCTTGTCTAATCAGAAACTGTGTGGAATGCTGCAGTAAAAATATGTCCATCTAGGCAGTGAAGCAAGCTCAATTTTACAACAAAACCAAGTCAAATGATTAATATAATTGCAATGATGTTTCCTTAATTAATCATTTTATGGTTGATTAAATGTTGATTTTAATGTCCTTTAAGATTCACATTTAAGTTAAATCATAAAGTTAATTAGCTTTTGATAGAGGAAAAAGCATTTTCTATCAAAATGTAGTCTAAATGTCCAAATGCAATTTTACTTCTGCTTACTTTTCAAAGCAGGATCAACAGACCAAACCAACCCTCAAGCCAATAATCCTAGAAGAAATTTTAGAAGAACACAAGACAAGAGTGAGACAGTTTATAGCCTCTGAGAGTTTCTTACCTAAAGAGCATTTAAAACTGTATGATAAATACAGCTTCTTGATAAGCAAGCAGGCTGATCTGGACGTGGACCAGTTTTTGTCAGAGAACCATACATTTGAAGAGATCATGAGAGAAGTTGTGAAATATGAGAAAATCACAGATGAAATACAATACACATCTAGAAAGGTAAAGATTTAAATGGATATTAGATATTAGAGAAAAACGTTGGCAAAATACCGGGAAAAAAAAAATCAGCATTTTTGCTATCACTCTGTTTAAACAGAGATAGAGCTATTGTTTATTTTTTATTTACTTATGAAAACTAAATATGTTTTTAAAAAAGTCAACCCAAGGTGTTGATCTAGGTCCATTTTAGTATATTTGATGCCACTATTTAGTTATGTTTTTGCAAACTTTGTATTTCTCACTGAAATTATTTACACACAAAAGCTGCTGTAAAAGCTTTTCTGGGATCCACTTTGTTCAGAAAAAGCAGATATGCCTTTGCCATTGAAGGATGCTAATTGCAGCTGCTCACTGCACATCTGAAATTCATGGTGAATGGGTTAGTCAGTTAGCTTGTAAGGCTAATATGTGCTGTAGTGTATGGATAACCCTCCCACCTGACACCTCCCACCCTCTGATCTCCCAAACAGCTCTCCCCCACACACTGGTCATCACCATCTTTTGCACTGGCAGACAGTCTGCCTATATGCAGTTTAGATGTTTATGTATTTATTTATTTAAATATTTATCAGTGCTTCCTTACCATATGAAGGAAGATGCCTTCTGTCCCCTGGTTGTGGCTCCTGTTGTCTAATTTGGCAGCGAAGACCACAACATGCTCCTCTGTGCTGGATGTAGATACTATGTCAAAACTGTAAGCTGGACAAAGTACTGTGTGATGCAGTATCTATGTCCATATGGTGCAAGGGTTAATGTTTTTTTCTTATAGTCCTAACACTGAGCAGAAATGGAAAATTATTATACTCTCCATAAATAATGTGCACAATTTTAACATAAAAAAGAATCAGTAGTTCTGTGTTTCCATTATTATAAATTATCTTGAGGCAGCCATAAATCCTCATGTAACCACCTAAACAACAGCTCCAAAATCTTTTTCTTTCTTAAACCATGGAATGGCCTCTCCAGACCCTGCAATCTCTCCAGTTCTACTCAGCTTTTTACAAACTTTACATACCTCTTGATTCTTTAGCAAATAGGCTGCATAGATTAACGTAGGAAAACTAAACAGGCTGTTCCAGTGTTAGTGAAACTAGGGAATCTCAACCATGGATCATTAAACTACTGCATAATATTAGTAGAACATTTTTCTTGAATGTTTTAAGACATTTGTTGAATATGCAATCTCATCATCATAGACATCATATCATAGACTTCCTTTTTTCTGCCCCATAAATAAAGCAGTGGGGACTGTCTGTACAGTTTATTTGTGTTCTGCAATGAAATAAACTGCCACACACGAGTAAACAACTGGAACAGCGTTATTTTAGAGTATGTGTAACCATGGCCATTATGCATGCCCCCAGTGCATGGTAAATATTGCAAAATGATGCTACATATCAGTTACAAAGATGACACTGAGATATTTATTCATATGTAAAGCGAGAAAAAGGATGGCCGTTACGTATTTATAGAGAAACTGTCAGGCTTTCCTTTGTTAGAATAGCATCATATTTCAGAAAATAATTCATTTCAAATAGAACAAAGTAATAAAATGCAAGTGAGCAAAGTATTTATATCTGTGTGCTGGAACAGGTCATGTTTCATTTTTATTGAGTTAAATGTCTAATATTTATAAAGTACCTAACACCTGCTATGAAAATTAGCCTTTTAAAAGACTGTTTCATGTATTTATTTCTTCTAGTTCATTCGCTTAGGAATGTTCGAACTCCACTGTGATGAATTGATTAGGGCTTTAGCAAAACGCTCAGAGACTATTTGTGGAAAACTGATAGCGAAAATGTTCAAAGATCACCAGGAGGCCAATAAGAAGTAAGCTCTAAATGCACTTTTATAAATCTACTTGTATTTGTTTTGCATTACATTAAGTTATTGAGGGAAAGCTCCTGGGCACAGTATGGATGGGCTGTTCTCATATAATAGTTGTGTATTTCCTACAGGGCAGTTTATGTTTCTATTTCCTACACTGCTGGAGAGGCGTGAGGTGAAATGAATTACATACCTCTTAAAGCAATGAAGAGATTAAATATTACTATAAAGTAAAAAAGCATGTCTGGCTTTTATTTATTGAATATGCAAATCACACTTGTCTTATAAGAAATTAAGTTAGAATTTTTTTTTTCCAATTAGATAATGATATCCAATCAGTTTGCAGGTAAAACTCTGACTTTCTCATTGGGGCATTATGCTATTTTAACTCTTATGTTGAATTTACAGCAACAGCATTTTAAAGGGACATTAAAGGAATAGTCTAGTCAAAATTAAGATTTCATGATTCAGATAGAGCATGCAATTTTAAACAACTTTTTTTTTTTTTTTAAATTTTTAAAAGAGCTTTATTGAGAAAAATAAACTTTCATAATACAATTGGTACATTTGCAATGTCAGACACCATTTTACACCATTAAGAAAGTAAAATAAAAGAAAAATTCTGATGTTTAATAATATGTAACAGTCTAAGAGACCCCTATTACACGGGTCACATTATGTAAAATAGAAGAAAACATCAGTCTGCTACTAGCTAGGTGTCAAACAAGATCTCGGTAAATGATTAGCTCTTTACATACATTTTCAAGAATTTTCTAGTAACTAATGACATGTCTTTTTAAGGTAAAGACACGATGCTTAAGTAACAAATATAAACACAAACAATTCAGGTCTAAAAGAAGAAAGATATATAGATATGCGAGGTGTTACCCGGGTCATAGCACAGCTCACTAGTCTAAGTACTCCGATCCCCCTAGTATATACATAGTCAGGGGGGACTAGAGGGAACCGGGGGCAGGTCAGTGGCTGTATGAGAAGCAGGGGAAAAGGAAAGAAGGGGAAGAAACTAGGAGGGGTAAAGAGAAGGTGAAGGGGAAAGAGATATCAGGAAGGGTAAGGAGAGGGTGGAAAGAGAAAAAATAAATAAAAAAAAATTAGGGCACAGGACATCCATCACCCAAGGACCACCTCCCGACCCAAGTTCCAGAACTCTTACTCATCTCTCTGTTCCGGGGCCCCCCCACAGCAGCAACATTTCCGTGTATGCATCCAATGTCGCGGTCTTCACATAATGGTATTTCTCCAAGAGGAGTATATTTTGCACATTTTGTCTCCAGTCCGCAAGGTTAGGTATCTGGGGGGACTTCCATCGTTGAGGTATCAGGTTCTAAGCCCCCGATAACATCAGCATCAGGAGGCTCCTTTTAAGCTTATTTTCTATTTTGTCAGGGAAATGAAATAGCAAAATTTCTGAGATTTTTGGAATTTCAAGGTCAAGTAGTTTCTGCATCTCACGCCAGACAGAGGACCAAAAGTCCAGCAGGAGCGGACAGTCCCACCAGATATGCAAGATCGTACAGGTGCCACCGCACCCCCTCCAGCACTTCTCTGAAGCTCTCGGGTAGATCGCTCTGAGTCTAGACGGTGTGAGATACCATCGGCTTAGGAATTTATAGTGTGATTCTTGCATCCGAGCAGAGACTGACAATGTCTTTACAGCTCGGAAAATCTGCAGCCATGCCTCTCTAGAGAGCTCAGAGTCTAACTCCTTATGCCATTAAACAACTTTTTAATGTACTACTATTATCAATTTTTCTTCATTTTCTTGGTATCTTTATTTGAAAAAGCAAGAATGCAAGCATAGGAGCTGGCCCATTTTTGGTTCAGCACCTAGGTAGAGCTTTCTGAGTGGTGTCTAAATGTAGCCACCAATCAGCAAGCTCTATCCAGGTTCTGAACCAAGAATGGGCAAGCTCCTAAGCTTGCATTCAAATAAAGATACCAAGAGAGAGAAGAAAAATTGATAATAGGAGTACATTAGAAAGTTACTTAAAGTTGCATGCTCCATCTGAATCATGAAACTTTAATTTTGACTAGACTATTCCTTTAAACACAGTATTAAATTCCCCATTAAGCCCTCAATCACTACTACTTGCTGTGGCTTTTTGACTCTTTATCTGCAGGCACAATCACAAATAATGCATTTTTGTCTCTGTCTCAGACTAACAATGGGTTTTTAGATCTCAGATAAAAGCCCCTTTTTTCCTATGGGGCTGGAAAGTTGTAGATGATAACAATATATTATTAAGTCACTTTTTAACACCTTTTAGAGGACTGTTTTGCCTTTTTGACACTTCTATGTACTTGATAAGTCCTTAAAAGGGCATTTTAGACATCTTTATAACTATTTCATAGCTCTTTGCAAACAGTCTATTATCTTGCATATGTGTAAACACCTCTGAAATGGCCACAGGAGACATTAGAGAGGTGTATTAAAGGGCAAGTCAACCCAAAATGTATAAGAACTTATTTTGATTTTGTTATAATAGCATATTAAGTTAAACTGTAGCCCATTTTTGCAGCAAATACAGTTTTCTTGTAAAAAGACTTACTAGTTCTCCTGCCGTTTTTGAAATGTCTGCCTGTCTCCTTGCACGTATTTTGCGCATGCGCAATGCGTGCTTGTCGGCAAGGGAGTCATTTTAAAAACGGATCGACAAGCACGCATTGCACATGCACAAAGTACGTGCATGAGCTGAATCAACACAGAGATGTTCTTTTCAGCTGAATATTAACTAAGGATGACGTAAGGGAAAGGAGGGGACAGGCGGACATTTCAAAATGGCCGGAGGAGAACCAGTGTTAATTTTGACGACAAATTTTGATTTAGTCTTAGTTTTAGTCTTTTGACAAAAATACCATTTTAGTTTTAGTCGTATTTTAGTCATCTGAATTGTTTTAGTTTTAGTCTAGTTTTAGTCGACTAAAATCTAAAGGTGTTTAGTTAAAGGGACATAATACTCATATGCTAAATCACTTGAAACTGATGCAGTATAACTGTAAAAAGCTGACAGGAAAATATCACCTGGGCATCTCTATGTAAAAAAGGAAGATATTTTACCTCACAATCTCCTCAGCTCAGCAGAGTAAGTTCAGTGTAAAACGTTATACTCAGCTGCTTCCAGCTGCAGGTAAACAAATTAAAAAAAAATGAAGAAATGAACAGCAGCCAATCAGCATCAGCAGTGCTGAGGTCATGAACTCTTACTGTGATCTCATGAGATTTGACTTAACTCTCATGAGATTTCATAGTAAGCTTCCTTTACCTGATTGGTGAAATAATATGAGAGTGCACGATGCTAGTCCCTTCAGATGTCCCAGGACAAACACACTAAAATGCTGCTTAGAAATCCTTTACAATGGGAGGTGGCTACTGAGGAACTTTTGAGGTAAAATATCTTTCTTTTTTACATAGAGATGTTCAGGTGATATTTTCTAATCAGCTTTTTACAGCTATGCTGCATCACTTTCAAGTGTTTAAACATTTGGGTATTATGGCCCTTTAAAGTGTAATGTATTATTTAAGCATTTCTCTATAATTTGCAAACTGATTATATACTCCAGGAGTAAACATAACACCTGTTATTATTTATGGTATTAAGGTTTAAACGTGCAATACAGACACAGATTTAGCCGTTGTGATATATAACGTCTTTATTAAACTTAAAATGAAATAAAACCAAGTTTCATAAACAAACAGAAGTGCAACTTTAAAATATAAAAAAACAAAACTGTAAACTGTATTGGCTGTATTGCACATATTACCCAATATAAAAACTTTACCAGTTCTCTGTTAATAATTAAAACAAGTATCAAGTAACTCAACACAACAAAAACACCTAGATTACGAGTTTTGCGTTAGAGGCTGTGCGGTGCTAACGAGCAGTTTATGCTCACCGCTCACTTACAGACATCGCTGGTATTACGAGTTTTTATAAACCAGACAAAAAGTGAGCGTTGAGCAAAATTTTGCTAATTACCGCACTCCAATAAACCCTTAAAACAACCTAACACATCCATCCTCAACGAAGCCGAGAGAAGTCTTCATCCAAGCGGCAAGAAGTCCTCAACAAAGCTGGGGGAAGTCTTCATCCAAGCCGGCAGAATTGGTCCTCCAGACGGGCAGAAGTCTTCATCCAGAAGGCATCTTCTATCTTCATCCATCCGGTGCGGAGCGGGTCCATCTTCAAGACATCCAGCGCGGTGCATCCTCTTCTTCCGACGACTAACGACGAATGAACGTTCCTTTAAGTGAGTTAAAGGAAATCAGAATTAAAGGTGAAAAATTCCAATTGGCTGATGTAGTCATCCAATAGGATTGAGCTTCAATCGTAGTGGCTGATCCGATCAGCCAATAGGATTGAGCTCGCATTCTATTGGCTGATTGGAACAGCCAATAGAATGCGAGCTCAATCCTATTGGCTGATTGCATTGAATTTGAATTTTTTGCATTGCATTGAATTTTTCACCTTTAACACCTTAGAATTCTATCAGCCAATTGGAATTCAAGGGACGCCATCTTGGATGACGTCACTTAAAGGAACCTTCATTCGTCGTTAGTCGTCAGAAGAAGAGGATGCTCCGCGCCAGATGTCTTGAACATGGACCCGCTCCGTGCCGGATGGATGAAGATAGAAGATGCCGTCTGGATGAAGACTTCTGCCCGTCTGGAGGACCACTTCTGCTGGCTTGGATGAAGACTTCTGCCCGCCTGGAGGACAACTTCTTGCCGCTTGGATGAAGACGTCTCCTGACTTCGTTGAGGACTTCTTGCCGCTTCAATGAAGACTTCTCCCGGCTTCATTGAGGATGGATGTCCGGTCTTTAAAACTGTAAGTGGATCTTCGGGGTTAGTGTTAGGTTTTTTTAAGGGTTTATTGGGTGGGTTTTATTTTTAGATTAGGGGTTTGGGCAATTGAAAAAGAGCTAAATGCTTAAGGGCAATGCCCATCCAAATGCACTTTTCAGGGCAATGGGGAGCTTAGTTTTTTTTAGATTAGGTTTTTATTTGGGGGGTTGGTTGTCTGGGTGGTGGGTTTTACTGTTAGGGGGGTGTTTGTATTTTTTTTTTTACAGGTAAAAGAGCTGATTTGGGGCAATGCTCCGCAAAAGGCCCTTTTAAGGGCTATTGGTAGTTTAGTTTAGGCTAGGGTTTTTTTTTTATTTTGATAGGGCTATTAGATTAGGTGTAATTAGTTTAAATATGTGATAATTTCTTTTTTTATTTTGTGTAATTTAGTGGTTTTTTTTTTTGTAATTTAGGTAATTGTATTTAATTTAGGTAATGTATTTAATTGTAGTGTAAGGTTAGGTTTTATTGTAAGACAGGTTAGGTTTTAGTTTACAGGTAAATTTTGTATTTATTTTAGCTAGGTATTAGTAAACTTGTGAAATAAAAATAAAACATAAGCTAGATACAATGTAACTATTAGTTATATTGTAGCTATCTTAGGGTTTATTTTACAGGTAAGTATTTAGTTTTAAATAGGAATTATTTAGTTATTAATAGTAGGTTTTATTTAGATTTATTTTAATTATATTTAAGTTAGGGGGTGTTAGGGTTAGACTTAGGTTTAGTGGTTAATATGTTTATTCTAGTGGCGGCGATGTCCGGAGCGGCAGATTAGGGGTTAATAATTTTATTTTAGTGCTTGCGATGCGGGAGGGCCTTGGTTTAGGGGTTAATAGGTAGTTTATGGGCGTTAGTGTACTTTTTAGCAATTGAGTTATGAGTTTTATGTTACGGCGTTGTAGAATAAAACTCATAACTACTGACTTTAGATTGCGTTACGAATCTTGGCGGTATAGGGTGTACCGCTCACTTTTTGGCCTCCCAGGCAGACTCGTAATACTGGCGCAAAGGAAGTCCCATTGAAAAAAGAAAAGAAAAGTTAATTTGCGTTAAGGCCAAAAAAGTGTGCAGTGCCCCTAAACCTGCAAGACTCGTAATACCAGCGGTAGTGAAAAAGCAGCGTTATGAAGCCTTAATACTTCTTTTTTACTCATACCGCAAAACTCGTAATCTAGCCGATAGTCTTTTGACTAAAATATCATTTTGATTTAGTTTTAGTCATAGTCTTTTGACTAAAATGCCATTTTAGTTTTAGTTGTATTTTAGTCATCAGAATTTCTTTAGTTTTATACTCATTTTAGTCGTATTTTAGTTGACAAAATTAGCACTGAGGAGAACTAGTAAGTCTTTTTACAAGAAAACTGTATTTGCAGCAAAATGGGCAACAGTTTAACTTAATATGCTATTATAGAAAAATCAAAATAAGTTCTTATACATTTTGGGTTGCCCTTTAACATACATAATATAAATTAATTAAAGCTCCACTCATCACTATTGGAGAAACTGCATACAGTGGACAGGGCACACATTTATGTATAGGTACATTACATATGTATATGTGTTGAATACACAATGTTCTGTACAGATAAAGGGATCTGTAGGAAAAGTCACTTCAGGACCCCATCATCTACAAATTTGCGTGATTTTAATTTCTATTTTAATATTTGATTTAAAGTCACACACTTTCATAATTTTCACTAACAGCACTGTCCTCTTTAAAGGAGATTATACATTTAGCTTCCAATCAGAAAGTGCTACCCAGGTGCTGAACCAAATATGGGCCAGCTCCTATGCTTACATTCCTCCTTTTCAAATAAAGATACCAAGAGAACGAAGAAAATTGATAATAGGAGAAAATTAGAAAGTTGCTTAAAGTTGCATGCTCCATCTGAATCGTGAAAGAAAACATTTGGGTTTCATATTCCTTTGAGTAACAAATGAAGGAGGAAGATTTTTCTTACTCTATATATATATATATATATATATATATATAAAAACATAAGAAAAACACATTGCACAAAGTGCAGGTGTAAAGATTAGTATTTAATCATTAGAGACAAATGAACGGAGCCACACTCCTTTTAAAAATGCAAAATGTTCCTCTCCCTTCCAAATCTGCAATGTTTGTTAAATAAATCATGTACATTTCATGTGGGTTTGTGTTGGTTACTGTAGAAGGGACAACAGTATTCTGAAAAGTTTATTTTTTTAAAGGCCATTATAGTAAGAAAAAAAGACATGCTCTTCTATGTTAGAGCATGTCATTTTAAGACTATCAACCCTAAACTACTGTGTGTTTAAACCTTGCAAAGGGGTTAAGCACACAGTAGAAATACTGTCCAGGATTTGCAGAGCACTGCTGGTCTCATTCAAGCGTAAAACGCTGCTTATCCAATATGAGTGGTGTGACTAGCGCTGCTGATTTGGTTTAGAGGTGTTTTCCACTCGGGACGAGCAGTGCTCAATGAGTCCTGTGTGGTAATTCTACTTTGTGTTTAGTAGTCTAGGGTTAATAGTATTAAAATGACATGCTCTAATGGATCAGAGCATTTCATTTTTTTATTATAATGACCATGGGCATTAAAGGGACAGTCAACACCCAACACAACATGATTTCATATTTTAAACCCAAACGAAGATCCGCCTGCACCGCCTCCCTTCTCTATTACCTCTATCCTTCTTCAAGTAATCCTTTACCATACAAGCGTTAATCTGCTCAAAATATGGCCACCTAACTCCCCCCACCGTTACGTATCTCCCTTCTCTTTCAAGCCATCAGCCAATCATAATTCAATCCTGGGTCAGAAGCTTCAAGCTTGTTCACGGAGTTTTGCGCATGCTCAATGCTATAGGAACCAAAAAAGTGGAACTTTATTCTGCACAATTGTTGCGGACACCAAGCACATGAATTAGCTGTTGCAAGTCCGATTTCAGAGTACGATCTGAATTATTTACAAATGCGCATGTGCAATGATGTATGAAGAGCGTCATCAATACCTACATGGACGAGCCTGAAATGGCATAGAGATGGGGAAGAAGGATGAGGGGGGAGGAGTTTGGTGGCCATATTTAGCATAGATTAAATGATGTATTGTGAATGATTACTAGGACAAGGATATAGGTAATACAGAAGGGAGGCTGTGCAGGCGGATCTTCGTTTGGGTTTTAAAAATATGGAATCATGTTGTGTTGGGTGTTGACTGTCCTTTTAAAGAGCAAACCTTGACATAACTTTTGTCATGTTCTTTATTTTAGGAATATTATGCAATTTCATCAATAACAACTAAAATGTTTTAAAAGGTATCAATTTAAAGTGTCTAATTTCATATTTTCTACAGGTTGTGTGGTGAATTTGAGACTATAGCAGAAAAGGCCCTGAGCACACCTTCAAATACACAAGACCTTATGGAGCTAAAGGTATGTTTGCACACTTTATTTCTTTGTAAATTACTTCTCTTTCCCATGTAAAAAGCTATCACACTTCAAGACATTATATTAATGCTCTAAATTGTGGGTGACGGATGAAAATAACACATTTTCATAACTTTATGGGGAATCAGTGTTAGCCAGATCTAAACTCTCTGATATCATTGCATCTACGTTTATATGACCTATGTCTCCTCAGTGATAAATTACATTCTATGGCTCCCCATAACTTATGGTTCATAGTCAAGAATAAAAGAAAGTGGTCAGTTTGTTTAGTGTGATGTGTGTGTATGTATGTATATATATATATATATATATATATATTCATGAAAAAAATTATACTTTACTTTAAAAATGCTATGCCTGTTTCTGTGTATTTTTATTTTATTACGCCTTACCATTTATGTCATTCTTCTCTTAAAAAAATAAAGTCAAGTAGTAATTATATAACATCTGAGATGTAGGTACTAAAGTGGACAGCTTAGAACAGAAAAAAATATTTGTATTAGTCAGAGAGTGTTGGTAATAAAGTATTTGAAAAATACACTTTTCTTCCACCCTTTATTTTTTCTGCCTTAAAACATTTGCCTAAATTACAAAAAATAAAAAATAATTACAAGAAGTTTAAACTAATTACACCTAATCTAAGCCCCCTAATAAAATAAAAAATCCCCCCAAAATAAAAAAATGCCCTACCCTATTCTTAACTACCAAAATAATCAGCTCTATTACCAGCCCTTAAAAGGGCTTTTTGCGGGGCACTGCCCAAAAGTAATCAGCTCTTTTACCTGAAAATAAAAATACAATAACCCCCCACATTACAACTTACCACCCACATACCCCTACTCTAACCCACCCAAACCCCCCTTAAAAAAACCTATCGCTAACCCCCTGAAGATCTCCCTACCTTGAGTCGTCTTCACCCAGCCGAGCCGAATTCTTCATCCAAGGTGCGCAGAGGAGGTCCTTGATCCGGTAGAAGTCTTCATCCAAGCGGGGCAAGAAGAGGTACTCTATCCGGTAGAAGTGTTCATCCAGGCGGCGTCTTCAGTCTTCATCCATCCAGAGCGGAGCGGAGCCATCTTCAAAGGAGCCGACGCGGAGCCATCCTCATCAACCGGCGACTTCCCGACGAATGAAGGTTCCTTTAAGGGACGTCATCCAAGATGGCGTCCCTTCAATTCAATCAGCCAATCGGAATTAAGGTAGAAAAAAATTGGATGATGCAATCGGAACAGCCAATAGAATGTGAGTTCAATACGATTGGCTGATTGGATCAGCCAATCGGATTGAACTTCAATCTGATTGGCTGATTGCATCAGCCAATCAGATTTTTTCTACCTTAATTCCGATTGGCTGATATAATTCTATCAGCCAATCGGAATTGAAGGGACACCATCTTGTATGAAGTCCCTTAAAGGAACCTTCATTCGTCGGGAAGTCGTCGGTTGAAGAGGATGGCTCCGCGTCGGCTCCTTTGAAGATGGCTCCTCTCCGCTGGATGAAGATTGAAGACGCCTCCTGGAGGAACACTTCTACCGGATGGAGGACCTCTTCTTGCCCCGCTTGGATGAAGACTTCTACCGGATCAAGGACCTCCTCTGTGCACCTTGGATGAAGAATTTGGCTCGGCTGGGTGAAGACGACTCAAGGTGTAGGGAGATCTTCAGGGGGTTAGCGATAGGTTTTTTAAAGGGGGGTTTGGGTGGGTTAGAGTAGGGGTATGTGGGTGGTGGGTTGTAATGTTGGGGGGGTATTGTATTTTTATTTTCAGGTAAAAGAGCTGATTACTTTAGGGCAATGCCCCGCAAAAAGCCCTTTTAAGAGCTGGTAATAGAGCTGATTACTTTGGTAGTTTAGAATAGGGTAGGGCATTTTTTTATTTTGGGGGGATTTTTCATTTTATTAGGGGGCTTAGATTAGGTGTAATTAGTTTAAACTTCTTGTAATTCTTTTTTATTTTTTGTAATTTAGTGTTTTGTTTGTTTTTTGTATTATAGAATAGTTTATTTTATTGTATTTTAATTTAGCTAATTGTAGGTAATTTATTTAATTAATTTAATGATAGTGTAGTGTTAGGTGTATTTGTAACTTAGGTTAGGATTTATTTTACAGGTAATTTTGTACTTATTTTAACTAGGTAGCTATTAAATAGTTATTAACTATTTAATAGCTATTGTACCTAGTTAAAATAAATACAAAGTTGCATGTAAAATAAATATAAATCCTAAAATAGCTACAATGTAATTATTTGATAGGTAAGTATTTAGTTTTAAATAGGATTAATTTAGTTAATTTTAGGAATATTATTTCCTATAATTTAAATTATATTTATGTTAGGGGGGTGTTAGGGTTAGAGTTAGGTTTAGGGGTTAATAACTTTATTATAGTAGCGGCGATGGTGCGGGGGGAGATTAGGGGTTAATAATTGTAGGTAGGTGGCGGCGATGTTAGGGAGGGCAGATTAGGGGTTAATACTATTTATTATAGTGTTTGCGATGCGGGAGTGCGGCGGTTTAGGGGTTAATACATTTATTATAGTGGCGGCGATGTCCGGTCGGCAGATTATGGGTTAATAAGTGTAGGTAAGGTAGTGGCGACGTTGGGGGGGGGGGGCAGATTAGGGGTTAATAAATTTAATATAGGGGTCGGCGGTGTTAGGGGCAGCAGATTAGGGGTTCATAGGGATAATGTAGGTTGCGGTGGTGTCCGGAGCGGCAGATTAGGGGTTAATAATATAATGTAGGTGTCAGCAATAGTGGGGGCTGCAGATTAGGGGTTAATAAGTGTAAGGTTAGGGGTGTTTAGACTCGGGGTTCATGTTAGGGTGTTAGGTGTAGACTTAGAGAGTGTTTCCCCATAGGAAACAATGGGGCTGCGTTAGGAGCTGAACGCTGCTTTTTTGCAGGTGTTAGGTTTTTTTTCAGCCCAAACTGCCCCATTGTTTCCTATGGGGATATCGGGCACGAGCACGTTTTTCCAGCTTACCGCTACCGTAAGCAACGCTGGTATTGAGGGTTGAAGTGGAGCTAAATTAGGCTCAATGCTCCCTTTTCTGAGCCTAACGCAGCCCCTCAGACAACTCTAAATACCAGCGTTGTCTTAAAGGTGCGCTGGGAAAAAAGGCAGCGTTAGCTACGCAGGTTTTTACCGACAAAACTCTAAATCTAGCGGATTATGTGAAGTATCCAAATATATTATTGCACTGTTGCACACATAAACCTGCAGCTAATTCTAAAGACAAAGAGATACTCCTCGGATATCTCTTTTAACAATAATATAACAAACAAGGGTATAGAAAGCGCTGGTTGTTACAATGTGCTAATATTGCATAAAAATTATGATGAGCACAATAATGTATGTGTTTAAATATTTGTGAGACCCTTATTTAGATATAAAATGAATGTAGAGTCTCCCTGGTCACAATAGAAAACCAAAAGGGGAATAACCAAGAGGATCTGCACACATCTACTTAAAGGAGAACAGACTTTTTGGGATAATCTTTGGTTTTCTATTGTGACCAAGGAGACTGTACATTCATTTTATATCTAAATAAGGGTCTCACAAATATTTAAAGGGACATTAAACACAATTTTTTTCTTTCATGATTCAGATAGAGAATACAATCTTAAACAACTTTCTAATTTACTTCTATTATATAATTTGCTTCATTCTCTTCTTTCCTGAAAAGCATATCTAGATAGGCTCAGTACATTATTGTGCTTATCATTATTTTTATGCAATATTAGCACATTGTAACAACCAGCGCTTTGTATACCCTTGTTTGTTATATATATATATATATATATATATATATATATATATATACACATGTATATTTCTCTTGTAAGGTGTATCCAGTCCACGGGTTCATCCATTACTTGTGGGATATTCTCCTTCCCAACAGGAAGTTGCAAGAGGACACCCACAGCAGAGCTGTCTATATAGCTCCTCCCCTAACTGCCACACCCAGTCATTCTCTTGCAACTCTCGACAAGAAAGGAAGTATCAAGAGATATGTGGTGACTTAGTGTAGTTTTACCTTCAATCAAGAGTTTGTTATTTTTAAACGGTACCGGCGTACTGTTTTACTCTTAGGCAGAAATTAGAAGAAGAGTTCTGCCTGGAGGTTTTATGATCTTAGCGGTTTGTAACTAAGGTCCACTGCTGTTCTCACACATAACTGAAGAGTATGGGACAACTTCAGTTGGGGGAACGGTCTGCAGATTACCTGCTTTGAGGTATGTTCAGTATTTTTATTTCTAGAGAGATGAAATGAGTTCTAGAAAATGCTGACAGAGCCTTGTGTATATTGAGGTAAGCCTGATGCAGTGATTTAACAGCGACTGGGATCATGCTTACAAAACAGGGTAATACTCATGTTATTACTTATATTACTTAGTGACAAAACGTTTTCATGACTTCATAAATAGGACGTTTTTTGCTCTGAGGGAGATAACTCTTTATTTGGGGCCTAGTTTCCACATGGCTAATCAGATACTCCTAGGAGTACTTTCTTAAGGCCCCTCTGGCATCCAGTACATGGTGGGAGGGGCCTATTTTAGCTCTCTAAATGCGCAGTTTTAATTCAGACTGAGACATCCAGCTTCCCTAGAGGAGTCCTCTGACACCTGAGGACCATTACAAGGGGTTTATTTCTGCACAAAATCGTATTTGAGGGCAGGTAGGAGCCTCAAATACGATTTTGGTGGCAGGGTGCTCAACTGTCTTAACGTTTTTTAACGTTTTTTTAAATCCGGTTTGGGGCCTAAGGGGTTAATCATTCATTTGCAAGTTGGTGCAATGCTGCTTTAGTCCCTTACACACACTGTAAAAATTTCAAAGACTTTACTATATTTTTTCACTGTTTTGCAGTTTAAGTGTTAGTTTTTTTTCTCTTAAAGGCACAGTAACGTTTTGGTTTAATTGCTGTTTTACCTTTATTAAAGTGTTTTCCAAGCTTGCTTGTCTCATTACTAGTCTGTTAAACATGTCTGACATAGAGGAAACTCCTTGTTCAATATGTTTAGAAGCCATGGTGGAACCCCCTCTTAGAATGTGTACCAAATGTACTGAAATTTCTATAAACTATAAAGACCATATTATGGCGTTTAAAGATTTATCTCCAGGGGGTTCTCTGACTGGAAAAAGGGAGATTATGCCATCTAGCTCTCCCCATGTGTCAGAACTTATAACTCCCGCTCAAGTGACGCCAAGTACATCTAGCGCGTCTAATTCTTTTACCTTACAGGACATGGCGGCAGTTATGAATAATACCCTCACAGAGGTATTGTCCAAACTGCCAGGGTTACAAGGAAAGCAAGACAGCTCTGGGGCTAGAACTAATACAGAGCTTTCTGACGCTTTAATGCCTGTGTCCGATATACCCTCACAATACTCAGAAGCCGAGGCAGGTGAGCTTCTATCTGTGGGTGACATTTCAGACTCGGGGAAGGCGTTACTTCAGTCTGATTCTGAAATGACAGCGTTTAAATTTAAGCTTGAACTCCGCTTATTGCTTAGGGAGGTTTTAGCGACTCTGGATGACTGTGACCCCATTGTGTAAAATGGACAAATACTTTGCAGTGCCTGTTTACACTGATGTTTTTCCAGTCCCAAAGAGGTTTTCGGAAATCATTACTAAGGAATGGGATAGACCAGATGTTCCGTTCTCTCCCCCTCCTTCTTTCAAAAATATGTTTCCCATAGATGCCGCCATGCGGTACTCATGGCAGACGGTCCTTAAGGTGGAGGGAGCAGTCTCTACCCTAGCTAAGCGTACAACTATCCCCGTCGAGGACAGTTGTGCTTTCCTAGATCCTATGGATAAAAAATTGGAGGGTCTCCTTAAGAAATTTTTTATACATCAAGGTTTTATTCTCCAGCCTCTTGCATGCATAGCCCCAGTTACTGCTGCAGCGGCTTTTTGGTTCGAGTCTCTTGAGGAGGCTCTGCAGGTAGAGACCCCGTTAGACGATATTCTAGACAGGATTAAAGCTCTTAAGTTAGCTAATTCCTTTATTTCTGACGCCGTTTTTCAGTTAACCAAACTAACGGCTAAGAATTCAGGTTTTGCCATTTTGGCGCGTAGGGCGCTATGGCTTAAGGCTTGGTCAGCAGATGTTACTTCAAAGTCTAAACTTCTTAACATCCCCTTCAAGGGACAGACCCTATTCGGGCCTGGTCTGAAGGAGATAATTTCTGATATTACTGGAGGAAAAGGTCACGCCCTTCCTCAGGATAGGTCCAATAAGTTAAGGACCAAACAGAATAATTTTCGTTCTTTTCGAAACTTCAAGAGTGGCGCAGCTTCAACTTCCTCTAATGCAAAACAAGAAATTTCACCCAATCCGAACCAGTCTGTAGACCTAACCAGGCTTGGAACAAGGGGAAGCAGGCCAAGAAACCTGCGGCTGCCTCTAAGACAGCATGAAGGAGTAGCCCCCGATCCGAGACCGGATCTAGTGGGGGGCAGACTTTCTCTCTTAGCCCAGGCTTGGGCAAGAGACGCCAGGATCCCTGGGCGCTAGAGATTGTTTCCCAGGGATATCTTCTGGAATTCAAAGGGTCATCTCCAAAGGGGAGATTTCATCTCTCACAACTATCTGTAAACCAGATAAAAAAAGAGGCATTCTTACGTTGTGTTCAAGACCTTCTGGTTATGGGATTGATCCACCCAGTTCCAAGAGAAAAACAGGGGCTGGGTTTCTATTCAAACCTGTTTATAGTTCCCAAAAAAGAGGGAACTTTCAGACCTATCTTGGATCTCAAGATCCTAAACAAATTTCTCAGGGTCCCAGCCTTCAAGATGGAGACAATCCGAACCATCCTCCCTATAATCCAGGAGGGTCAATATATGACTACAGTGGACTTAAAGGATGCTTATCTCCACATTCCGATTCACAGAGATCATCATCAGTTCCTCAGGTTCGCCTTCCTAGACAGGCATTACCAGTTTGTGGCTCTTCCCTTCGGGTTAGCCACGGCACCAAGAATCTTTACGAAGGTTCTAGGGTCCCTTCTGGCGGTTCTAAGGCCGCGGAGCATAGCGGTAGCCCCTTACCTAGATGACATTCTGATTCAGGCGTCGACTCTTCAAATCGCCAAGTCCCATACGAACATTGTTCTGGCCTTTCTGAGATCTCATGGGTGGAAAGTGAACGTAGAAAAGAGTTCTCTCCTCTCACAAGAGTTTCCTTCCTAGGAACTCTAATAGATTCAGTAGAAATGAAAATTTTTCTGACAGAAGTCAGGATATCAAAGCTTCTAACCTCTTGCCACTTCTCGGCCGTCAGTGGCTCAGTGTATGGAAATGATCGGCCTAATGGTAGCGGCAATGGACATAGTTCCGTTTGCCTGCCTACATCTCAGACCACTGCAACTTTGCATGCTCAACCAGTGGAATGGGGACTACACAGATTTGTCTCCTCTGTTAGATCTGGATCAAGAGACCAGGGATTCTCTTCTCTGGTGGTTATCTCGAGTCCATCTGTCCAGGGAAATGAGTTTCCGCAGGCCAGAGTGGACTATAGTGATGACAGATGCCAGCCTTCTGGGCTGGGGCGCAGTCTGGAATTCCCTGAAGGCTCAGGGTTCGTGGACTCAGGAGGAAGCCCTCCTTCCGATAAACATTCTGGGACTAAGAGCGATATTCAATGCTCTTCAGGCTTGGCCTCAACTAGCTGCGGCCAAGTTCATCAGATTTCAGTCGGACAATATCACGACTGTAGCCTATATCAACCATCACGGGGGAACAAGGAGTCCCCTGGCCATGAGTGAGGTTTCCAAGATAATTCTATGGGGAGAGATTCACTCTTGCCATCTCTCAGCTATCCATATCCCAGGAGTAGAGAACTGGGAGGCGGATTTTCTAAGTCAGCAGACTTTTCATCCGGGGGAGTGGGAGCTCCATCCGGAGGTATTTGCCCAGCTGATTTATCTATGGGGCAAACCAGAACTGGATCTGATGGTGTCTCCTCAGAACGCCAAGCTTCCTCGTTATGGGTCCAGGTCAAGGGATCCCCAGGCAATGCTGATAGATGCTCTAGCAGTGCCCTGGTCCTTCAGCCTGGCTTATGTGTTTCCACCATTTCCTCTCCTCCCTCGTCTGATTGCTAAGATCAAGCAGGAGAGAGCTTCAGTGATTTTGATAGCACCTGCGTGGCCACGCAGGACTTGGTATGCAGATCTGGTGGACATGTCATCCTTCCCACCATGGACTGCTTGGAGATTGAACTCTTGATTTTATCAAAGCGTGGTTTCTCAGAGTCGGTCATTGATACCTTGATTCATGCTCGAAAGCCTGTCACCAGGAAAATCTATCATAAGATATGGTGTAAATATCTTCATTGGTGTGAATCCAAGGGTTACTCGTGGAGTAAAGTCAGGATTCCTAGGATACTATCTTTTCTCCAAGATGGATTGGAAAAGGGATTATCGGCTAGTTCCTTAAAGGGACAGATTTCTGCTCTGTCTATTCTTTTACACAAGCGCCTGGCTGATGCTCCAAACGTTCAGGCGTTTTGTCAGGCTTTGGTTAGAATCAGGCCTGTGTTTAAACCTGTTGCTCCGCCATGGAGTTTAAATTTAGTTCTTAAGGTTCTTCAAGGGGTTCCGTTTGAACCCTTGCATTCCATAGATATCAAGCTGTTATCTTGGAAAGTTCTGTTTTTAGTAGCTATCTCTTCGGCTCGAAGAGTTTCAGAGTTATCTGCCTTGCAGTGTGATTCCCCTTATCTGATCTTCCATGCAGATAAGGTAGTTTTGCGTACCAAACCTGGGTTTCTTCCTAAGGTAGTATCTAATAGGAATATCAATCAGGAAATTGTTGTTCCGTCACTGTGTCCTAATCCTTCTTCAAGGAAGGAACGTCTGTTACACAATCTTGACGTGGTTCGTGCTTTAAAGTTTTATTTGCAAGCTACTAAGGAGTTTCGTCAAACATCTGCATTGTTTGTTGTCTACTCTGGAAAGAGGAGAGGCGAAAAGGCTTCGGCAACTTCTCTTTCTTTTTGGCTAAGAAGCATAATCCGTTTGGCTTATGAGACTGCTGGCCAGCAGCCTGCTGAAAGAATTACAGCTCATTCTACTAGAGCGGTAGCTTCCACATGGGCTTTTAAAAATGAGGCCTCTGTTGAACAGATTTGTAAGGCGGCAACTTGGTCTTCGCTTCATACATTTTCCAAATTTTACAAATTTGATACTTTTGCTTCTTCGGAGGCTATTTTTGGGAGAAAGGTATTACAGGCAGTGGTGCCTTCCTTTTAAGTACCTGCCTTGTCCCTCCCTTCATCCGTGTCCTAAAGCTTTGGTATTGGTATCCCACAAGTAATGGATGAACCCGTGGACTGGATACACCTTAGAAGAGAAAACAGAATTTATGCTTACCTGATAAATTTCTTTCTCTTGTGGTGTATCCAGTCCACGGCCCGCCCTGTCACTTTAAGGCAGGTGTTTTTTATTTTTAAACTACAGTCACCACTGCACCCTATAGTTTCTCCTTTTTTCTTGCTTGTCTTCAGTCGAATGACTGGGGGTGGCAGTTAGGGGAGGAGCTATATAGACAGCTCTGCTGTGGGTGTCCTCTTGCAACTTCCTGTTGGGAAGGAGAATATCCCACAAGTAATGGATGAACCCGTGGACTGGATACACCACAAGAGAAAGAAATTTATCAGGTAAGCATAAATTTTGTTTTTTATGTGTTTATATGTGTATATATATATATTTGCACATATACAAAGTATACACTTTTTTTTAAAATATTTATATAGATATATGGTTTACAAAAATATAATTTTATATATATATATATATATATATATATACAAATAAAACAGAATATTTCTTCTATGTGAATGTTCCTAACTTACTTCAGGTTTAGCGCAGTTGGTATAAAGCTGTGACGGGTCAGTGCACAAGCCATAACTGTTTTTTTACAGCATACTTCATAGAGTATGAAGCATAGAGTATGAAGTCCTGAAGTTATTGAGTATCAGTCTTTCGCTCGCACACTAACCTTTTACTTTCAACTTGTAATATGTGAAAAAGTTAGCGTGCCACTTGTAATCTGGCCCTTATTTATGTGGGTGAAGAATAGGTTTGAAAGAGTCCTGTTGAACCTATTCAAATGGGATGTAACAGTGGGTTTTGTTTTATAAATGATCAATTTTATAGAGCAAATGATAGAAATAGTTTTAATTCTAAAAATGATTTTAATGAAACAACAAAATGCTTTTAAATAATTATTTTTCCAGGTTAGTTACACAAATCTATGTCTAACACAGACCTGGACATGAATACAGGTCAAACACGTCAGTTGCAGAGCAGAACAATATCTCTTTGTGTTGCAAATAAGGAGAGGTAGACATGGAATAATGAATCAGTATATTGCAACCCTACTAAAAAGCACTAGTGAGCTCTGTAGTGACTCTTGGACCTTATCCTGGACAACACAACTTTATATAGAACCTGTCTGAGGCCTCTATATTAAGCTTATGATGTTTCATTCAAATGTATCGCTCACCATAATTTGCAACCAGTAGCGGACCTACTCAAAGGGCCCTAGTGCACATTTTCTTTGAGCCCCCAAAAGGTAACTCAGTAGTAAACAATATTAATAATATACATGCTGCTCTGTATATGATTTTGAGTAAATAGGTAGATAGGCTGGACCTGCAATAATAAAAGGCTCCCCTGCATTAGAGTTGTATACATTCTGCACACGCCTACGTCTAGACTGGCTGATATGGGCCCCCCATCACTTGGGCCCTGGTGCCACTACACCTACTGCACCAATGGTAGTTCTGCCCCTGTTTGGAACAAATCGTAATATTTTCTCTTACTTTTGTTTATCTGTATAGTTAACAGTTATTTTGTTTCACAAAAGGCATACATCCAAAAGGTTGAAGCCCAAGATATGATGGATCTTGAACGCAAGCTTTTCGAAGCTAAGAATCACCTAATTTTCCTGATAGATTATGCAGTGTTTTCGCCTGCGGATATACGCATGAATAACAGCACATTTCAGTGGCATGACCGGATGGCAGAGATTTTTGAGGAACACAGGAAGATCATATGTGAAAAGACTGTGCAGTTCCAAGAAGGACTGAAGGTTAATAATTCCTTTTATCATATTGTGCTGTATTCTAGTTAATGATTTATCACTTTTTTCAATAACAGTTTTACTATTTATACCTTTATTTATAAGGAAATACCAAGAATGAGACAGCTTAGATATAGTTTTATGAAGCGCATATTTTTGAAAAAAATAAGTTGAAAAAAAATTAGGGAATAGAGTGTACAGTTACTTCTTATATACATTGTGTGTTTAAAAGGGATTCAGATTTAAAAAGTAATTAGGGCATGCAACTTGCTTATAGGTCTCTGATATTTATATATATATATATATATATATATATAGAATGCAATGTTTCAATTAGTAAATGTTACTAATTTTAATTAGTGATGCCTTGTTAGACCTCATAAAGACTGACAAATTTATGTGGGGTCAATCTTTACCTCATGAATATATACCCACTATTACCTGAGTTCTGCTGATTTCTGTTTGATTACAAGTTACAAAAGAAATATTGCACTTTAACAATGTAAATTTCTCTAATCAGCAATATATTCTGTAAGTTAATTACTGTATCGGCCAGGATAATAATATTTTACCCTTGTTATTAAGGGAAGGGGGTAACCATATTAAAGGGACATAAAACAGTACTTTCTAAATATATAATGCATCCAAAGCTTATCTGCAAAACAGTTTCTGTTTTAACCCCCATTAACCCTTTAATTCAGGCATAGTTTTGTTGGCAGCAACCTATATATAATGTTGGCAGCACAGTATAATTCTGAAGCTTTCACAAGGCATGTGACATTATCCCCATGGAAACGAGCATGCCTCTTGGAAGCAAACAATAGCAGTACCTGCTGTCCTTCCTCAACCCCCCTTGCTTGCATAAGTAATTATCCTCACATGCACACCTTGTTATATGATAGCACAAGGTTTGGAGTAGGACACTGATAACGGAGGTGGAGCAGGTTACACTTAGCAACACTAAAGTGTAAGTCATTTTGCAGATTTTTGGAAATGTTATTCAAATACTTATAAGCTTTTTAACACTTTTTTCCACACAATGTTTTACCTCAGTCGACCCTTTTATAATATGCACATAACTCAAAATGTTTTATGGCATTTTAAATACCATATTATTTGACTGTATAAAATAATAAAGTATTTTATTAGATTAATAAAAATGGGATGTTAAGTATTTTGGTTTTCAAGAATGTTGAGAAGATTGTACACTTCCTATAGGGATAATTTTCGGTGTGTTATGTTTATATTTAAACGTAGATGTTAAAAAGAGTAGTTTTATGTTTTAGAATATGTATTTGTCTTTTCAAATTATCATGTTGTAACTAGGGATGGGCGAATGTTTCTAAAAATTCAAAATTTAAAACGAATCATTGATACATTAGTTTGTTCAAATCGAATTTCAAATGTTTATATAACATTCTATTTTTGAATTTTCATTTTCATATTTTTCAATAACATTTGAAAATATTCATTTGAATAATAGAATGTTTAGCTATGCATTTTATATCACATTCAATTTTGAAATGTAACATTCGAATTCAAAATAGTATTTCTAGTCTACAACTGTGTTGTATAAATGTAATATTCAAATTCAAATGTGACATTCGAATTCGAATGTCACATTCGAAAACTGTAAATAACTCGATAATATAATTTTTATGAATATTCGTTCTTATTAACATTCGATTATGTAAATCAAATTTCTACAATAACATTCGTTCTAACATTCGAATTAGAATATAAACACATTCGCCCATCCCTAGTTGTAACAAGAGTTATGCAGGCATTATGTGCCATGATTATGTTTAATACAATTTATACGAATATCAAATTGCTCAGTAAGTGTATAAAAAAATAATTATTGACTAAAACAGAGCACTTGCAATTTACTGCAGATCAAACATAGTAACTGAGGCTACTCATTCTGTAAGTGTATTGCTGTATTTGTTTATTAAATTAACTTTTTACAAATATGTTAATGCCTGTATAGCTTCATTGTGAGAGGTTTGTTGAAGAATTGGATACTTATGCCAAGCAGAAGGAAGAATTTGAGTCATATGGTGACATACAGGAGGTGAACAAATATCTCAAAAAAGCACAAGCACTCAATTCAAAATTGGACCTTGCTGTTGAAAAGGTTTGTTAAGCTTTGCTTTCCTGAATTGTTTATTATGTTTAATATTTGGAATTGTGGTACACTCTTAAAATTGTAGGTTGTGAGTAGGGCTGGGTTATATGGGTAAAAATCAAAATCGCGATTTTGTACCCAAAAAATTGTGATTGCGATTTAATCGCGATTTTCTTAAAAATGACTAAAACTCTCACATGAAACATTACTGCTGCTAACACGGGGTTGTGATCTATATAGAGCTTGTGCTGAAACCCTGCTGATGCCTATGTATCCCATATGTACCAAAAATACACATCCCAAAAATACCCACGCTGTACCTGTGGCCTTGTGCTCCGTCTGACACCTACATATCCCAAAAGCACTAGTGATAAAAACTAAATAGCCCAATAGTCTCTGTGGTGAGATCCTGCCGAAGCCTACATACCCTAGAATTACTAGCGATAGGAACTACATACCCAATTAGTCTCTGCAAGTCTGTAGTGAAATCCTGCCAAAGCCTACATATCCCAGAATTTCTAGCGATAGGAACTACATACCCCATTAGTCTTTGCGGTGAAATCCTGCCAAAGACTGTCCCGCTGCAGCACGCGGGAAGCTGAGCGAGGAGAAGGGCACGCAGGTAGCGGATCACTCTGCTGAGCTGCCTGGGGTATGACGTCACTGGCAGGTGGCTTCCCATTCCGGGGCACTGCATTGTCCCGCAATGAAGGTGCCTGGGACTGACCTGCACACGGCCTGATCGTCGCGATGTGATGTCCACCCAGGCCCCGCCCCCCCCCCTAAAATCCTCAGACTCTTGTTTTTTTTTAAATGGTGGAGGTTAATCGTGGTTTAAAACCGCATATGCGGTTAATAGCCCAGCCCTAGTTGTGAGCAACTGATCCTTTAGGATAAGTTGAACATAAAAAATCATTAAAGAAACAGTATACACCAATTTTCATATAACTGCATGTAATAGAAACTACTATTAAGAAGAATATGCACAGATACTGATCTAAAAATCCAGTATAAAACCTTTTAAAAACTTTAGACGCTCCCAGTTTATGAGTTTAGGCTGGGACACCCAGTAAAATAGGCTGGGAAAACAAGAAGAGCAGACACTCCCCCACCTCTAACCTGCATATGAAAAGACAGATAACATAAACAGGAGCCAGCAGTAGTCTGTAAACGCGTGTATATATCTGACACTGTGGGGCTTGGTTAGGAGTCTGGAAATTGTCACTATTTTGTTAAACAATAAGCAAAACTACATGTTTACAAAAACACCACGAGATGGGCTTTATAAATGGATCATCTAAAAAACATTTATGCCAAGAAAAATCTAGTGTACAATGTCCCTTTAAAGGGACAGTCTACACCAGAATTTTTATTGTTTTAAAAGATAGATAATCCCTTTATTACCCATTTCCCAGTTTTGCATAACTAACACATTTATAATAATATACTTTTAACCTCTATGATTATCTTGTATCTAAGCCTCTGCAAACTGCCCCTTTTTTCAGTTCTTTTGACAGACTTGCAGTCTAGCCAATCAGTGCCTGCTCCCAGATAACTTCTTGTGCACAAGCACAGTGTTATCTATATGAAATACGTGAACTAATACCCTCTAGTGGTGAAAAACTGTTAAAATGCAATCTGAAAGAGGTGGGCTTCAAGGTCTAAGAAATTAGCATATGAACCTCCTAGGTTAAGCTTTCAACTAAGAATACCAAGAGAACAAAGCAAAATTGGTGATAAAAGTAAATTGGAAAATTGTTTAAAATTACATGCTCTATCTGAATCATGAAAGTTTATTTTGGCCTAGACTGTCCCTTTAACTTTTTGTTTCAGTATCAAATTAAACAGCTTACAGAGCACTGTTTAGTTTTACACATAAAATTATAGAATTGTTTCAAATTGCAAGAGAAAACAATGAAAATATGATAAACTATGATTTTTTAAAAAAAATAGTTTTAATTATATATTAACACAAAACCTGTACTCTACATTCATCATTTCATCATGAATTCAACCATTTTTTAAACTAATCAAACTCTAGATAACTGTATTTTATTATGTTTTCTTCCTTTTTGCTGCTAATAGATAATAGATAGATAGATTGAAACACAGTTTATAATGTAAGTCAATGGGAAGTGAGGGAGTTAGATTTAAGGCCCCTCTCAAAATTGTCATAAGTAACACCTAATACATTATTTTTAAAGCTTTGAAATGAAGGCTTTAAATGCTAAACAGCATTATAAACCTTATTAAATAATCACACAACAGACTGTATCATCAAACTAAGTTTAATAAACAAAAACATTTTTTTTACTTGAATTTTTCTGCATTGTTAGCATGTTAGATACTATTGGGTCTGCACCTATTCTATGCATTTCAATCTGAAGTGATTAATAGGCAGTTAGGCACCCTCACCTCAAGCAGCTGGACAGGAAGATAATAGGGAAGTGGCTGCTAGATCTTGTTGCTTGAAAGCTGCTCGATAGCTAAGGTCTGTTCTGTGTACGCAGATTAATTTCAGTCTGCTAAATTGCATAACTTTGCTGCAACACAAGCGGACAGCTCCACCTACTGGCTATTTTAATTAGTGTACTGCTTTTCAATGCTTTTCAATAGCAGTCAAATGTTATTCTGAAACGGCGCAAATTGAACCGGCGTAAACCGAGGGCCACCTATATATATATATATATACATACACTGTCGAAGGGGACTTGTTCCTCGAAAACGTTCTACAAATAAAGTAAATCTTTATTCCACTAAAAGACCTTAGAGTGCATCTTTTTCGATTCATATATATATATATATATATATATATATATATATTGTTTATGTGTGAGTGTATGAGTGCACTTTTTTTTTTTTAGAAATTAATAAATTTTAACTATTGCAGATTGATCAACTGAATGCAGAGGAAGAAGCATTTGGTTGGGCTGCCACCCAGTATCCTCAACGGAAAAAAGTTCAAGAATCTATAAGTCCATTCTTTCGGCTATATGAAATAATTGTTGAGTTCAACACAAAGTACAAAAACTGGATGGAAGGACCTTATTCTGCAGTGAATCCTGATCTTGTTGAGCAAGATGTAGGAAACTACTGGAGAGCACTATATAAACTGGAAAAGAGTTTTCGTGACATTCCAAATCCTCTTTCCTTGACATCTAAGATTAAAACTAAAGTGGAAGAATTTAAAGAGTACATACCTCTGATTCAAGTAGTTTGCAACCCAGGGCTACGTGACAGACATTGGGAAGCTTTGTCAGATATTGTAGGCCATACCATAAAACCACAAAATGACACTAATGTCTCTACATTCATAGACATGAACCTCCAGCCTTTTCTGGACAAATTTGAAGCAGTTAGTGAGTCAGCAAGCAAGGAGTATTCACTTGAAAAAGCAATGGAGAAAATGGTTTCTGAGTGGGATAAGATGGAATTTATTCTCCTTCCTTACAGAGAAACCGGAACTTACATCCTTTCATCTGTAGATGAAATTCAAATGCTGCTGGATGATCACATTGTGAAAACACAGACTATGAGAGGATCTCCATTTATTAAGGCTTTTGAAACGGAAATAAGGTAAATATACCAATACAACAATGTTCCAATGTACACAACTGCTTCTTACGTATCTCACACATTCAATAACTGTGTTATGTTAGGATACCTGTTTCATACACTGATTTATATAGGGTTAATATAGTGACTAACTAATCACTTATGTTAATTAGATTTAAGGTAATCAGGGACACTTAGGCCCCAATTTATCAAAGCTCTTGCGGACCTGATCCGACACTGCGGATCAGGTCCGCAAGACCTCGCTAAATGCGGAGAGCAATACGCTCTCTGCATTTAACATTGCACCAGCAGCTCACAAGAGCTGCTGGTGCAACGCCGCCCCCTGCTGACTTGCGGCCACCAGCAGGGAAGTGTCTATCAACCTGATCGTATTTGAGCAGGCGGACAGGGTTATGAAGCAGCGGTCTTTAGACCGCTGCTTCATAAGTTGTGTTTCTGGTGAGTCTGAAAACTCGCCAGAAACACGGCCCTTCAAGCTCCATACGGAGCTTGATAAATGGGCCTGTTAGTGTGTATGTGTATACACTTTTTTTACCTCTGTGATTACCTTGTATCTAAACCTCTTTTGACAGCCCCCTGATCACATGCCTTTTTATTTATAATCTATTGACTTGCATTTAGGCCAATTAGTGCTGTGTTGTGCACAACCCACGGACGTGAGCACGTTATTATATGGCTCATATGAGACATGAACTAGCAGTCCCCTGTTGTGCAAAGCAAAAAAAAAACCATGTGATAAGAGGCTGTCTTTAGTGACTTAGAAACAGGCAGACATTTAGAGGTTTAAAGGTACAGTCTACTCCAGAATTTTTATAGTTTAAAAAGATAGATAATCCCTTTATTAGCCAGTCCCCTGTTTTGCATAACCAACACAGTTATATTTATATACTTTTTACCTCTGTGATTACCTTGTATCTAAGCCTCTGCTGACTGCCCCCTTATTTCAGTTCTTTTGACAGACATGCATTTTAGTCAGTGCTGACTCATAAATAACTCCACGGGAGTGAGCACAATGTTATCTGTATGACATACATGAACTAGAAGTGTCTAACTATAAAAAACTTTCAATATGCACTGAGATAAGAGGCATTTAGAGGGCTTAGAAATCCGCCTATAAGGTTTAGCTTTCCACAAAGAATACCAAAATCCAATAGCTCAGTTCAGCACATCAGCATACCAGACCGTGTAAGATGCCCGGAGGGAGAAACTCCAAGAAATCCAAAAAGCACAAAAAGGCAGGACTTGTCCCAATGAAGTAAATAATTTTATTTAGGGGTGTGTGTATTTTTCCCTCTGTACCCCTAAATAAATTTATTTACTTAATTGGGACAAGTGCTGCTGCCTTTTTGTGCTTTTTTTCACAAATAATACCAAGAGAACAAAGCAAATTTGATGATAAAAGTATATTGGAAAGTTGTTTGAAATTGCATGCCCTATTGCAGTGCTTTCCAAACTGTGTGTCGGGACACACTAGTGTGTCGGCAGCAGTGTGTAGGTGTGTCCCTGCTTCAGTACAAAATTTTTAAAATTTAATTTTTTTTTACTTTTTTTTTTTTTGGTTTCTGACTTTCCGCCTGCCTGCTACGCATATCACATGGTTGACACGTGATTGATACCTAGGGGGTCACAGATCATCTTAACCTATTGGTGCAGCTCAGTGGGAACTGAAACTATTCCCATTGGCGGCACATTGGCTCCTGACTGCACGTGTAGTCTCCTAAATTGGCTCGTGACTGCATGTGTAGTTAGTGAGTGGTAAAGCAGTGTGTTTGCAGCGTGGGCAGTATTCAGTCGGACTCACCGAGCTCTGAGGGCGACAGCTTAAATGCTGAGCTGAAGTCAGAAGTCAGTGGGTTTTTTTTTTTTTTGCAACTAGCTCCCAGTAGTGCATTGCTGCTCCTGCTCTTGATATATGGATAGGAAGGGGAAGCTTAAAAATGCTTGATGATGAAATGTGAGTGTCTTTATCTAATATTACACCAAATATTCTGAAATTGTGTTCATCCCATCAACCTCATACATCCCATTAAAATAGTAAGTAGCTATTGGTGTTATTAAACCTTTTTTTATTCTTGCACATACTTACTGTTACTTGTAAATACATTTTGTTATTATATCATTTATGTATGTGTCCGTATCTCTTAAAACAAGTTAGTTTAACCTCCTGTTTGCCAGTAAAACTGAACTACTGTGTCGCGAAATGATGTAGGTCTAAAAAGTGTGTCACCAACATGAAAAGTTTGGAAAGATCTGCCCTATTGGAATCATGAAAGTTTTATTTTGACTAAAGGTTATAAAGTATATTAATATAACAATGTTGGTTATGCAAAGCTGGGGAATGGGTAGTAACGGCAGTATCTATCATTTTGTGTTGACTATCCCTTTAAATCAGATTTTATTTTTTTAATTTAAATAGTTGTTTTTTTTTAAATGATAGTTTTCTATTTAAGATACATTATAATCTAAATGTTATTTATCCTTAAATAAGGATTATTTGTTTTAGTTATGTAGCATGAGGCTGTAATGTTTTTCTCTTGTTAAGTGTATCCAGTCCACGGATCATCCATTACTTGTGGGATATTCTCCTTCCCAACAGGAAGTTGCAAGAGGATCACCCACAGCAGAGCTGCTATATAGCTCCTCCCCTAACTGTCATATCCAGTCATTCTCTTGCAAGCCTCAACCAAGATGGAGGTCGTAATAGGAGTGTGGTGTTTTATACTTAGTTTATTCTTCAATCGAAAGTTTGTTATTTTTAAATGGTGCCGGAGTGTACTGTTTATCTCAGGCAGTATTTAGAAGAAGAATCTGCCTGCGTTTTCTATGATCTTAGCAGAAGTAACTAAGATCCATGGCTGTTCTCACATATTCTGAGGAGTGAGGTAACTTCAGAGAGGCAATGGCGTGCAGGTTTTCCTGCAATAAGGTATGTGCAGTTAATATTTTTCTAGGGATGGAATTTGCTAGAAAATGCTGCTGATACCGAAGTAATGTAAGTAAAGCCTTAAATGCAGTGATAGCGACTGGTATCAGGCTTATTAATAGAGATACATACTCTTATAAAAATGTAATATAAAACGTTTGCTGGCATGTTTAATCATTTTATATGTATTTGGTGATAAAACTTATTGGGGCCTAGTTTTTTTTCCACATGGCTGGCTTGAATTCTGCCTAGAAACAGTTTCCTTAGGCTTTTCACTGTTGCAATATGAGTGGGAAGGGCCTATTTTAGTGCTTTTCTGTGCAGATAAAAATACTGACAGAGACATCCAGCTTCTTCCTGCATGTTCCAGGACTTCTCTGGAGGGCTCAAAAGGCTTCAAAGTCGTTTTTGAGGGAGGTAAAAAGCCACAGTAGAGCTGTGGCAGTTGTTGTGACTGTTTGAAAAAAAAAAAAAAAAGTTTTTGTCTTTTATTATTCAGTTTTGGGTATTAAGGGGTTAATCATCCATTTGCAAGTGGGTGCAATGCTCTGCTAACTTGTTACATACACTGTAAAAATTTCGTTAGTGTAACTGCCTTTTTTCACTGTTATTTCAAATTTTGACAAAATTTGTGTTTCTTAAAGGTGCAGTAACGTTTTTTATAAACTTGTTTAAAGTGTTTTCCAAGCTTGCTAGTCTCATTGCTAGTCTGTTTAAACATGTCTGACATAGAGGAAACTACTTGTTCATTATGTTTGAAAGCCATGGTGGAGCCCCATAGGAGAATGTGTACTAAATGTATTGATTTCACCTTAAACAGTAAAGATCAGTCTTTAACTATAAAAGAATTATCACCAGAGGGGTCTGTCGAGGGGGAAGTTATGCCGACTAACTCTCCCCACGTGTCAGACCCTTCGCCTCCCGCTCAGGGGATGCACGCTAATATGGCGCCAATTACATCAGGGACGCCCATAGTGATTACCTTGCAGGACATGGCTGCAATCATGAATAATACCCTGTCAGAGGTATTATCCAGGTTGCCTGAATTAAGAGGCAAGCGCGATTGCTCTGGGGTTAGGAGAAATACAGAGCGTGCAGATGCTGTAAGGGCCATGTCTGATACTGCGTCACAATATGCAGATCATGAGGACGGAGAGCTTCAGTCTGTGGGTGACATCTCTGATTCGGGGAAACCTGATTCAGAGATTTCTAATTTTAAATTTAAGCTTGAGAACCTCCGTGTGTTGCTTGGGGAGGTATTAGCTGCTCTGAATGACTGTAACACAGTTGCAGTACCAGAGAAATTGTGTAGGCTGGATAAATACTATGCTAGTACCCGGTGTGTACTGATGTTTTTCCTATACCTAAAAGGCTTACAGAAATTATTAGCAAGGAGTGGGATAGACCGGGTGTGCCTTTTTCCCCACCTCCTATATTTAGAAAAATGTTTCCAATAGACGCCACTACACGGGACTTATGGCAGACGGTCCCTAAGGTGGAGGGAGCAGTTTCTACTTTAGCAAAGCGTACCACTATCCCGGTTGAGGACAGTTGTGCTTTTTCAGATCCAATGGATAAAAAATTGGAGGGTTACCTTAAGAAAATGTTTATTCAACAAGGTTTTATTTTACAGCCCCTTGCATGCATTGCGCCTGTCACGGCCGCGGCGGCATTCTGGTTTGAGGCCCTGGAAAAGGCCATCCATACAGCTCCATTGACTGAAATTATTGACAAGCTTAGAACACTTAAGCTAGCTAACTCATTTGTTTCTGATGCCATTGCTCATTTGACTAAACTAACGGCTAAGAATTCCGGATTCGCCATCCAGGCGCGTAGGGCGCTATGGCTTAAATCCTGGTCAGCTGACGTGACTTCGAAGTCTAAATTACTCAACATTCCTTTCAAGGGACAGACCTTATTCGGGCCTGGTTTGAAGGAAATTATTGCTGACATTACTGGAGGTAAGGGTCACACCCTTCCTCAGGACAGGGCCAAAGCAAAGGCCAAACAGTCTAATTTTCATTTCAAGGCAGGGGCAGCATCAACTTCCTCCGCTTCAAAACAAGAGGGAACTTTTGCTCAATCTAAGCAGGCCTGGAAACCTAACCAGTCCTGGAACAAAGGCAAGCAGGCCAGAAAGCCTGCTGCTGCCTCTAAGACAGCATGAAGGAACGGCCCCCTATCCGGTGACGGATCTAGTAGGGGGCAGACTTTCTCTCTTCGCCCAGGCGTGGGCAAGAGATGTTCAGGATCCCTGGGCGTTGGAGATCATATCTCAGGGATATCTTCTGGACTTCAAAGCTTCCCCTCCACAGGGAGATTTCATCTTTCAAGGCTATCTGCAAATCAGATAAAGAAAGAGGCATTCCTACGCTGTGTGCAAGACCTCCTAGTTATGGGAGTGATCCATCCAGTTTCGCGGACGGAACAAGGACAGGGTTTTTAGTCGAATCTGTTTGTGGTTCCCAAAAAAGAGGGAACCTTCAGACCAATTTTGGATCTAAAGATCTTAAACAAATTCCTCAGAGTTCCATCTTTCAAAATGGAAACTATTCGGACCATCCTACCCATGATCCAAGAATGTCAGTACATGACCACAGTGGACTTAAAGGATGCCTACCTTCACATACCGATTCACAAGGATCATCATCGGTTTCTAAGGTTTGCCTTTCTAGACAGGCATTACCAATTTGTAGCTCTTCCCTTCGGGTTGGCTACAGCCCCAAGAATCTTTACAAAGGTTCTGGGCTCACTTCTGGCGGTTCTAAGACCGCGAGGCATAGCGGTGGCTCCATATCTAGACGACATCCTGATACAGGCGTCAAGCTTTCAAGTTGCCAAGTCTCATACAGAGATAGTTCTGGCATTTCTGAGGTCGCACGGGTGGAAAGTGAACGAGGAAAAGAGTTCTCTATCCCCACTCACAAGAGTCTCCTTCTTAGGGACTCTTATAGATTCTGTAGAAATGAAAATTTACCTGACGGAGTCCAGGTTATCAAAACTTCTAAATGCTTGCCGTGTTCTTCACTCCATTCCGCGCCCTTCGGTAGCTCAGTGTATGGAGGTAATCGGCTTAATGGTAGCGGCAATGGACATAGTGCCATTTGCGCGCCTTCATCTCAGACCGCTGCAATTATGCATGCTGAGTCAGTGGAATGGGGATTACACAGATTTGTCCCCTCTGCTAAATCTGGATCAAGACACCAGAGATTCTCTTCTCTGGTGGTTGTCTCGGGTACACCTGTCCAAGGGTATGACCTTTCGCAGGCCAGATTGGACAATTGTAACAACAGATGCCAGCCTTCTAGGTTGAGGTGCAGTCTGGAATTCCCTGAAGGCACAGGGATCGTGGACTCAGGAGGAGAAACTCCGTCCAATAAATATTCTGGAGTTAAGAGCGATATTCAATGCTCTTCTGGCTTGGCCTCAGTTATCAACACTGAGGTTCATCAGATTTCAGTCGGACAACATCACGACTGTGGCTTACATCAACCATCAAGGGGGAACCAGGAGTTCCCTAGCGATGTTAGAAGTCTCAAAAATAATTCGCTGGGCAGAGTACCACTCTTGCCACCTGTCAGCAATCCATATCCCAGGTGTGGAGAACTGGGAGGCGGATTTTCTAAGTCGTCAGACTTTCCATCCGGGGGAGTGGGAACTCCATCCGGAGGTGTTTGCTCAGTTGATTCATCGTTGGGGCAAACCAGAGTTGGATCTCATGGCGTCTCGCCAGAACACCAAGCTTCCTTGTTACGGATCCAGGTCCAGGGACCCAGAAGCGACGCTGATAGATGCTCTAGCAGCGCCTTGGTTCTTCAACCTGGCTTATGTGTTTCCACCGTTTCCTCTGCTCCCTCAACTGATTGCCAAAATCAAACAGGAGAGAGCATCTGTGATTCTGATAGCACCTGTGTGGCCACGCAGGACTTGGTATGCAGACCTAGTGGACATGTCATCCTTTCCACCATGGACTCTGCCTCTAAGACAGGACCTTCTGATACAAGGTCCTTTCAATCATCCAAATCTAATTTCTCTGAGACTGACTGCATGGAGATTGAACGCTTGATTCTATCAAAGCGTGGCTTCCCCGAGTCAGTCATTGATACTTTAATACGGGCACGAAAGCCTGTTACCAGGAAAATCTACCACAAGATATGGAGTAAATATCTTTATTGGTGTGAATCCAAGAATTACTCATGGAGTAAGGTTAGGATTCCTAGAATATTGTCTTTTCTCCAAGAGGGCTTGGACAAAGGATTATCAGCTAGTTCCTTAAAGGGACAGATTTCTGCTCTGTCTATTCTTTTGCACAAGCGTCTGGCAGAGGTTCCAGACGTCCAGGCATTTTGCCAGGCTTTGGTTAGAATTAAGCCTGTGTTTAAACCTGTTGCTCCCCCGTGGAGCTTAAACTTGGTTCTTAAGGTTCTTCAAGGAGTTCCGTTTGAACCCCTTCATTCCATTGATATTAAACTTTTATCTTGGAAAGTTCTGTTTTTGATGGCTATTTCCTCGGCTCGGAGAGTCTCTGAGCTATCTGCCTTACAATGTGATTCTCCTTATCTGATTTTTCATGCAGATAAGGTAGTTCTGCGTACCAAACCTGGGTTTTTACCTAAGGTGGTTTCTAACAAGAATATCAATCAAGAGATTGTTGTTCCATCGTTGTGCCCTAATCCTTCTTCAAAGAAGGAACGTCTTTTACATAATCTGGACGTAGTCCGTGCCTTGAAGTTTTACTTACAAGCTACTAAAGATTTTCGTCAAACATCTTCCCTGTTTGTCGTTTACTCTGGACAGAGGAGAGGTCAAAAAGCTTCGGCAACCTCTCTTTCTTTTTGGCTTCGGAGCGTAATACGCCTAGCCTATGAGACTGCTGGAGAGCAGCCCCCTGAAAGGATTACAGCTCATTCTACTAGAGCTGTGGCTTCCACCTGGGCCTTCAAAAATGAGGCCTCTGTTGAACAGATTTGCAAGGCTGCGACTTGGTCTTCGCTTCACACTTTTTCAAAATTTTACAAATTTGATACTTTTGCTTCTTCTGAGGCTGTGTTTGGGAGAAAGGTTCTTCAGGCAGTGGTTCCTTCCGCTTAATCCTGCCTTGTCCCTCCCATCATCCGTGTACTTTAGCTTTGGTATTGGTATCCCACAAGTAATGGATGATCCGTGGACTGGATACACTTAGCAAGAGAAAACATAATTTATGCTTACCTGATAAATTTATTTATCTTGTAGTGTATCCAGTCCACGGCCCGCCCTGTCCTTTTAAGGCAGGTCTAAATTTTAATTAAACTACAGTCACCACTGCACCCTATGGTTTCTCCTTTCTCTGTTTGTTTTCGGTCGAATGACTGGATATGACAGTTAGGGGAGGAGCTATATAGCAGCTGTGCTGTGGGTGATCCTCTTGCAACTTCCTGTTGGGAAGGAGAATATCCCACAAGTAATGGATGATCCGTGGACTGGATACACTACAAGAGAAATAAATTTATCAGGTAAGCATAAATTATGTTTTTTTGTTTTGTTTTGGTAGATGAATTCTATTAATCCATTCATAATGTCATACACTCCCAGAGGTTTCTGTCAGATTATTTTGGCATTTCTTCTGTCTACAAGATATGTAGTTCTCAAAACTGTGAATTTGTGTCTGCAGAAATATCACGCCTCTTTTTGACAAATAGAGCTTAAACATAAGGGACATAAACCCAAAATTTTTCTTTTAGGATTTAGATAGAGCATACATTTTAAACAACTTTCAGAATTACTTCTATTAACACATTTGCTTCATTCTCTTGGTGTCGTTTGTTGAAGGAGCAGCAATGCACTACTGGGAGGTAGCTGAACACATTGGGTGAGCCAATGACGAGAGGTATGTATGTGCAGCCACTAATCAACAGCGAGCTCCCAGTAGTGCATTGCTGCTCCTAAAACTACCTATGTATGCATTTCAACAAAGGACACCAAGGGAACAAAACAAATTAGATAATAGAAGTACAATGGAAAGTTGTATAAAATTGCACACTCTACTGTATCTGAATTATGAAAGTTTAATTTTGACTTTACTGTCCCTTCAATCCCATTGTTTCCCTGCAATTCCATGTATACAGAATCAACCCATTTCTAAGTTTCAAGAAGCTCAATGAGTAGAAGATTGTTAAGAGTTGAATAGATCTGCACAAGGACCTAAGTGTGAGCAGGGAGGGGAAATCAGTAAAAATAAAAGTTAAACCTATAATATTATTGTTTAAGTTAAATTAAACTATTTAGCGCCAGAAAGTACAGTTATACTCATAATAATACCATCTAATAAAAATTATTTAAAAAAATAATATTGCACACAAAAGTTATAAGGGTTTAAAGATAGGAGGTCACAGGTGTTAGGGATGCATACTTATCTACAGATGTATATGTATATACTGTATGTAAAAAAAAAAGGATTGTCACAGACGACCGAAGCTCAGTGAGTGCTTTTATTTTTGAACTTTTGTACATTTTTTCAATAGTACCTTGGCAGCTGCATTTTGTTGGTGAGAGTGCATACACAACTCTACTTGAATATATATATATATATATATATATATATATATATATATATATATATATATATATATATATATATATATAAATACATTTTTTAGGCTGTTTTATTTTTATCAGCAGGTTTAAACATGGGGTGTACTTTTCCTTTAAATCAAACATAAAACCAACAAAATCCTACTCCTCTTTAGGAGACTAACTATACATGCAATATTTCCTTACTAACCAGTACTGGGCAGCTAAGCTGGTCCCAGTTAATGAAACAAATCACATTTATCAGAATAGAACAATGTTTGCTCACCTTGTTTCTGCCAGCTATACATTCAGACATACAGCAAGGTCTCAGTTCCTCCATCTCTGGAGTAAGCTTGCACAATGAGACTCTAATTTCCTCTACAGAGCAGCATTTAAAAGGATCAAATTAATTTAACAAGAATCAGCTGTGGTGAGCTGATAACAAATTAACACTTTGTTAGAAGGAAAAAGTGACCTTTCCAATCTCCTGCTAATAAACACTCCTCTCACCCTGTCACACATCCCCTCCCCAGCTCTGTGCTTCACCACAAAAGTAAATGGTTGCAAGGACAAAAACCATTTAGTGACTCATGAGTTTCTATCTTTGTTGGTGTGCATCCATTTTAACGGAGCATGGTCTGTGACAAGGGTGAAGTGCCTGCCCAGCAAATAATACTTTAGAGTCTCCATAGCCCACTTAATTGCTAATCACTCTTTTTCTATAACAGCATAGTGCTGTTCTCGAGGCAACAATTTCCTGCTTAGATATAGCACTGAATGTTCTTCTTTGCCTATGTCCTTTATCAAAGTCAGGTGCCACAAGGACAGGTTGCTTACACAATGCTGATTGAAGGTCTATAAAGGCCTCCTCTGTCTTTCTTTCCCACCTTACTGTTTCTGGACTTCTGGCTTTTATAAGGTCTGTGAGAGGAGCAGCTCTGGTTGCAAAATGGTGTATGAACCTGCGGAGGTAGCTAACAATTCCCAAGAAGGCTCTAACCTGCTTTTTCCTAAGAGGCCTGGGCCATTCTGTATAGTTCCTACCTTGTTCAATTGGGGTTTCACTAACCCCCTTCCCACTACATAACCTAAATACTTAGCCTCTGCCAATCCAATAAAACATTTGGAGGGGTTAGCGGTTAACCCAGCTTTCCTAAAGGTGTCTACCACTGCCTCTACTTTCTGCAAATGAAAGTCCCAGTCTGTGCTATGGATTATGACATCATCCAAGTATGCAGCGGCATAGTGCGCATGTGGCCTTAATTTATTCAGGAGCCTCTGAAAAGTTGCTGGAGCTCCATGGAGACCAAAGGGCATCACCTTATATTGAAATAAACCATCTGGGGTTACAAAAGCAGTTTTCTCTTGGGCATGCTTAGTGAGGGGTATCTGCCAATACCCTTTTGTTAAATCCAATGTGGAAAGAAATCTGCCCTTATCTAGCCTCTCTAACAGTTCGTCAACCCGTGGCATTGGGTAGGCATCAAACTTTGACACTTCATTCAATTTCCTAAAATCATTACAAAATCAGATAGCAACATCCGGTTTAGGTACCAAAACAATTGGGCTAGACCAATTACTATGTGATTCTTCTATCACATCTAATTCAAGCATTTTCGTATCCTCTGCTCGTACAGCCTTCCTTTTTGCCTCAGGAATCCTGTATGGTTTTAACTTAAGGGTTACTCCAGGCTCAGTAATAATATCATGGGCAATTTCTTGTGTTCTGCCTGGCATAGGCAAGAAAACATCCTTATTCTTCTCCACCATTTCCTTAACTTCCTTTACTTGTTCAGGTGTTAGCTCTGGGGAAATAGTTACTACTTCTTCTGAGACTTGAGGCTCAGCACCTATATCATCTAACTGGGCTACCAATGCTTCTCTATCCCTCCATGGCTTAAGAAGATTTATGTGGAATATTTGCTCTTTCCTACGACGGTCAGGCTGACTAACTTTATAATTCACAGGGCTTACCTTTTCTATAATTTCATAAGGTCCCAGCCAACGAGCCAAAAGCTTACTCTTAGCTGTAGGAACCAAAACCATTACCCTGTCATCCTGTTTAAATTGCCTTACAGTAGCACTCTGATCATAATACAATTTTTGAGCATCCTGAGCTTTTCCCATATACTGGCGAACCAGGGGAAAAACATGAGCCATTTGCTCCTGCATTTTCTCTATATGCTGCACCACATTAATACCTGCTACTCCCTGTTCCTCCCATGTTTCATTTAGTATGTCCAACATACCTCGGGGAACATACAAAAGTTCAAAATGAGAAAAAACAGTTGAGCTCTGGGGAATTTCATGAGCTACAATGTAAATGATCTATGTATATAGCCCATAAAGTTTTTTGTTTTTTTAAATGTATAGTTTTGCTTATTTTTAAATAACATTGCTCTGATTTTCAGACTCCTAACCAAGCCCCAATGTTTTAGGAGAATATCGTCAGATACCTACTCCAGCTTGCTCCTGTTTGTGTAAAGGGTCTTTTCATATGCAAAAGAAGGGGGAGGGTGGGGAGGGTCTTATTTCTCACTTGCAGTGGGCTTTCCAGCTACCTTTTCAACAGGGCTAAACTGAGAGCTTCTAAGTTAAGTTTTATACTGGGTTTTTTTTTATCAGTATCTGTGCATCTTATTCTTTATAGTAGTGTCTATTACATGCAGTTATATATAAATGGGTGTATACTGTCCATTTAAAACCTTAATATTTAAAAAAAAACAAAAAAAAAAACATGTTAACAGATATGATGTACACAAAACCTCGAAAAATTAATTGGGAAATCACTGTGCCAGTGCTATAATTTGCTAACGTTACTTAAAAATGTGTAACAAGGATTTAACAAAGTTAACAAAAATAGAGCAGAAGGATATAAGCTGTGAAAAGTAAATCCAATACAGGTACTGTTACATTTACACATTGATGGGACCAGAAATCATCAAAAAAAGAAAACCAAACACATCTAGTATTATACTGTTTCTATGCTATGACATTTAAATGTGCAGTATTACTAAAACAATACAGAAATCTGAGAATACATGTTGGTTAAAGCCCTCAGTGCAGCCTGTATCTCGCAGCTGGCGCAGCTGACTTTATATACTCTCTGACTCACTGTTTTTGTGCCTAATGCACTACTGCTGCAACGTTATGGCCTCCTGCATTTTAATACATTTTTAAGTTTTTGTTTAGATATTTTTACATGAATTTTTTTTATCAGTGGGATTTTAGACAGATGACTCAGATTACAAGTGTCACACTAATTTTTTCTCTCGCTATGGCGCTAACTGTGCTCAAGTTAAAAAAATTAGTGCGGCCGAGTTAGTACGTGTGTTACAAGTCGAAAGTAAAAATTAAGAGAGTGAAAGACTCAGGCATGCTAACTTTAGGATTTCGGCTATTGCTATTGCGCTAGCTCCCTTTCCCCTATAAGCCTTTTTAGATATTGCTTGCATGCTAACCCGACACTGCGCTAGATCAACTGCAGTAAAGCTGAAGGTATGTTAGGAATACTTAACATTTCTATATACTTCAAATAGAAGATTTTTTTTCTTTTTAAATATATATTGCTACATATATTATTATTTTTGTATAATATATATCTACAGGGAGTGCAGAATTATTAGGCAAATGAGTATTTTGACCACATCATCCTCTTTATGCATGCTGTCTTACTCCAAGCTGTATAGGCTCGAAAGCCTACTACCAATTAAGCATATTAGGGGATGTGCATCTCTGTAATGAGAAGGGGTGTGGTCTAATGACATCAACACCCTATATCAGGTGTGCATAATTATTAGGCAACTTCCTTTCCTTTGGCAAAATGGGTCAAAAGAAGGACTTGACAGGCTCAGAAAAGTCAAAAATAGTGAGATATCTTGCAGAGGGATGCAGCACTCTTAAAATTGCAAAGCTTCTGAAGCGTGATCATCGAACAATCAAGCGTTTCATTCAAAATAGTCAACAGGGTCGCAAGAAGCGTGTGGAAAAACCAAGGTGCAAAATAACTGCCCATGAACTGAGAAAAGTCAAGCGTGCAGCTGCCAAGATGCCACTTGCCACCAGTTTGGCCATATTTCAGAGCTGCAACATCACTGGAGTGCCCAAAAGCACAAGGTGTGCAATACTCAGAGACATGGCCAAGGTAAGAAAGGCTGAAAGACGACCACCACTGAACAAGACACACAAGCTGAAACATCAAGACTGGGCCAAGAAATATCTCAAGACTGATTTTTCTAAGGTTTTATGGACTGATGAAATGAGAGTGAGTCTTGATGGGCCAGATGGATGGGCCCGTGGCTGGATTGGTAAAGGGCAGAGAGCTCCAGTCCGACTCAGACGCCAGCAAGGTGGAGGTGGAGTACTGGTTTGGGCTGGTATCATCAAAGATGAGCTTGTGGGGCCTTTTCGGGTTGAGGATGGAGTCAAGCTCAACTCCCAGTCCTACTGCCAGTTTCTGGAAGACACCTTCTTCAAGCAGTGGTACAGGAAGAAGTCTGCATCCTTCAAGAAAAACATGATTTTCATGCAGGACAATGCTCCATCACACGCGTCCAAGTACTCCACAGCGTGGCTGGCAAGAAAGGGTATAAAAGAAGAAAATCTAATGACATGGCCTCCTTGTTCACCTGATCTGAACCCCATTGAGAACCTGTGGTCCATCATCAAATGTGAGATTTACAAGGAGGGAAAACAGTACACCTCTCTGAACAGTGTCTGGGAGGCTGTGGTTGCTGCTGCACGCAATGTTGATGGTGAACAGATCAAAACACTGACAGAATCCATGGATGGCAGGCTTTTGAGTGTCCTTGCAAAGAAAGGTGGCTATATTGGTCACTGATTTGTTTTTGTTTTGTTTTTGAATGTCAGAAATGTATATTTGTGAATGTTGAGATGTTATATTGGTTTCAATTGAAATGGGTATATATTTGTTTTTTGTTAAGTTGCCTAATAATTATGCACAGTAATAGTCACCTGCACACACAGATATCCCCCTAAAATAGCTAAAACTAAAAACAAACTAAAAACTACTTCCAAAAATATTCAGCTTTGATATTAATGAGTTTTTTGGGTTCATTGAGAACATGGTTGTTGTTCAATAATAAAATTAATCCTCAAAAATACAACTTGCCTAATAATTCTGCACTCCCTGTATACCTATATATCTATATTCATATATAAATATATATATATATAGAGCGAGAGATAAATAGATAGATATTGTCTATATACATATATATATTTATAGAAATATCTATTAAAAAATAAAAAAATTCTAAGTGAAGAACATAGGAATTTAATAAAATTTATATTGTATGTTTCAAGGTATTTGTCTTGTATATGTATGTGTATATATGTGTTTATATACTGTATGTATATTATGTATTTGTGCTCATACATATTTACATATGTAAACCCATATATATATATCTATATACTTTTGAGCCTTTTCCAGTCAACCACCTTGCCATATCCCTTTTTAATAATTTGTAAAAAAATTCAATATTAAAATGATATATATTAAAAATGTGTATATTTGAGTGTAATACTTTATTTCTCTTGTTAAGTGTAGTCAGTCCACGGGTCATCCATTACTTATGGAATATATCTCTTCCTAACAGGAAGCTGCAAGAGGATCACCCAAGCAGAGCTGCTATATAGCTCCTCCCCTCACATGTCATATTCAGTCATTCTCTTGCAGCCTAACTAAAGATAGGTCGCTGTGAGAGGTCTGTGGTGTTTTTTAACTTAGTTTATTTCTACAATCAAAAGTTTGTTTTTTTAAATGGCACCGGAGTGTGCTGTTTATTCTCAGGCAGCATTAGAAGAAGAATCTGCCTGCGTTTTCTATGATCTTAGCAGACGTAACTAAGATCCACTGGCTGTTCTCATCTGAGGAGTGAGGTAACTTCAGAGAAGGGGAATAGCATGCAGGGCCCCCCTGCAAATGAGGTATGTGCAGTAATTATTTTTCTGAGGAATGGAATTGACTGAGAAAATACTGCTGATACCAATGTAAAGTAAGTTCAGCCTTAAATGCAGTGATAGCGACTGGTATTAGGCTGATGAGTGTGTGTACACTGAATGTATTTTTCTAAGGAATGGAATTGACTCTGAAAATACTGTTAATACTGAAATAATGTATGAGCCTTAACTGCAGTAAAAGCGACTGGTAGCAGGCTTATTAATAACAATTAATAACTTTTCAAATGTATGTTTAAAACGTTTACTGGCATGTTAATCGTTTTTTGTGAGGTACTTGGTGATAAAACTTATTGGGGCATGATTTTTACCACATGGCCATCTTTGTTTTCTGCATAGAAACAGTTTTCTGAGCTTCCCCACTGTTGTAATATGAGTGGGAGGGGCCTATTTTAGCGCTTTTTTTGCGCAGTAAAAATTCAGTCACAATCTGTCTACTTCATCCTCCATGATCCAGATCGTCTCTAGAGAGCTCAGGGGTCTTCAAAATTCATTTTGAGGGAGGTAATCAGTCACAGCAGACCTGTGACAGTGTGTTTTGACTGTGAGAAAAACGTTAATTATTATATTGTTATCCGTTTTTGGGTATTAAGGGGTTAATCATCCATTTGCTGGTGGGTGCAATCCTTTGCTAACTTAATACATTTACTGTGAAAAATTGGTTGCTATAACTATTTTGGTTCATTGTTATTTCAACTGTGACAGCTTTTTGTGCTTCTTAAAGGCACAGTAGCGTTTTTTTATATTGCTTGTAAATTTATTTAGAAAAGTATTTCCAAGCTTGCTAGTCTCATTGCTAGTCTGTTTAAACATGTCTGACACAGATGAATCTCTTTGTTCACTATGTTTAAAGGCCAATGTGGAGCCCAATAGAAATTTGTGTACTAATTGCATTGATGCTACTTTAAATAAAAGTCAATCTTTACATGTAAAGAAATTATCACCAGACAACGAGGGGGAAGTTATGTGACTAACTCTCCTCACGTGTCAGTACCTTCGCCTCCCGCTCAGGAGGTGCGTGATTTTGTGGCGCCAAGTACATCAGGGAGGCCCTTACAAATCACTTTGCAAGACATGGCTACTGTTATGACAGAAGTATTATCTAAATTGCCAGAATTAAGAGGCAAGCGCGATAGCTCTGGGTTAAGGACAGAGCGCGCGGATGAGGTGAGAGCCATGTCAGATACTGCGTCACAGTTTGCAGAACGTGAAGACGGAGAGCTTCATTCTGTGGGTGACGGATCTGATCCAGGGAGACTGGATTCAGAGATTTCTAATTTTAAATTTAAGCTTGAGAACCTCCGCATATTGCTAGGGGAGGTATTAGCGGCTCTGAATGATTGTAACACGGTTGCAATTCCAGAAAAATTATGTAGGTTGGATAGATACTATGCGGTACCGGTGTGTACTGACGTGTTTCCTATACCTAAAAGGCTTACAGAGATTATTAGCAAGGAGTGGGATAGACCTGGTGTGCCTTTTTCCCCTCCTCCCATATTTAGGAAAATGTTTCCTATAGACGCCACCACACGAGACTTATGGCAGACGGTCCCTAAGGTGGAGCAGTTTCTACTTTAGCTAAGCGTACCACTATCCCGGTGGAGGATAGTTGTGCCTTTTCAGATCCAATGGATAAGAAATTAGAGGGTTACCTTAAGAAAATGTTTGTTCAACAAGGTTTTATCTTACAGCCCCTTGCATGCATTGCGCCTGTCACTGCTGCGGCGGCATTCTGGTTTGAGTCTCTGGAAGAGGCCATTCGCACAGCTCCATTGGATGAAATTATGAACAAGCTTAAAGCACTTAAGCTAGCTAACGCATTTGTTTCTGATGCCGTCGTACATTTAACCAAACTTACGGCTAAGAACTCCGGATTCGCCATCCAAGCGCGCAGAGCGCTATGGCTTAAATCCTGGTCAGCTGACGTGACTTCTAAATCTAAATTGCTTAATATTCCTTTCAAAGGGCAGACCTTATTCGGGCCCGCCTTGAAAGAAATTATAGCTGACATTACGGGAGGTAAGGGCCATGCTCTACCTCAGGACAGGGCCAAATCAAAGGCCAAACGGTCTAATTTTCGTGCCTTTCGTAACTTCAAGGCAGGAGCAGCATCAACTTCCTCCGCTCCAAAACAGGAAGGAGCTGTTGCTCGTTACAGGCAGGGCTGGAAAGTTAACCAGTCCTGGAACAAGGGCAAGCAGGCCAAGAAACCTGCTGCTGCCCCCAAGACAGCATGAAGAGAGGGCCCCCTATCCGGAAACGGATCTAGTGGGGGGCAGACTTTCTCTCTTCGCCCAGGCTTGGGCAAGAGATGTCCAGGATCCCTGGGCGTTGGAGATCATATCTCAGGGATATCTCCTGGACTTCAAAACTTCTCTTCCACGAGGGAGATTTCATCTTTCAAGGTTATCAGCAAACCAAATAAAGAAAGAGGCGTTTCTACGCTGTGTACAAGACCTCTTACTAATGGGGGTGATCCACCCAGTTCCGCGGACGGAACACGGGCAGGGATTCTATTCAAATCTATTTGTGGTTCCCAAGAAAGAGGGAACCTTCAGACCAATCTTGGACTTAAAAATCCTAAACAAATTTCTAAGAGTTCCATCATTCAAAATGGAAACTATTCGAACCATCCTTCCCATGATCCAAGAGGGTCAGTACATGACCACAGTGGACTTAAAGGATGCCTACCTTCACATACCGATTCACAAGGATCATTATCGTTTCCTAAGATTTGCTTTCCTAGACAGGCATTACCAGTTTGTAGCTCTTCCCTTCGGATTAGCTACGGCTCCAAGAATCTTTACAAAAGTTCTGGGCTCACTTCTGGCGGTACTACGACCGCGAGGCATAGCGGTGACTCCGTACCTAGACGACATTCTGATACAACCGTCAAGTTTTCAAACTGCCAAGTCTCATACAGAGATAGTTCTGGCATTTCTGAGGTCGCATGGGTGGAAGGTGAACATGGAAAAGAGTTCTCTATTACCACTTACAAGAGTTCCCTTTCTAGGGACTCTTATAGATTCTGTAGAGATGAAAATTTACCTGACAGAGGCCAGGTTATTAAAACTTCTAAATGCTTGCCGTGTCCTTCATTCCATTCCACACCCGTCAGTGGCTCAGTGCATGGAAGTAATCGGCTTAATGGTAGCGGCAATGGACATAGTACCATTTGCGCGCCTGCATCTCAGACCGCTGCAATTGTGCATGCTAAGTCAGTGGAACAGGGATTTCTCAGATTTGTCCCCCTACTAAATCTGGATCAAGAGACCAGAGATTCTCTTCTATGGTGGCTTTCTCGGCCACATCTGTCCAAGGGGATGACCTTTCGCAGGCCAGATTGGACGATTGTAACAACAGACGCCAGCCTTCTAGGCTGGGGCGCAGTCTGGAACTCCCTGAAAGCTCAGGGATTATGGACTCAGGAGGAGAAACTCCTCCCAATAAATATTCTGGAATTAAGAGCAATATTCAATGCTCTCCTAGCTTGGCCTCAGTTAGCAACTCTGAGGTTCATCAGATTTCAGTCGGACAACATCACGACTGTGGCTTACATCAACCATCAAGGGGGAACCAGAAGTTCCCTAGCGATGTTGGAAGTCTCAAAGATAATTCGCTGAGCAGAGTCTCACTCTTGCCACCTGTCAGCGATTTACATCCCAGGCGTGGAGAACTGGGAGGCGGATTTTCTAAGTCGCCAGACTTTTCATCCGGGGGAGTGGGAACTTCATCCGGAGGTCTTTGCTCAACTGATTCATCGTTGGGGCAAACCAGATCTGGATCTCATGGCGTCTCGTCAGAATGCCAAGCTTCCTTGTTACGGATCCAGGTCCAGGGACCCGGGAGCGGTGCTGATAGATACTCTGACAGCCCCTTGGGTCTTCAACATGGCTTATGTGTTTCCACCATTCCCGATGCTTCCTCGTTTGATTGCCAAGATCAAACAGGAGAGAGCTTCGGTGATTCTGATAGCGCCTGCATGGCCACGCAGGACCTGGTATGCAGACCTAGTGGACATGTCGTCCTGTCCACCGTGGTCTCTGCCTCTGAGACAGGACCTTCTAATTCAGGGTCCTTTCAACCATCCAAATCTAATTTCTCTGAGGCTGACTGCATGGAGATTGAACGCTTGATTCTATCAAAGCGTGGCTTCTCGGAGTCGGTTATTGATACCTTAATACAGGCTAGGAAACCTGTTACCAGAAAAATTTACCATAAGATATGGCGTAAATATTTATATTGGTGCGAATCCAAGAGTTACTCATGGAGTAAGGTTAGGATTCCTAGGATATTGTCCTTTCTACAAGAGGGTTTAGAAAAGGGCTTATCTGCTAGTTCGTTAAAGGGACAGATTTCTGCTCTGTCTATTCTTCTACACAAACGTCTGGCTGAAGTTCCAGACGTTCAGGCTTTTTGTCAGGCTTTAACTAGGATTAAGCCTGTGTTTAAGACTGTTGCTCCGCCGTGGAGCTTAAACTTAGTTCTTAATGTTCTTCAAGGCGTTCCATTTGAACCCCTTCATTCCATTGATATCAAGCTGTTATCCTGGAAGGTTTTGTTTTTGATGGCTATTTCCTCGGCTCGAAGAGTCTCTGAGTTATCTGCCTTACATTGTGATTCTCCTTATCTGATTTTTCATTCAGACAAGGTAGTTCTGCGTACTAAACCTGGGTTCTTACCTGAGGTAGTTACTAACAGGAATATCAATCAAGAGATTGTTGTTCCATCAGTGTGTCCTAACCCTTCTTCAAAGAAGGAACGACTTTTGCATAATCTGGACGTAGTCCGTGCCCTGAAGTTCTATTTGCAGGCAACTAAAGATTTTCGTCAAATTTCTTCCCTGTTTGTCGTTTACTCTGGACAGAGAAGAGGTCAAAAGGCTTCGGCTACCTCTCTCTCTTTTTGGCTTCGTAGCATAATACGTTTAGCCTATGAGACTGCTGGACAGCAGCCTCCTGAAAGGATTACAGCTCAATCTACTAGAGCTGTGGCTTCCACCTGGGCCTTTAAAAATGAGGCCTCTGTTGAACAGATTTGCAAGGCTGCGACTTTGTCTTCACTTCACACCTTTTCAAAATTTTACAAATTTGACACTTTTGCTTCTTCGGAGGCTATTTTTGGGAGAAAGGTACTTCAGGCAGTGGTTCCTTCTGTTTAATGTTCCTGCCTTGTCCCTCCCTTCATCCGTGTACTTTAGCTTTGGTATTGGTATTCCATAAGTAATGGATGACCCGTGGACTGACTACACTTAACAAGAGAAAACATAATTTATGCTTACCTGATAAATTTATTTCTCTTGTAGTGTAGTCAGTCCACAGCCCGCCCTGTCTTTAAGGCAGATCTAAATTTTAATTAAACTCCAGTCACCACTGCACCCTATGGTTTCTCCTTTCTCGTCTGCTTTGGTCGAATGACTGAATATGACATGTGAGGGGAGGAGCTATATAGCAGCTCTGCTTGGGTGATCCTCTTGCAGCTTCCTGTTAGGAAGAGATATATTCCATAAGTAATGGATGACCCGTGGACTGACTACACTACAAGAGAAATAAATTTATCAGGTAAGCATAAATTATGTTTTTAATATGTTTTTTATTGAACTCCCTTTCCCCTTACTTCATGTCTCAAGTCATGCAAAATATTGTAGCACAGTTTTGGCGCAACCTCTAACTTTCAACTTGATGTTAGCCGCATTAACCTTTCTCTGCAAATTAGATTTACCATGGACTTATGATATGAAGTTATGCGCTAATATTAGCGCGGTCCAGTTATATTGCTTATTGCATTCGGCATTATTATTAGCACTCCACTTGTAATCTAGCTTCATGTTTTTTTGTTGTATAACCACAAAGGTATGCCATTCAAAACAGGCCAAAATGGACTATCAAAATGTTAGGGCTGTATTTCAAAAAACATAAAACACTGATCAAAAAGACCTTTCTGATGAATATAACTCCAGCTAAATTATGCCAATGCAAAATATTGGCAAAGTTAATGTGATGCAAAGTCAATGGAAACCTGCACAACAACTAGGTTTTTTAATGGTTATCTAATAGACTGGAATGTAATTGACTATAAAAAAAATCCTACAGAAAACCTTGAGAGATGCTTTGCTTGGCTATGTGTATAGATTTAGGTAAAAAAAAACTAAATGTCTCCCTATAATTTTAAAGTAGTGATACTAGCAACTTTATAAAGGATTCTCCTCTATAGCTAATCGAAAAAATTGTTCCGTAAAAAACACAATAAAGTGCTTTATTACATAAATATATCAACACAAATTTATATGTTATATATCTTTACTAAAGTTGTTCTCGAAAATAAAAAAAGTAGTTCAGATTGGTCGATTTACAAAGTTTCCTTGAATTAATCTTAGCCGCACAAGGTTTCAAATAAAATTGCTAAATATCATCGCATTTCAGCCTCCAGTGCCATTATCAAGATATGTGTAAGGATTTAAATAGATCCCAATGATATTGGTGTGAATATTTTGTTCTATTTTCTGCTTCAATTGTCGTACTTTAAGGACTTCTTTTTTATTTAGTAATATGAAATTGAGCCTATTTTAATTTCTTAGAGAAGCTTAACTTGCCACATTCTTAGTATTTATAGAAAATGTGAGCATTGAAGTCTATTGTGCCTCAGAAATATGTTTTAGAATATAACTAGCGCTAACTGTGCTAAAGTTAAAAAAATTAGTGCGGCCGAGTTAGTACATGTGTTACAAGTCGAAAGTAAAAATTAAGGGAGAGAGTGAAAGACTCAGGCATGCTAACTTTAGGATTTCGGCTATTGCTATTGCGTAAGCTCCCTTTCCCCTATAAGCCTTTTTAGATATTGCTTGCATGCTAATGCGACACTGCGCTAGATCAACTGCAGTAAAGCTGAAGGTATGTTAGGAATATTTAACATTTCTATATACTTCAAATAGAAGAATCTTTTTCTTTTTAAATATATATTGCTACATATTTTATTATTTTTGTATAATATATATCTATATCTATATATCTATATTCATATATAAATATATATATAGAGAGATAAATAGATATTGTGTATATACATATATATATTTATAGTAATATCTATTTAAAAAAAAAATCTAAGTGAAGAACATAGGAATTGAATAAAATTGATATTGTATGTTTCAAGGTATTTGTCTTGTATATGTATGTGTGTTTATATACTGTATGTATATTATGTATTTGTGCTCATACATATTTACATATGTAAACCCATATATATTTATATATATATATATATATATATATATATATATATATATATATATATATATATATATATATATATACTTTTGAGCCCTTTCCAGTCAACCACCTTGCCATATCCCTTTTTAATAATTTAAAAAAAAATTCAATATTAAAATTATATATATTAAAAATGTGTATATTTGAGTGTAATACTTTATTTTAATATCTTTTTTATTGAACTCCCTTTCCCTTTACTTCATGTCTCAAGTCATGCAAAATATTGTAGCACAGTTTTGGCGCAACCTCTAACTTTCAACTTGATGTTGGCCGCATTAACCTTTCTCTGCAAATTAGATTTACCATGGACTTATGATAAGAAGTTATGCGCTAATATTAGCGCGGTCCAGTTATATTGCTTATTGCATTCTGCATTATTATTAGCACTCCACTTGTAATCTAGCTTCATGTTTTTTTGTTGTATAACCACAAAGGTATGCCATTCAAAACAGGCCAAAATGGACTATCAATATGTTAGGGCTGTATTTCAAAAAATATAAAACACTGCTCAAAAAGACCTTTCTGATGAATATAACTCCAGCTGAATTATGCCAATGCAAAATATTGGCAAAGTTAATGTGATGCAAAGTCAATTGAAACCCGCACAACAACTAGGTTTTTTAATGGTTATCTAATAGACTGGAATGTAATTGACTATAAAAAAAATCCTACAGAAAACCTTGAGAGATGCTTTGCTTGGCTATGTGTATAGATTTAAGTAAAAAAAACCCAAAATGTCTCCCTATAATTTTAAAGTAGTGATACTAGCAACTTTATAAAGGATTCTCCTCTATAGCTAATCGAAAAAATTGTTCCGTAAAAAACACAATAAAGTGCTTTATTACATAAATATATCAACACAAATTTATATGTTATATATCTTTACTAAAGTTGTTCTGGAAAATAAAAAAAGTAGTTCAGATTGGTCGATTTACACAGTTTCCTTGAATTAATCTTAGCCGCACAAGGTTTCAAATAAAATTGCTAAATATCATCGCATTTCAGCCTCCAGTGCCATTATCAAGATATGTGTAAGGATTTAAATAGATCCCAATGATATTGGTGTGAATATTTTGTTCTATTTTCTGCTTCAATTGTCATACTTTAAGGACTTCATTTTTATTTAGTAACATGAAATTGAGACTATTTTAATTTCTTAGAGAAGCTTAACTTGCCACATTCTTAGGCCTAGATTTGGAGTTCGGCGGTAGCCGTCAAAACCAGCGTTAGAGGCTCCTAACGCTGGTTTTGGGCGCCCGCTGGTATTTGGAGTCAGTGATTAAAGGGTCTAACGCTCACTTTTCAGCCGCGACTTTTCCATACCGCAGATCCCCCTACGCCATTTGCGTAGCCTATCTTTTCAATGGGATCTTTCTAACGCTGGTATTTAGAGTCGTTTCTGAAGTGAGCGTTAGAGCTCTAACGACAAGATTCCAGCCGCCTGAAAATAGCAGGAGTTAAGAGCTTTCTGGCTAACGCCGGTTCATAAAGCTCTTAACTACTGTACCCTAAAGTACACTAACACCCATAAACTACCTATGTACCCCTAAACCGAGCTCCCCCCACATCGCCGCCACTCGATTAAAATTTTTAACCCCTAATCTGCCGACCGCCACCTACGTTATACTTATGTACCCCTAATCTGCTACCCCTAACACCGCCGACCCCTGTATTATATTTATTAACCCCTAACCTGCCCCCCACAACATCGCCGCCAGCTACTTAAAATAATTAACCCCTAATCTTCCGACCGCAAAGCGCCGCCACCTACGTTATCCCTATGTACCCCTAATCTGCTACCCCTAACACCGCCGACCCCTATATTATATTTATTAACCCCTAATCTGCCCCCCACAACGTCGCCGACACCTGCCTACACTTATTAACTCCTAATCTGCCGAGCGGACCTGAGCGCTACTATAATAAAGTTATTAACCCCTAACCCGCCTCACTAACCCTATCATAAATAGTATTAACCCCTAATCTGCCCTCCCTAACATCGCCGACACCTAACTTCAATTATTAACCCCTAATCTGCCGACCGGAGCTCACCGCTATTCTAATAAATGGATTAACCCCTAAAGCTAAGTCTAACCCTAACACTAACACCCCCCTAAGTTAAATATAATTTACATCTAACGAAATAAATTAACTCTTATTAAATAACTTATTCCTATTTAAAGCTAAATACTTACCTGTAAAATAAATCCTAATATAGCTACAATATAAATTATAATTATATTATAGCTATTTTAGGATTAATATTTATTTTACAGGCAACTTTGTAATTATTTTAACCAGGTACAATAGCTATTAAATAGTTAAGAACTATTTAATAGTTACCTAGTTAAAATAATAACAAATTTACCTGTAAAATAAATCCTAACCTAAGTTATAATTAAACCTAACACTACCCTATCAATAAAATAATTAAATAAACTACCTACAATTACCTACAATTAACCTAACACTACACTATCAATAAATTAATTAAACACAATTCCTACAAATAAATACAATTAAATAAACTAGCTAAAGTACAAAAAATAAAAAAGAACTAAGTTACAGAAAATAAAAAAATATTTACAAACATAAGAAAAATATTACAACAATTTTAAACTAATTACACCTACTCTAAGCCCCCTAATAAAATAACAAAGCCCCCCAAAATAAAAAATTCCCTACCCTATTCTAAATTAAAAAAGTTACAAGCTCTTTTACCTTACCAGCCCTGAACAGGGCCCTTTGCGGGGCATGCCCCAAGAATTTCAGCTCTTTTGCCTGTAAAAAAAACCATACAATACCCCCCCCCCAACATTACAACCCACCACCCACATACCCCTAATCTAACCCAAACCCCCCTTAAATAAACCTAACACTAATCCCCTGAAGATCTTCCTACCTTGTCTTCACCATCCAGGTATCACCGATCCGTCCTGGCTCCAAGATCTTCATCCAACCCAAGCGGGGGTTGGCGATCCATAATCCGGTCCAGAAGAGGCTCCAAAGTCTTCCTCCTATCCGGCAAGAAGAGGACATCCGGACCGGCAAACATCTTCTCCAAGCGGCATCTTCGATCTTCTTCCATCCGGAGCGAAGCGGCAGGATCCTGAAGACCTCCAGCGCGGAACATCCATCCGGACCGACGACTGAACGACGAATGACTGTTCCTTTAAGGGACGTCATCCAAGATGGCGTCCCTCGAATTCCGATTGGCTGATAGGATTCTATCAGCCAATCGGAATTAAGGTAGGAATTTTCTGATTGGCTGATGGAATCAGCCAATCAGAATCTAGTTCAATCCGATTGGCCGATCCAATCAGCCAATCAGATTGAGCTCGCATTCTATTGGCTGATCGGAACAGCCAATAGAATGCGAGCTCAATCTGATTGGCTGATTGGATCAGCCAATCGGATTGAACTTGATTCTGATTGGCTGATTCCATCAGCCAATCAGAAAATTCCTACCTTAATTCCGATTGGCTGATAGAATCCTATCAGCCAATCGGAATTCGAGGGACGCCATCTTGGATGACGTCCCTTAAAGGAACAGTCATTCGTCGTTCAGTCGTCGGTCCGGATGGATGTTCCGCGCTGGAGGTCTTCAGGATCCTGCCGCTTCGCTCCGGATGGAAGAAGATCGAAGATGCCGCTTGGAGAAGATGTTTGCCGGTCCGGATGTCCTCTTCTTGCCGGATAGGAGGAAGACTTTGGAGCCTCTTCTGGACCGGATTATGGATCGCCAACCCCCGCTTGGGTTGGATGAAGATCTTGGAGCCAGGACGGATCGGTGATACCTGGATGGTGAAGACAAGGTAGGAAGATCTTCAGGGGATTAGTGTTAGGTTTATTTAAGGGGGGTTTGGGTTAGATTAGGGGTATGTGGGTGGTGGGTTGTAATGTTGGGGGGGGGGTATTGTATGTTTTTTTTTACAGGCAAAAGAGCTGAAATTCTTGGGGCATGCCCCGCAAAGGGCCCTGTTCAGGGCTGGTAAGGTAAAAGAGCTTGTAACTTTTTTAATTTAGAATAGGGTAGGGAATTTTTTATTTTGGGGGGCTTTGTTATTTTATTAGGGGGCTTAGAGTAGGTGTAATTAGTTTAAAATTGTTGTAATATTTTTCTTTTTTTAACTATTAAATAGTTCTTAACTATTTAATAGCTATTGTACCTGGTTAAAATAATTACAAAGTTGCCTGTAAAATAAATATTAATCCTAAAATAGCTATAATATAATTATAATTTATATTGTAGCTATATTAGGATTTATTTTACAGGTAAGTATTTAGCTTTAAATAGGAATAAGTTATTTAATAAGAGTTAATTTATTTCGTTAGATAAATATTATATTTAACTTAGGGGGGTGTTAGTGTTAGGGTTAGACTTAGCTTTAGGGGTTAATCCATTTATTAGAATAGCGGTGAGGTCCGCTCGGCAGATTAGGGGTTAATAATTGAAGGTAGGTGTCGGCGATGTTAGGGAGGGCAGATTAGGGGTTAATACTATTTATGATAGGGTTAGTGAGGCGGATTAGGGGTTAATAACTTTATTATAGTAGCGCTCAGGTCCGCTCGGCAGATTAGGAGTTAATAAGTGTAGGTAGGTGGCGGCGATGTTGGGAGCGGCAGATTAGGGGTTAATAAATATAATATAGGGGTCGGCGGTGTTAGGGGCAGCAGATTAGGGGTACATAGGGATAACGTAGGTTGCGGCGGTTTACGGAGCGGCAGATTAGGGGTTAAAAAAAATATGCAGGGGTCAGCGATAGCGGGGGCGGCAGATTAGGGGTTAATAAGTGTAAGGTTAGGGGTGTTTAGACTCGGGGTACATGTTAGAGTGTTAGGTGCAGACGTAGGAAGTGTTTCCCCATAGGAAACAATGGGGCTGCGTTAGGAGCTGAACGCTGCTTTTTTGCAGGTGTTAGGTTTTTTTACAGCTCAAACAGTCCCATTGTTTCCTATGGGAGAATCGTGCACGAGCACGTTTTTGAGGCCGGCCGCGTCCGTAAGCAACTCTGGTATCGAGAGTTGCATTTGCGGTAAAAATGCTCTACGCTCCTTTTTTGGAGCCTAACGCAGCATTTGTTTGAACTCTCGATACCAGAGTTAATTTTATGGTGCGGCCAGAAAAAAGCCCGCGGAGCGTTAACAGCCCTTTTACCGCCGAACTCCAAATCTAGGCCTTAGTATTTGTGTTTTTAAAATATAATAGAAGTTAACCCACATGTGTGGCAGCATTTAGTTCTCTTCAGTTAGTATTTCTTAGAATATCAAAATTCTGAAGTACAAATGTTTAAATGAGGATGCATATGGACTTGTTTTTAAACCAATATTCATTACTATGGAAAGCAATAGCAGATTGTTTACAATGCAATAATATCTCTACTTAAAAAAATAATATAATTTTCAATGATTCCTTACTTACCAAAGTATTGGAATTTAGCCATGTGTGTTTAGGTACTTTTTGGCTATAGTTCAAATACATTTTTCAAAAATATAATGTTAAATATCAGTTTCAATAGCAAACTGTAATAAAAATCTAAAATTCTAATTTCAGGCTTTAGAAACTCATGAGGACTGTCACCTCATTTTGTTCATTTTTGGACTTTGTTTCCTGAGTCCATATCACACTGATATATCATTTACAAAGCTTGATATCTTTCTTTCTTGTTTATTACAAGGTTTAATTAAAAAAAAAAGTCAATCTAGAAATACAAATATTGCTCCATATAGATAGATAGCTATCAATTTTATATGTTACTGTCATGATATAAATGTAATTCTGAACACATTGTGGTTTTAAAAAGACATAAAACTTTGCAAATTTGTAACCATTATTTAATGTTGTTCCTGCAGAGAATGGGAGAATAAGCTTCTGTTGCTACAAGAAATTCTAGATGAGTGGTTAAAAGTTCAAGCTACCTGGTTGTACCTGGAACCCATTTTCAGTTCTCCAGATATTATGGCTCAAATGCCTGAAGAAGGCAGGCGGTTTACTACAGTGGATAAGACATGGAGGGACTTGATGAAACAAGTATTGCTGGTATGTACATTTTGTTATTTAAGTCATGTTGTCTAAGACGGTATTTGACAAAAGAAAGAGAGAATATTTCTGCACATACAAGGTTCTGATTTACGGCTTGTCGCTGTAGCTGCATCCATTAATTGATTTGTATTCACAAAAAAACACAATTTAAGAGGCTACAAGAATGTTATTTATCTCATTCATATTGGGAACATGCATGGAAGATTTTCAGTTGAAATACAATTGGGATTATCCTATCTTGAGTGTAGGTATAATCTAGATTTCCATTTTAATATGGGAAGAGTCCATAGCTGCATTCCTCATTTGTGGGAAATACTGAACCTGGCCACCAGGAGGAGGCAAAGACACCCCAGCCAAAGGCTTAAATACCTCCCCTACTTTCTCATAACCCCAGTCATTCTTTGCCTTTTGTCACAGGAGGTTGGCAGAGAAGTGTTAGAAGATTTCGGAGTATTCTCTTATGGAGGGTAGTACTCTTCGAGATGGGACTGGAGTTTTAAGTAGTCATGTCAGCCTCTCAGTGAGAGCATGGATGAAAGTTAGAGTCCGGAGATGCAGGGAGAGTCTTTCTGCAAAACCATCCCGACTCATATTAACAGCTCCATAGGTAATAAGCGTTGATAAGTTTCGCTGCCTGATTTCTTCACTCAAGTCCATGTCAGATGCTACTATCTGTCACACTTGAAGGGCAGTGTTCCTGTTCCAGGGCGTAGATTCTGGTAAGATCATTTTATATTTTATTCATGTATTATAACGCAAGAAGACAGGGTCACAGTGTGACTCCTTTTATCTGTATAGAATCAAGGGTTAATATCTCCTTAGGGGGATTATTGAACAGGGGGGAATAATCTTATATGTTTATTTAATTTTATGCTGCTTTTATGTGTGAGATGTTATGGGCTCATAGGCTGTTATGGAATATACAGGTTTCACTTTCACTTGGCGCGCTTTCTCATAGCAGGGACGATCCTGCATTGTGTACCATGTGATTCATTCCCTTTTTCCTGACCGGGTGTCTATCAGAGAGAAGTCATAAATCTCTGTACTGTCTGGGTCATAGGAGGTGGTGAGTGCCGCAGCCATTGGGGTATAAGGGTGCCGTTTTTTAAAAATAAAATAAGATGTTTTATTTCTCTAGTTCTCCGGTTATTGCACTAGCGATGGAGTATTCTGTTACTTTAGAGGGCACTCCCTCTATTCCTAATGAGTAATGAGTAATTCCTGTTTATATGGTGAGTAGGCCTTAGTTCCGCCCACTCAATTATGTTCCATATGCCTTGATAATGTGATAATATAAAACATGTTTGATACCACAGAGCCACCCAGTGAGGTGCGTACCCTACATTCTTATATCTCTACACATGCAGTTTTCCCGTAGCATTACTGATCCTCCATCTGAAGGGGGCCTTTTTTCACCAGACGTTACTGCACAGTTGAGACGGCTGTGTCTGCGGCCTTCAATTCTTTACCTTGCCCTGCTAAGCGCAAGCAAAAGGTTACATATTGCACTCCTTCCCAGAGTACATCAGATAATTTATTGGATTTAACTGAGGGTTATCCGAGGATGAAGTTCTTTCTGAAACTGAGTAGGAACATTCTGGGTCGGAGTCTGCTGCCTCTAAACCTCCAGCTGTGGAGGAACCAGACTTCACTTTAAGAATTTGCGCTTTCTTCTAAAGGAAGTTTTTGGCGAATTTAGAGGTTCCAGAGGCCAAATTGCCTGAGGAACCTTTAATTCCTAAATTGGATAGAGTTTGAGGACAGGGTGGTACCTTATCCTTCCCTGCTCCTGTTAGATGGTGAACATTATTAAGAATGAATGCGGCAGGATTGGATTCCTTTTCCCCCTCTTCTCCCTTTAACATATTGTCACCGGTCCTGGACTCTCAATGGAGTTGTGAGGTTCCGTCCCTAAATGGGATGGCGTTATCTTCACCCTTGCTAAACGTACTACTATCCCGCTTGAGGATAGTTCTTCATTTGAAGAGCCTATAGATAAAAGATGGAGACTCTGTTAAGAAAGAGGGGGCAGTATGTCACTCTTTTCAGTCGCTTGGTTCAGGGACGTGCAGGATCCATGGGTCCTGGAGGTCATAGCTCAGGGTTACAAGATAGGTTTTAAGTCTCAGCCATCCAAGGGCAGATTCCTCCTGTCTTCCTGACCAGAAAGGAGGGAAACATTTCTGGGGTATGTACGTGATCTGTCCTCTAGGAGTTATTGTCCCGGTGCCTATTGCAGTGAGAGGTTTGGGATACTATTCAAATCTTTTCATGGTTCCTAAGAAGGAAGGAACTTTCCGTCTGATTCTGGACCTAAAGTGCTTAAGCAGGGTTTTAAATGTCCCCTCGTTTAAGATGGAGACAATAAGGTGCATTCTTTCCCTCATTTCAGAGGGGTAGTTCATGACCATGATAGATCTGAAGGATGCTCTCTTCTCATACCAATCCTCAAGGACCACTTACAGTTCCTATGGTTTGCATTCCTGGACCAGCACTTCCAGTTTATTGCCCTTCCGTTTGGTCTAGCTAAAGAAATTTTTCAAACAGTGGACCATTCACAATATCTCCTCTGTCTTCTTTGATCCCATGGATGGCAGATAATCTAGAGAGATTTCTCTTGTATCAAGTACCAGGGTAGAATTCTCGGGTACTATAATAGTCTCCATAGACATGATAATATTTCTAGCAGACCAGAGACATTGCAAGCTAGTCTTGCCCTACAGATCTCCTTAAGGCCATCTGTGGCTTGGTGTTTGGAGGTGATTGGTCTCATGGTGTCCAGCTTGGACATAATTTCCTTTGCCAGGTTTCACCTCAGACTGTTGCAGCTGCGCATGCTGAACTAGTGGAATGGCAATCATTCGGATCTGTCTTAACAGATTTCTCTGGACATCTAATTGGGAGAATCGCTCTCTTGGTGGTTTTGACCAAATCACTTATCCTGAGGGACGTCCGTCTCAAGACCATCCTGGGTAGGTATAGGTGTACCGCACACCTTTTTGGCCCTCACGCAACGTCAGTACCGCACTTTTTAAAAAAAAGTCCTTTTTCAATGGGACTAGCGCCGGTATTACAAGTTTACCTGGTAGGCCAAAAAGTTTGTGGTACACTCTATAACCACAAGATCCGTACCGCCATCTTAAGTCAGTAGTTTTAGTTTTTTTTCAAATCTGTAGCATAAAACTCATAACTAAAGTGTTAAAAAGTACACTAACACCCATAAACTACCTATTAACCACTAAACCGAGGCCCTCTCGCATCGCACACACTAAAATAAAATTATTAACCCCTAATCTGCCGCTCCGGACATCACCGCCACTAAATAAAATTATCAACCCCTATTCCACCGCTCCCCGACATCATCGCCACTATCAACCCCTAAACCAGCGTCATCCCGCATTGCAAACCCTATAGATTATTAACCCCTAATCTGCTGTCCGCCCACAATGCCGCTATAATAAACCTATTAACCACTAAACCGCAAGCCCCCCACAACGAAATATACTAAAATAAATCATTAACCCCTAAACCTCTGACCTCCCACATCACTAACTCTACATAAATATATGAACCCCTAACCCTAACGTAACCCTAAGCCTAACACCCCCTAACTTAAATATAATTAAAATAAAGCTAAATAAACCTTATAATTATTAATTAATTTCTATTTAAAACTAAATACATACCTGTAAAATAAAACCTAAGCTAGCTATACTATAACTAATAGTTATATTGTAGCTATCTTAGGCTTTATTTTTATTTCACAGCTAAGTTTGTATTTATTTTAACTAAGTAGACTAGTTAGTAAATGGTTATTAACTATTTACTAGCTACCTTGTTAAAATAAATACAAAGTTACCTGTAAAATAAAACCTAACCTGCCTTACACTAAAAACTAACATTACAATAAAATAAATTAAATTTATATTAATAAAATACAATTTACTAAATAAAAAAAAATTAACACTAAATTACAAAAAATAAAAAACGAAATTATCAAAAATAAAAATGAATTACTCCTAATCTATTAGCCCTATCAAAATAAAAAAGCCCCCCCCCCCAAACTGCCAATGGCTCTTAAAAGGGCTTTTTGCAGGGCATTGCCCCAAAGAAATCAGCTCTTTTACCAATAAAAAAAATACAAACACCCCACAACAGTAAAACCCACCACCCAACCAACCAACTCCCCCAAATAAAAACCTATCTAAATAAACCTAAGCTAACCATTGCCCTGAAAAGGGAATTTGGATGGGCATTGCCCTTAAAAGGGCATTTAGCTCTTTTACATTGCCCAAACCCTAAGTTAAAAAAAAACACCCAAAAAAACCCTTAAAAAAACCTAACACTAACCCCCAACGATCCACTTACAGTTATCGAAGTCCGGACATCCATCCTCATCCAGTCGGCGAAGTCCTCATCCAAGCGGAAAGAAGTCTTCATCCAGGAGGCCCATTCGATCTTCATCCATTCGGCAAAGTCCTCATCCAAGCGAGAAGTCTTCATCCAGACGGCATCTTCTATCTTCATCCATCCGGCGCAGAGCAGGTCCATCTTCAAGATATCTGGCGCGGAGCATCCTCTTCTTACGGTCGTAGCTGGAAAAAGAAGGTTCCCTTTAAGTGACGTCATCCAAGATGGCGTCACTTACATTCCTATTGGCTGAAAGATTTCTATCAGCCAATAGGAATTAAAGGGGAAAAAATCCTATTGGCTGTTGCAATCAGCCAATAGGATTGAGCTTTCATCCTATTGGCTGATTGGAACAACCAATAGAATGAGAGCTCAATCCTATTGGCTGTTGCAATCAGCCAATAGGATTGAGCTTTCATCCTATTGGCTGATTGGAACAGCCAATAGGATTGAGCTTTCATCCTATTGGCTGATTGGAATAGCCAATAGAATGAGAGCTCAATACTATTGGCTGATTGGATCAGCCAATAGGATGAAAGCTCAATCCTATTGGCTGATTGCAACAGCCAATAGGATTTTTCCCCCTTTAATTCCCATTGGCTGATAGAAATCTTTCAGCCAATAGGAATGTAAGGGACGCCATCTTGGATGACATCACTTAAAGGGAACCTTCATTTTCCAGCAACGACCGTAAGAAGAGGATGCTCCGCGCCGGATGGATGAAGATAGAAGATGCCGTCTGGATGAAGACTTCTTCTCGCTTGGATGAGGACTTTGTCGGATGGATGAAGATCGAAGAGGCCTCCTGGATGAAAACTTCTTTCCGCTTGGATGAGGACTTCGCCGGCTGGATGAGGATGGACGTCCTGTTCTTCGATAACTGTAAGTGGATTGTCGGGGGTTAGTGTTAGTTTTTTTTAAGGGTTTTTTGGGTGGTTTTTTTTTTTTAGCTTAGGGTTTGAGCAATGTAAAAGAGCTAAATACCCTTTTAAGGGCAATGCCCATCCAAATGCCCTTTTCAGGGCAATGGGGAGCTTAGGTTTATTTAGATAGGGTTTTATTTGGGGGGTTTGGTTGTGTGGGTTTTACTGTTGGGGGGTTGTTTGTATTTTTTTTTACAGGTAAAAGAGCTGATTTCTTTGGGGCAATGCCCTGCAAAAGGCCCTTTAAGGGCCATTGGCAGTTTAGTGTAGGCTAGGGTTTTTTTTATTTTGGGGGACTTTTTTATTTTTTGATAATTTCGTTTTTTATTTTTTGCAATTTAGTGTTTTTTTTTTGTAAGTTAGAAATTTCTATTTTAATAATTTAATTTATTTTATTTTATTGTAATGCTAGTTTTTAGTGTAAGGCAGGTTAGGTTTTATTTTACAGGTAACTTTGTATTTATTTTAACTAGGTAGTTATTAAATAGTTAATAGCTATTTAATAACTAGTCTACCTAGTTAAAATAAATACAAACTTACCTGTGAAAAAAAACCTAAGCTAGCTACAATATAACTATTAGTAGCTAGCTTAGGTTTTATTTTACAGGTAAGTATGTATTTAGTTTTAATTAGGAATTATTTAGGTAATAATTGTAAGATTTATTTAGATTTATTTTAATTATATTTAAGTTAGGGATAGAGTTAGAGTTAGACAGGCTTAGGGTTATGTTAGCGTTAGGGTTAGGTTTAGGGGTTAATATATTTATTTAGTGTTAGTGGTGTTGGAGGCCAGATGTTTAGGGGTTAATAACTTTAGTATAGTGGCGGCGACATTGGGGGCATCAGATTAGGGGTTAATAACTGTAATGTAGGTGGCGCCGATGTTAAGGGTGGCAGATTAGGGGTTAATAAGTGTATTTAGGTGGCCGTGATGTTAGGGGCAGCAGATTGTATGTAGGTGGCGGCGATATCCGGAGCGGCAGATTAGAGGTTAATAGTTTTATTTAGGTGGTGGCGATGTTAAGGGCGGCATATTAGGGGTTAATAACATTATGTAGGTGGCGGCGATGTGGGGGGCGGCAGATTAGGGCTGTTTAGACATGGTTTTTATGTTAGGGTGTTAGGCTTAAACATAACTTTTTCTTTCCCCCTAGACATCAATGGGGATGCGTTACGGAGCTTTTGTTTCCGCGATCGCAGGCTTCTTTTTTGCCGGCTCTCCCCATTGATGTCTATGGGGAAATCGTGCACGAGCACGTCAAACCAGCGCTTGTATTTCGGTGGGGTATGAAGCTCAATGCCACCATATCGCCCGGACAAGCCTGCTTTTTCAAAACCTGTAATAGCAGCACTATAGGGAAGTGAAATAATGCCGCTTTTGTGAAGAGAAGCGAAAGGAATAAGTTCTTTTAACATATTCTTTAAAGTAGTTGACCACACAAAGTTTGGGAGAGGAAGGAAAATAAGGGTACAATAAAGTGGAGCAGAAAGTCTTAGTTCTAAGAGAAATAAAAAATGTTAAACCTTCAGGAGAAAAAGAAAAGGAATTGAAATCTATGGCTCTGACATGAGATTCTTCTAAAAGAAATGAGGCAAAGAAGAGTAGCAAGTTTACAAGTGAGTTGTTTTAAAGAAAGAAGTTCATTAGAAGGCCAAGCATTGAAAAATAACAGAATCAAATCTACATCCCAGAATTGAGAATGTTTGGGAATAGGAGGACGTTTAATTCTTATGGTTTTAAGGATTTTACAAATCTGAGGTTGATGTCCCACCGGAAAATTATTAATAAGGGGATGACGAGAAGAAATCGCAGATCTAAATAAGTTAATAGTCCTATAGGCAAGACCCGAGTAAAAAAAAAGAGGATAAGAAATTAATAATTTGAGCTAGAGGTGCTGAAAAGGAATCCAGGTTCCTTTGCAAGCACCAATTCCACTTGGTCCAGGCAGCGGAATAGGATTTGTGGTACCTGGAGCAAAGGATTCCCTGAGTAATTGGATAGCTTCTGACGAAAGGTCTGAGAGAGGGAAGGAATTCCTGATATCTTCAAGGCCAGAAGTTGAAGGGATCCTTGAAGGACTAGACTGTGAAGGTTGTCGTTCGGGTCCTTGAGAAGATCTGACAAAAGAGGGAGGAGAAGGGGGATTTCTATTGCTATCTCCAGAAGAGATGGAAACCAAGGTTGAGAGGGCCAGAAGGGAGTGATTAAAAGAAGGGAGAGAGAATTGTGACGAACTCTGGAAATTACCCTGGAGATCATTACAAAAGGAGGGAAGGTATATGCTCCGGTCAGAGGCCAAGATTGGAGAAAAGCATCTGTTGCTTGAGCTTCTGGATCTGGACGCCAACTGAAAAAGGGGCGAATCTGACAATTGAGGGGAGACGTTGAGTTTCCAGTCACTCAAATCTTTGAGAAATCTTGAACCCCAATTTCCTGCAGAGTTTGAAAGTCCAAGAATGTATTCTGCTTTCACAACAATATTCTGGGCTAGACAAAATGGGTTAGACAAAAATAAATGAATTCCTTCTATCTGAAAGAGCTTTCGACTTGGTACCTCCAAGACGATTCAGATATTGAACCACAGAAATATTGTCCTTCCTTAAAGGGACAGTTTACTCAAAAGTTTTCTCCCCTTTAATTTGTTCCCAATGATCCACTTTACCTGCTGGAGTGTACTAAATTGTTTACAAGTAGCTCCTTTACCCTTGTATTGGCATTTGAAATTGTTAATTTAGCATGTGGTATCCCCACCTATTCTGAAAGTTTGTGGCCGCGCGTACCAGCTATAGATAAGCTTAGTAAACACAGCCAGCAGAAGAAATTACACTCCCAGTGTGATAAAGCAGAGATAAGGTAATAAAATGTTGATTTTCCATTGTTCTCTCAAAGTATTGGTGATTGTTTTAAGGACAGATATAAGATAAAGAAGCAGGTATATGTGCACAATGTGATACAGTAATGAGATCTGAATATATCTACAAGCTCAACCTATTTTATTAGGCTGTGGCTTCAAAACACAAAATCAGAGCTTTAATATACAGAAATAAACCTTAAAAAGCTAATTTTCATACATTTTTTACTCTGCAGTTGGTAAAAAAAGCAATTGTAAACACATTAAGGGAAAAACTATTTTACAGTATACTGTCCCTTTAAGAGAATGGAAATGGGATGATTGAAATGATAAAAACTCTTGGTGGCAAAAGAATCAGCAAGAAGTTCTAGACAATTTATGTGAAGGTATTTCCCCTTGGAGGATCACTTCCCACCTGTAATGGAAGGACCACATCTGGCACCCCAGCCAGAAAGACTGGCGTCTGATTCGATGACCAAATCTGGAAATGAACCAAAAATGGCTCTCCTATTCCAGACTTCTATGTGGTTGAACCACCATGAAAGTTCCTGTCTGGCCTCCAGAGAAAAGGGAATTTTGCGAGAATATGGAAAACCTTTTTGAAGGTACATTTTTTTTAACCTCTGGAGAGCCTGATAATAGAGGGGAGCAGGATAAATGGCTTGAATCAAGGATGATAATAACCCTACGATCCGAGCCACCATCCTGCGAGAAATTAGATCTTTGGTTAAAGTACAGGAAGTTTCCTTTTTTGATGTTTTTTATTTTGTCTTTTGGAAGACTGACGCGAAGAATTTTTTGCGTCTGTAAGGAAACCCAGAAAAGTAAGAGATTGGGAAGGAGAAAGTTCAGATTTTTCCCGATTGATGAGAAAACCAAGTTTGGAGGTAAGATATAGTTGTTGAAGAAAAGAATGACGATCTTGATTCATGATCAAGATGCCGTCTAAATAGACAATGAGTCTGACTCTGCGAAGGCGAAGCCATGAAACCACCGGTTTCATTATTTTGGTAAATACCCAAGAGGCAGAGGAGAGACCGAAGGGGAGACAAGTGAATTGACATGTGAGATTGTTCCATTGGAATTTTAGGAATTTGCAATAATCTTTTGCTATAGGGACGGTGAGGTATGCACCTGTAAGGTCTAGACGAACCAACCAGTCCCAGCCTCAAGGCAACCTCTTAAGAGGTGAATACCCTCCATTTTGAAATGATGATAGGTTATGTAAAAATTTAAGGACCGCAAGTTTATAACAGGGAAAAATTTGCCATTTTTCTTTTTTACCAAAAAGAGAATGCTTAGAAAACTTTCTAGAGGACAGGGAGATAGTTCTATGGCTTGTTTTTAAATAAGATTGTTTACCTCTGAATGAAGGAGTAGTGTGTCTTGAAGGGCAATGGAAGGACAACTTGAATTGGAATGGAAGAAAATTCTATTTAAAGGCCCTGAATTGTGTTTAAAATTTAAGGGTCTGGACTCTGAAGTGATAACTTTCCAATTTTTTACAAAAAGTGAAAGTCTTCCCCCTATTCTTTAGTGAGAAAAACTTGTGTGAGATAGAGGAAAGCTTACCTGGAGATGGTCTAGAGCGGGCTGTGATCTAAAACCCCTAGACTGCCAGGGTCTGGAACGTGAGGGAAAAAAATGGTTGTATGATGATGAAGGGTTTTCTGAAAAGTGTCTTTGATTCTTGTATTGAGACTGATATTGAAATTGGGGTCTGTAAGTGTTAATTTTTCAGAGAATATATTTACTTCTCTTATCAATAGCAGTATTGGCATTACCAATGTGACATAAAGCTATTTGGAGCCATTGACTGATCATTGCAGGGTCAAGGGCAGAATAATTTTCCACTGCCTCATCTGTTAGTTCTAGAATTTTAGTAAGAGGACGGATGGAGTCCATGAGTTTATCTTGACAAATCTTGCATGATCTGTCAAGATCTTTTTTTACATTAAATCCTGGAGAAGAAATAAATTTAACAATTTGGAGGTCGACTTCAGGGGTAATAGCGGTATTATTTGGTAAGTTAGGGCGAGGGCATTCTGTTTACATCTTATTTCTATCTTCTCCTTTAAGGGGACGTCTAATCCAATGTTCCACAAATTCAGAAACATCCTTTGAGGGAAACCACCAACCTTGTCAGTAAATTTATAAGTAGAAATTACAGAGGAATTAGATTTAGACTTTGCCAGTTTTTTACGCTTCTTAGGCGCAGGAGAGTCCTCAGAGTAAGAGTCATAATTTGAAAAGTATTTATTGTCCTCTAAATAATTATCAGAATCAGATAAACTAACATTCTCTTCTGAAGAAATTTCATTGTCACTCTCAGAGATAGAGGAATCTCTATTTTCTCTTGTTAAGTGTATCCAGTCCACGGATCATCCATTACTTATGGGATATTCTCCTTCCCAACAGGAAGTTGCAAGAGTTCACCCACAGCAGAGCTGCTATATAGCTCCTCCCCTAACTGCCATATCCAGTCATTCTCTTGCAACCCTCAACATAGATGGAGGTCGTGAGAGGACTGTGGTGTTTTATACTTAGTTTATTTCTTCAATCAAAAGTTTGTTATTTTTAAATGGCACCGGAGTGTGCTGTTTATCTCAGGCAGTATTTGGAAGAAGAATCTGCCTGCGTTTTTCTATGATCTTAGCAGAAGTAACTAAGATCCATTTGCTGTTCTCACACATTCTGAGGAGTGAGGTACTTCAGAGGGGGAATGGCGTGCAGGTTTTCCTGCAAATAAGGTATGTGCAGTAAAATATTTTTCTAAGGAATGGAATTGACTAAGAAAATGCTGCTGATACAGAAGTAATGTAAGTAAAGCCTTAAATGCAGTGAGAGCGACTGGTATTAGGCTTATTAATAGAGATATATACTCTTATAAAAATGTGTTTTAAAACTTTTGCTGGCATGTTTAATCGTTTTTTGACATATGTTTGGTGATAAAACTTATTGGGGCCTAATTTTTCCAAATGGCTGGCTTAAATTCTGCATAGAAACAGTTAACTGAGGCTTCCCACTGTTGTAATATGAGTGGGAGGGGCCTAATTTAGCGCTTTTTTGCGCAGTTAAAATTACAAAATGAATCATCCAGATTCCCTCAGCAGTCCCATGAATACTACAGGACATCTCTAAAGGGCTAAAAAGACTTCCAAAATCGTTTATAGGGAAGGTAATCCACAGCTCAGCTGTGGCAGTTTTGTTGTGTCTGTTAAAAAACGTCTATGTCGTTTTTTTGATCTGTTTTTTGCATTAAGGGGTTAATCATCCATTTGCAAGTGGGTGCAATGCTCTGTTAACTTATTACATATACTGTATAAATTTCGTTTGATTTACTGCCTTTTTTCACTGTTTTTTCAAAATTTGTTTCTCTTAAAGGCACAGTAACGTTTTTTATATTTGCTTGTTAACTTGATTTAAAGTGTTTTCCAAGCTTACTAGTCTCATTATTAGTCTGTTCTAACATGTCTGACATAGAGGAAGCTCTGTGTTCATTATCTTTAAAAGCCATGGTGGAACCCCATCTTAGAATGTGTACCAGATGTACTGATTTCATGTTAAGCAATAAAGATCATTTTTTGTCTTTAAAAACATTATCACCAGAGGATTCTGTCGAGGGGGAAGTTATGCCGACTAACTCTCCCCACGTGTCAGACCCTTTGACTCCCGCTTTAGGGACTCACGCTCAAATGGCGCCAAGTACATCAAGGGCGCCCATAGCGTTTATTTTACCAGAGGATTCTGTCAAGGGGGAAGTTATGCCGACTAACTCTCCCCACGTGTCAGACTCTTCGACTCCCGCTCCAGGGACTCACGCTCAAATGGCGCCTAGTACATCAAGGGCGCTTATAGCGTTAATTTTACAAGACATGGCGAAAGTTATGAATAATACTCTGGAAGCGGTATTAGTCAGACTACCTGAAATTAAAGCAAAGCGAGATAGCTCTGGGGATAGATACAGAGCATACAGATGCGTCAAGAACCATGTCTGTTACTGCCTCACAATATGCAGAAGCTGAGGGGAGCTTCAGTCTGTGGGTGATATTTTTGACTCAGGGGAGATGATTTAACCTGATTCCGATATTTCTACATTTAAAATTTATGCTTAAGATCCTCCACTTGTTACTCAGGGAGGTTTTAGCAGCTCTGAATGACTGTGTTACAATCACAGTGCTAGAGAAATTGTGTAGACTGAGTAGATACTATGCAGTGCCGGTGTGTACTGATGTTTTTTCCAATACCTAAAGAGGTTTACAGAAATTATTAATAAGGAATGGGATAGACCAGGTGTGCCGTTCTCTTCCCCTCCTATTTTTAGAAAAATGTTTCTAACAGATGCCACCACACGGGACTTATGGCAGACGGTCCCTAAGGTGGAGAGAAGAGTTTCTACTCTAGCTAAGCGTACCACTATCCCTGTCGAGGACAGTTGTGCTTTTTTAGATCCAATGGATAAAAAAATTAGAGGGTTACCTTAGGAAAATGTTAATTCAACAAGGTTTTATCCTGCAGCCCTTGCATGCATTGCTCCTGTCACTGCTGCTGCGGCGTTCTGGTTGGAGTCTCTGGATGAGGCTTTACAGGTAGCGACTCCATTGGATGAATATACTTGTCAAGCTAAGAGCACTTAAGCTAGCCAATTCCTTTGTTTCTGATGCCTTTGTTCATTTGACTAAACTAACGGCTAAGAATTCAGTTTTCTCCAACATAGGTGTGTCCGGTCCACGGCGTCATCCTTACTTGTGGGATATTCTCTTCCCCAACAGGAAATGGCAAAGAGCCCAGCAAAGCTGGTCACATGATCCCTCCTAGGCTCCGCCTACCCCAGTCATTCTCTTTGCCGTTGTACAGGCAACATCTCCACGGAGATGGCTTAGAGTTTTTTAGTGTTTAACTGTAGTTTTTATTATTCAATCAAGAGTTTGTTATTTTGAAATAGTGCTGGTATGTACTATTTACTCAGAAACAGAAAAGAGATGAAGATTTCTGTTTGTATGAGGAAAATGATTTTAGCAACCGTCACTAAAATCCATGGCTGTTCCACACAGGACTGTTGAGAGCAATTAACTTCAGTTGGGGGAACAGTGAGCAGTCTCTTGCTGCTTGAGGTATGACACATTCTAACAAGACGATGTAATGCTGGAAGCTGTCATTTTCCTTCTGGGATCCGGTAAGCCATGTTTATTACGACTGTAAATAAGGGCTTCAAAAAGGGCTTATTAAGACTGTAGACTTTTTTTTGGGCTAAATCGATTGATTATTAACACATATTTAGCCTTGAGGAATCATTTTATCTGGGTATTTTGATATAATAATATCGGCAGGCACTGTTTTAGACACCTTATTCTTTAGGGGCTTTCCCAAAGCATAGGCAGAGCCTCATTTTCGCGCCGGTGTTGCGCACTTGTTTTTGAGAGGCATGGCATGCAGTCGCATGTGAGAGGAGCTCTGATACTTAGAAAAGACTTTCTGAAGGCGTCATTTGGTATCGTATTCCCCTTGGGGCTTGGTTGGGTCTCAGCAAAGCAGATACCAGGGACTGTAAAGGGGTTAAAGTTCAAAACGGCTCCGGTTCCGTTATTTTAAGGGTTAAAGCTTCCAAATTTGGTGTGCAATACTTTTAAGGCTTTAAGACACTGTGGTGAAAATTTGGTAAATTTTGAACAATTCCTTCATGTTTTTTCGCATTTGCAGTAATAAAGTGTGTTCAGTTTAAAATTTAAAGTGACAGTAACGGTTTTATTTTAAAACGTTTTTTGTACTTGTTATCAAGTTTATGCCTGTTTAACATGTCTGAACTACCAGATAGACTGTGTTCTGAATGTGGGGAAGCCAGAATTCCTATTCATTTAAATAAATGTGATTTATGTGACAATGACAATGATGCCCAAGATGATTCCTCAAGTGAGGGGAGTAAGCATGGTACTGCATCATTCCCTCCTTCGTCTACACGAGTCTTGCCCACTCAGGAGGCCCCTAGTACATCTAGCGCGCCAATACTCCTTACTATGCAACAATTAACGGCTGTAATGGATAATTCTGTCAAAAACATTTTAGCCAAAATGAACACTTATCAGCGTAAGCGCGACTGCTCTGTTTTAGATACTGAAGAGCATGACGACGCTGATATTAATATTTCTGAAGGGCCCCTAACTCAGTCTGATGGGGCCAGGGAGGTTTTGTCTGAGGCAGAAATTACTGATTCAGGGAACATTTCTCAACAAGCTGAACCTGATGTGATTGCATTTAAATTTAAGTTGGAACATCTCCGCATTCTGCTTAAGGAGGTATTATCCACTCTGGATGATTGTGACAAGTTGGTCATCCCAGAGAAACTATGTAAAATGGACAAGTTCCTAGAGGTGCCGGGGCTCCCAGAAGCTTTTCCTATACCCAAGCGGGTGGCGGACATTGTTAATAAAGAATGGGAAAGGCCCGGTATTCCTTTCGTCCCTCCCCCCATATTTAAAAAATTGTTTCCTATGGTCGACCCCAGAAAGGACTTATGGCAGACAGTCCCCAAGGTCGAGGGAGCGGTTTCCACTTTAAACAAACGCACCACTATACCCATAGAGGATAGTTGTGCTTTCAAAGATCCTATGGATAAAAAATTAGAAGGTTTGCTTAAAAAGATGTTTGTTCAGCAGGGTTACCTTCTACAACCAATTTCATGCATTGTCCCTGTCGCTACAGCCGCATGTTTCTGGTTCGATGAGCTGATAAAGGCGGTCGACAGTGATTCTCCTCCTTATGAGGAGATTATGGACAGAATCAATGCTCTCAAATTGGCTAATTCTTTCACCCTAGACGCCACTTTGCAATTGGCTAGGTTAGCGGCTAAGAATTCTGGGTTTGCTATTGTGGCGCGCAGAGCGCTTTGGTTGAAATCTTGGTCGGCTGATGCGTCTTCCAAGAACAAGCTACTTAACATTCCTTTCAAGGGGAAAACGCTGTTTGGCCCTGACTTGAAAGAGATTATCTCGGATATCACTGGGGGTAAGGGCCACGCCCTTCCTCAGGATCGGCCTTTCAAGGCAAAAAATAAACCTAATTTTCGTCCCTTTCGTAGAAACGGACCAGCCCAAAGTGCTACGTCCTCTAAGCAAGAGGGTAATACTTCTCAAGCCAAGCCAGCTTGGAGACCAATGCAAGGCTGGAACAAGGGAAAGCAGGCCAAGAAACCTGCCACTGCTACCAAGACAGCATGAAATGTTGGCCCCCGATCCGGGACCGGATCTGGTGGGGGGCAGACTCTCTCTCTTCGCTCAGGCTTGGGCAAGAGATGTTCTGGATCCTTGGGCGCTAGAAATAGTCTCCCAAGGTTATCTTCTGGAATTCAAGGGACTTCCCCCAAGGGGGAGGTTCCACAGGTCTCAGTTGTCTTCAGACCACATAAAAAGACAGGCATTCTTACATTGTGTAGAAGACCTGTTAAAAATGGGAGTGATTCATCCCGTTCCATTAAGAGAACAAGGGATGGGGTTCTACTCCAATCTGTTTATAGTTCCCAAAAAAGAGGGAACGTTCAGACCAATCTTAGATCTCAAGATCTTAAACAAGTTTCTCAAGGTTCCATCGTTCAAGATGGAAACCATTCGAACTATTCTTCCTTCCATCCAGGAAGGTCAATTCATGACCACGGTGGATTTAAAGGATGCGTATCTACATATTCCTATCCACAAGGAACATCATCGGTTCCTGAGGTTCGCATTCCTGGACAAACATTACCAGTTCGTGGCGCTTCCTTTCGGATTAGCCACTGCTCCAAGGATTTTCACAAAGGTACTAGGGTCCCTTCTAGCTGTGCTAAGACCAAGGGGCATTGCTGTAGTACCTTACTTGGACGACATTCTGATTCAAGCGTCGTCCCTTCCTCAAGCAAAGGCTCACACGGACATTGTCCTGGCCTTTCTCAGATCTCACGGATGGAAAGTGAACGTGGAAAAGAGTTCTCTATCTCCGTCAACAAGGGTTCCCTTCTTGGGAACAATAATAGACTCCTTAGAAATGAGGATTTTTCTGACAGAGGCCAGAAAAACAAAACTTCTAGACTCTTGTCGGATACTCCATTCCGTTCCTCTTCCTTCCATAGCTCAGTGCATGGAAGTGATCGGGTTGATGGTAGCGGCAATGGACATAGTTCCTTTTGCACGCATTCATCTAAGACCATTACAACTGTGCATGCTCAGTCAGTGGAATGGGGACTATACAGACTTGTCTCCGAAGATACAAGTAAATCAGAGGACCAGAGACTCACTCCGTTGGTGGCTGTCCCTGGACAACCTGTCACGAGGGATGACATTCCGCAGACCAGAGTGGGTCGTTGTCACGACCGACGCCAGTCTGATGGGCTGGGGCGCGGTCTGGGGATCCCTGAAAGCTCAGGGTCTTTGGTCTCGGGAAGAATCTCTTCTACCGATAAATATTCTGGAACTGAGAGCGATATTCAATGCTCTCAAGGCTTGGCCTCAGCTAGCGAGGGCCAAGTTCATACGGTTTCAATCAGACAACATGACAACTGTTGCGTACATCAACCATCAGGGGGGAACAAGGAGTTCCCTGGCGATGGAAGAAGTGACCAAAATCATTCTATGGGCGGAGTCTCACTCCTGCCACCTGTCTGCTATCCACATCCCAGGAGTGGAAAATTGGGAAGCGGATTTTCTGAGTCGTCAGACATTGCATCCGGGGGAGTGGGAACTCCATCCGGAAATCTTTGCCCAAGTCACTCAGCTGTGGGGCATTCCAGACATGGATCTGATGGCCTCTCGTCAGAACTTCAAAGTTCCTTGCTACGAGTCCAGATCCAGGGATCCCAAGGCGGCTCTAGTGGATGCACTAGTAGCACCTTGGACCTTCAAACTAGCTTATGTGTTCCCGCCGTTTCCTCTCATCCCCAGGCTGGTAGCCAGGATCAATCAGGAGAGGGCGTCGGTGATCTTGATAGCTCCTGCGTGGCCACGCAGGACTTGGTACGCAGATCTGGTGAATATGTCATCGGCTCCTCCTTGGAAGCTACCTTTGAGACGAGACCTTCTTGTTCAGGGTCCGTTCGAACATCCGAATCTGGTTTCACTCCAGCTGACTGCTTGGAGATTGAACGCTTGATCTTATCGAAGCGAGGATTCTCAGATTCTGTTATCGATACTCTTGTTCAGGCCAGAAAGCCTGTAACTAGAAAGATTTACCACAAAATTTGGAAAAAATATATCTGTTGGTGTGAATCTAAAGGATTCCCTTGGGACAAGGTTAAGATTCCTAGGATTCTATCCTTCCTTCAAGAAGGATTGGAAAAAGGATTATCTGCAAGTTCCCTGAAGGGACAGATTTCTGCCTTGTCTGTGTTACTTCACAAAAAGCTGGCCGCTGTGCCAGATGTTCAAGCCTTTGTTCAGGCTCTGGTTAGAATTAAGCCTGTTTACAAACCTTTGACTCCTCCTTGGAGTCTCAATTTAGTTCTTTCAGTTCTTCAGGGGGTTCCGTTTGAACCCTTGCATTCCGTTGATATTAAGTTATTATCTTGGAAAGTTTTGTTTTTAGTTGCAATTTCTTCTGCTAGAAGAGTTTCAGAATTATCTGCTCTGCAGTGTTCTCCTCCTTATCTGGTGTTCCATGCAGATAAGGTGGTTTTACGTACTAAACCTGGTTTTCTTCCAAAAGTTGTTTCTAACAAAAACATTAACCAGGAGATTATCGTACCTTCTCTGTGTCCGAAACCAGTTTCAAAGAAGGAACGTTTGTTGCACAATTTGGATGTTGTTCGCGCTCTAAAATTCTATTTAGATGCTACAAAGGATTTTAGACAAAGATCTTCCTTGTTTGTTGTTTATTCTGGTAAAAGGAGAGGTCAAAAAGCAACTTCTACCTCTCTCTCTTTTTGGATTAAAAGCATCATCAGATTGGCTTACGAGACTGCCGGACGGCAGCCTCCCGAAAGAATCACAGCTCATTCCACTAGGGCTGTGGCTTCCACATGGGCCTTCAAGAACGAGGCTTCTGTTGATCAGATATGTAGGGCAGCGACTTGGTCTTCACTGCACACTTTTACCAAATTTTACAAGTTTGATACCTTTGCTTCTTCTGAGGCTATTTTTGGGAGAAAGGTTTTGCAAGCCGTGGTGCCTTCCATTTAGGTGACCTGATTTGCTCCCTCCCTTCATCCGTGTCCTAAAGCTTTGGTATTGGTTCCCACAAGTAAGGATGACGCCGTGGACCGGACACACCTATGTTGGAGAAAACAGAATTTATGTTTACCTGATAAATTACTTTCTCCAACGGTGTGTCCGGTCCACGGCCCGCCCTGGTTTTTTTAATCAGGTCTGATAATTTATTTTCTTTAACTACAGTCACCACGGTACCATATGGTTTCTCCTATGCAAATATTCCTCCTTAACGTCGGTCGAATGACTGGGGTAGGCGGAGCCTAGGAGGGATCATGTGACCAGCTTTGCTGGGCTCTTTGCCATTTCCTGTTGGGGAAGAGAATATCCCACAAGTAAGGATGACGCCGTGGACCGGACACACCGTTGGAGAAAGTAATTTATCAGGTAAACATAAATTCTGTTTTTACTATACTGGCGCGCAAAGCGCTATGGCTTATCTCATGGTCAGCTGTCGTGACTTTAATAAATAAGCTACTTAACTTTCCTTCAGGGGACAGACCCTATTAGGGCCTGGTTTGAAGGAGATCATTACTAATATCACTGGAGGAAAAGGGCTTGCCCTTCCTCAGGACAGGTCCAAATCAAGGGCCAAAACAGTCTAATTTTCGTGCCTTTCGAAACTTCAAGGCAGGTGTGGCATCAACTTCCTCTTAGGCAAATCAAGAGGGTACTTTTGCTCAGTCCATGACGGTCTGGAGACAACCGGACCTGGAACAAGGATAAGCAGGCTAAGGAGCCTGCTGCTGTTGCATCTTAGACAGCATGAAGGAAAGGTCCCCTATCCGTTAACGGATCCTGTAGGGGGCAGATTTTCTTTTTTCGCCCAGGCGTGGGCAAGAGATGCCCAGGATCCTGGGCATTGGAAATTATATCCCAGAGATATCTTCTGGATTTCAAAGCTTCCCCTTCGAAATAGGGGAGATTTTACCTTTCACAATTATCTGCACACCAGATAAAGAAAGAGGCATTCTTACATTGTGTACGAGACCCATCCAGTTCCAAGACAGGAACAGGGTCAGAGTTTTTCTCAAATCTGTTCGTGGTTCCCAAGGAGAGGGAACCTTCAGACCTATTTTGAATTTAAAGATCTTAAATAAATTCCTTAGAATTCCATCATTTAAGATGGTAACTATTCGTCCCATCTTAACTAGGATCCAGGAGAGTCAATAGAGGACTACAATGGATTTGAAGGATACTTATCCTCACATAACGATGCATAAGGATCACCATCGTTTTTTCAGGTTTGCCTTGCTAGACAGGCATTACCAGTTTGTTGCTCTTTCCTTTGGGTTAACTACAGCCCCAAGAATCTTTAGAAGTGGCCCCTTATTTAGGCATTGAACTTCAAATTGCCAAGTCTCATACGGATGTAGTACTGGCATTTCTGAGATCGCAGGGGTGGAAAGTGAACAAGGAAGGAGTTTTCTATCCCCAATCTCAAGGTTTTCCTTCCTAGGGACTCTGATAGATTCTGCAGAAATGAAAATTTACCTGACGGAGTCCAGGTTGTCAAAGCTTCTAAATTACTGCCGTGTTCTCATTCCATCTGCGCCCTTCGGTGGCTCGGTACATGAATGTAATCGGCCTAATAGTAGCGGCAAGGGACATAGTACCGTTTGCACGCCTACATTTCAGACCGCTGCAACTATGCATGCTCAGTCAATGGAACGGGGATTACACAAATTCGTCCCCTTCTTAAATCTGGACCAAGAGGCCAGAGATTCTCTTCTCTGGTGGCTATCTCGGGTCCATCTGTCCAAGGGTATGACCTTCCGCAGGTCAGATGGGACAGTTGTTACAACAGATGCCAACCTTTTAGGTTGGGATACAGTCTGGGACTCCCTGAAGATTCAGAGATAGTAGACTCAGGAGGAAACCCTCCTTCTAATAAATATTCTGGAGTTGGGAGCGATATTCCATACTCTTCAGGCTTGGCCTCAGTTAGCAACTCTGAGGTACATCAGATTCAGTCGGACAATTCAAGACTGTGGCTTACATCAACCATCAAGGGGGAACAGAAGTTCCCTAGCGATGTTAGAAATCTTTAAATAATTCACTGGACAGAGACTCTCTCTTGTCTATCAACTCTCCATATCCCAGGTGTTGAGAACTGGGAGGTGGATTTTCTAAGTCGTCAGACTTTTCTCCCGGGGAAGTGGGGAATTCCCTCCGGAGGTCTTTGCACAAGATTAAGCAGGAGACTGCTTTTGTGTTTTTAACAGCGCCTGTGTGGCCACGCAGGACCTGGTATGCAGATCTGGTGGACATGTCATTCTTTCCATTATGATCTCTGCTTCTGAGACAGGACTCTCTATCTCAGGGTCCTTTCAACCATCTATATTAAACTTCTCTGAGATGGACTGCCTGGAGACTGAATGCTTGATGTTATCGAAAAATGGCTTCTCCTAGTCAGTCATTGATACCTTAGTACAGGCATGAAAGCCTGTCACTAGCAAAATTTAACATAGATATAGCATAAATATCTTATTGATATGAATCCAAGGGTTACTCATGGAGTAAAGTCCGGATTCCCCGAATACTATCTTTTCTCCAAGATGATTTTGAGAAAAGGGGTTGTCAGCTAGTTCCTTAAAATGACAGATTCCTACTCTGTCTATTCTTTTGCACAAGCGTCTGACAGATTCTCCAGACGTTCAGGCATTTTGTCAGGCTTTGGTTAGAACCAAGCCTGTGTCTAAACCTATGGCTCCGCCATGGAGCTTAAACCTGATTATTGAGGTTTTTCAAGGAGTTCCATGTGAACCTTTTCATTCTATAGATATCAAACTTTTTATCCTGGAATGTTCCTTTTTGGTAGATATTTCCTCGACTTGTAGAGTCTCCGAGTTATCTGCTTCACAATGTGATTCTCCTTATCTGGTCCTCCGTACGGATAAGGTAGTCCTGTGTATCAAGACTGGGTTTTTTACCTAAGGTGGTATCCAACAAGATTATCACTCAAGAGAGTGTTGTTCCATTCTTGTATTCTAATCCTTCTTCAAAGATGGAACGTCGTTTACACAATTTGGACATGGTTCGTGCTTTAAAGTTTTTCTTACAAGCTACTTCAGATTTTCATCAAACATTTACTTGGTTTGTTGTCTACTCTGGACAGAGGAGAGGTCAAAAGACTTCAGCAACCTCTTTCTTTCTTTTTGGTTAAAAGCATAATTCGTTTAGCTTATGAGACTGAGGGACAGCAGCCTCCTGAAGGGATTACAGCTCATTCTACTAGAGCTGTGGCTTTCACTTGGGCCTTTTTTAAAATGAGGCTTCTGTTGAACAGATTTACAAGACGGCATCTTGGTCTGCACTTCATATTTTGCTTCTTTGGAGGCTATTTTTGGGAGAAAGGATTTTTTTCAGGCAGTGGTCTCTTCCGTTTAAGTTTCTGCCTTGTCCCTCCCTTCATCCGTGTACTTTAGCTTTGGTATTGGTATCCCATAAGTAATGGATGATCCGTGGACTGGATACACTTAACAAGAGAAAACATAATTTATGCTTACCTGATAAATTTATTTCTCTTGTAGTGTATCCAGTCCACGGCCCGCCCTGTCATTTTAAGGCAGGTAATTTTTTCATTTAAACTACAGTCACCACTGCACTCTATGGTTTTTCCTTTCTCTGCATGTTTTCGGTCGAATGACTGGATATGGCAGTTAGGGGAGGAGCTATATAGCAGCTCTGCTGTGGGTGAACTTTTGCAACTTCCTGTTGGGAAGGAGAATATCCCATAAGTAATGGATGATCCGTGGACTGGATACACTACAAGAGAAATAAATTTATCGGGTAAGCATAAATTATGTTTTTATAAGATTTTCTTTTACGGCTCATAAGTTTTCCCTCTGAGTCTGAGGTAAGAGGTAAGTTATTTTTAGTTCCCACACCTTTGGGAATAGAGGAGTCTGATTTATGCAGACCTTTAGTATGAGAGATTTTAGAGGACTTTTTTAAATCAGGAGATAATTTACTTTTACGAGATTTTTTTGGGGGGAGAAGCTTGAATACCTTCTAATAATACTCCCATTTGATTATTAAAATGGTTAAATAAATTTGACATAGAGGAGTCAATTATGGCTTGAACTGATTTCTCAGTAAGAGGACTACAGTAAGGAGAAGACATCTCAAAAAATAAAATTACACTTCTAATTAAATTAAATTAAACTTTAGGTGACCTAACAATTCAGTTTAAAATTTAGTTGAAAATGTATGTCTCTGCCAAGTGGCGGTTCTCTTTAAATAATAAAACAGGGAGCTGAGGATATTAAAACAATACAATGTATTATCAAATGTATATAAATGTGTTAAAAGTGTATGATAAATGTAGCAAAGAGGCTAAAGTGCGTGTATGTATGAAGGAGAAAACGCTACGGAGCTCTGAGGTAAAGGGGGAGGGACAATGTAAACGTCATAGGGCGGGAACTGAACGAAAATAGCCGCCGGAGGATTTGGGCATTCAAAGAAAAACTATGTGCTGGAGTGCAACGGCAACAGAAAGCACAGCAGGCAGGTAGGAAAAAACTACAAACGAAGGGATTTAAAAATAATTTAAGAAATAATAATATAAGAAATACAAAACATTTTATTATGACAAACTAACGGAAATGAGATAGGAAAATATGAATAAAGGCAATAGAATAAGGATAACGAAAAACACTAAGAGGGGTAGTTATCAAGCCGTCTACCTTACCTGCCTTCGCCGGTCCAATACGCCCGCCTAAGTTATCAAAAAAGCTGTCAAAAAGCCGTGCACCAAGTACGGGGCGATGAGCAGCGGACTGTGATAGTTATCACTCATCTGATCTCGCTGCTCTTCGGCTTTTTGACAGCTTTATTGACAAGCTGTCACTAAGCACCCACACTAAACTACACTGTTCTACCCCCTATACCGGCGCCCCCGGAGCCCCCCGCAACTAAATAAAGTTAGTAACCCCTAAACCGCCGCTCCTAGACCCTGCCGCAACTCTTATAAATGTATTAACCCCTAAACCGCCGCTCCCGGACACCGCCGCCACCTACATTATACCTAGTAACCCCTACCCTGCCCCCCCTATACCGCCGCCACCTATAATAAAGTTATTAACCCCTATCCTGCCGATCCCGTACCTCGCCCCAACTAAATAAATAGTTTAACCCCTAAACCGCCACTCCCGGACCCCGCCGCAACCTATATTAAACTTATTAACCCCTAATCTGCCCCCCCTACACCGTCGCCACCTATAATAAATTTATTAACCCCTATCCTGCCCCCCCTACACCGCGGCCACTGTAATAAAATTATTAACCCCTAAACCTAAGTCTAACCCTAACACCCCCCTAACTTAAATATTAATTAAATACATCTAAATAAATTTAACTCTTATTAACTAAATGAATCCTATTTAAAACTAAATACTTACCTTTAAAATAAACCCTAATATAGCTACAATATAAATAATAATTATATTGTAGCTATCTTAGGATTTATTTTTATTTTACAGGCAACTTTCAATTTATTTTAACTAGGTACAATAGCTATTAAATAGTTATTAACTATTTAATAGCTACCTAGTTAAAATAAAGAGAAATTTACCTGTAAAATAAAAACAAACCTAAGTTACAATTACACCTAACACTACACTATACTTTAATAAATTATTCCTATTTAAAACTAAATACTTACCTGTAAAATAAACCCTAAGATAGCTACAATGTAATTAATGATTACATTGTAGCTATTGTAGGATTTATATTTATTTTACAGGTAGCTTTGTATTTATTTTAGCTAGTTAGAATAGTTATTAAATAGTTATTAACTATTTAATAACTACCTAGCTAAAAGAAATACAAAATTACCTGTAAAATAAATCCTACCCTAAGTTACAATTAAACCTAACACTACACTATCATTAAATTAATTAAATAAATTAGCTACAAATAACTACAATTAAATTAAATTAAATAAACTAACTAAAGTACAAAAAATAAAAAAAGCTGTTACAAAAAATAAAAAAAATAAGTTGCAAACATTTAAAAAATATTACATCAATTTTAAGCTACTTACACCTAATCTAAGCCCCCTAATAAAATAACAAAGCCCCCCAAAATAAAAAAATGCCCTACCCTATTCTAAATTAAAAAGTTACCAGCTCTTTTACCTTACCAGCCCTTAAAAGGGCCTTTTGCGGGGCATGCCCCAAAGAATTCAGCTCTTTTGCCTGTAAAAATAAAATACAACCCCCCCCAACATTAAAACCCACCACCCACATACCCCTAATCTAACCCAAACCCCCCTTAAATAAACCTAACACTACCCCCCTGAAGATCATCCTACCTTGAGTCGTCTTCAGCCAGCTGACCACCGATGGAACCGAAGAGGAGATCCGGAGCGGCAGAAGTCTTCATCCAAGGGGCGCTGAAGAAGTCTTCCACCCGATTGAAGTCTTCATCCAAGCCGCGTCTTCAATCTTCATCCATCCGGAGCGGAACGGAGCTATCTTCAGACGAGCCGACGCGGATCCATCCTCTTCTTCCCGACGACTAACGACGAATGAAGGTTCCTTTAAGGGACGTCATCCAAGATGGCGTCCCTTCAATTCCGATTGGCTGATAGGATTCTATCAGCCAATCGGAATTAAGGTAGGAAAAATCTGATTGGCGGATTCCTATGGGATCCGCCGCCTCCAGGGCAGCGGTTTGAAAACCAGGTACGCTGGGCCGGAAAAGTGCCGAGCGTACCTGCTAGTTTTTTGATAACTAGCAAAAGTAGTCAGATAGTGCCGCACTTGTGTGCGGAACATCTGGAGTGACGTAAGAATCGATCTGAGTCCGGCGGATCGAAGCTTACGTCACTAAATTCTACTTTTGCCGGTGTCTAGGGCTTGATAACTAAGGCGAATCAGCCTCGCCTCAAATACGCTGCGTAATTCCAGCGTATTTGAGGTAGACACGTTGATAACTAGAGGCCTAAATCATTACAATACAGAGAAATATTTGCTGTACTACTTAGCTGCAAAAGAAAGAGGGATAATTGGGGGTCATTGGTCCCTTTATAGGATTTACCATTACTAAAAATAAACATGAGCTTCTCCCATTGTTTTGTAAAAAAACAGCGTTACACTCACCCTAGCTGTTAGGAAAGCATATCGCTAACACAGCACCTCCGGTCGCCCACGGCACAGTGCTCTTCTCCAATGAGGTGACGTTTAGACCTCTAGCCGTACTAGGATGTCAGCTGACATGCACGGCTATTGGTCTAGAGGTGGAAACGTCACCTTATTGAAGAAAGCGCTGTGCCGTGGGCGCCGGAGCCGATGTGTTAGTGATATGCTTTCCTAACAGCTAGGGTGAGTGTAACGCTGTTTTTTTTACAAAAGATGAGAGAAACTCATGTTTATTTTTAGTGATGGTAAATCCTAGCGTTTGTTATACGCTTGGATTTACCATCACTTTAAATCATTAAATAGTAAATATTAAAGTAATAAATAATTAATAATGATATTAATATGATATTGTTAAAAATTAAGAAAATCAGTTTTGAAAAGGATTATGTACAGCTTCCAGGCTCTCTGACCGACTTGACTATACAATGTTAAAAATCAGCTCACTTGGCTTATAAGAGTCCTAAAAGTGAAAAATAGAGAGACTAAACTATTTTTTATTAATGCTTATAGAGACACGAAACAAAATTTTACTGAACACATCGGCTGAACAGCAACAAAGGCATATATGTGCAGCCACTAATCAGCAGCAAGCACCAGTGGCACATTGCTGCTCCTGAGTATACCTAGGTATGCTTTTAACAAAGGATACTAAGAGAACAAAGCAAACTAGAAAATATTAATACATTGGACAGTTGTTTAAAATTGCTTGCTCTTTTTGAATCATGAAAGTTTAATTTTTACTTTACTGTCACTTTAAAAACTTGCAAGGAGAAAAGATCATGCAATACTTATTTTTTTAAAGTATTACATTGTAATGAAGGTGTGTCTACTTCAGAATTCTTCATAGCAAGATAAACAGCTCTCAAACTAAAATTTGCCTTTCTAAATTCTTTTTAGGGACCAGCACTTACTGGTGAGACTTCTTTGATTATTTCACCATAATGGAGAGATATAGATAATCAGGCCCTAAGACATTTCTGAATTAGTAGAACTAAACAGGTAATTACATTGTTTTATATGAATAATTTAAGCACAAACAAATCTTTTAGGGAAGGTAATTTGCATAGAGATGACTGAGGACTACATTTTGCTTTGTGACATCATGATAAAAAGGAAAACTGCAAGAAATTTTACTGCAAGATAGGCTATCTCACTATAACAGAAATGGGGCAAACATAAACGTACCTCTTGCACACTGTAAATTAGATAGATGAGGCCCAACAGGTGTAAATGTACATCTTTTATTAGCTATAAAAATGGAGAAAGAAAATTTCTTGCTATTTTGAGTATGGACTGTCCATTTGGATGGGGCAAGGCTGTTATACTGGAGGAAAGTTCTCTTCTGCAAAAGGCACAAGCAGGAAAAAAGAGTTTGCACAGTTTGTATACTGCATGGGTACCATCCAGTAGAACAAACTTCTATAGCTATGTTTTAGCACCTATTCTTCCTTGATGAGTATGCTAATGATCCTAAGGGGTTTTGTCTTCTTTACGGTGATGGGAACAGCTTGACTGTAACCCGACAGTACCAAAGATAAGTATAAATGCTCCTCCACTAACAAACCCATACAGGTTAAATGTATACCTGGGGTTAGCTGTAAAAATCCTTTCAAAGCAAAATGTGCTGGTAATTTGATACTATCGCTTTGAATTGGAGTAGACTGACATAACTTAGGAATGTTCTTCTCTTTTATCAGGCACAAGTGGGCCATGGTGGGTTCCCAGTCAAACTCCTCTTATTGTTTTTGTTTATTAACTGTCTGGCTCTGCTGGTTATCTTCAATTTGAGTGCAATTACCATATGATATGTTAGAACAATTTATTATTGCATTTTTTCTTACATATAACTACACTATATGGCCAAAAGTATTTGGATAACCCTACTTATAAAATTCAGGTGTTTCAGCCACACCCATTGCTAACAGGTGCAAAAAAATAAGCACATAGCCATTAATCTGCATAGAGAAATATTGGCAGTACAATGAGTTGTACTGAAGAGCTCAGTGACTTAAAAAGTGGCGTTGTCATAGGATGTCACCTTTGCCACAAGTGACATCCACAGAATACCAAAAAATACATATTTCTTCTGTTAAGTGTGATCAGTCCACGGGTCATCATTACTTCTGGGATATTACTCCTCCCCAACAGGAAGTGCAAGAGGATTCACCCAGCAGAGCTGCATATAGCTCCTCCCCTCTACGTCACTCCCAGTCATTCTCTTGCACCCAACGACTAGATAGGATGTGTGAGAGGACTATGGTGATTATACTTAGTTTTATATCTTCAATCAAAAGTTTGTTATTTTAAAATAGCACCGGAGTGTGTTATTATCTCTCTGGCAGAGTTTGAAGAAGAATCTACCAGAGTTTTTGTTATGATTTTAGCCGGAGTAGTTAAGATCATATTGCTGTTTCTCGGCCATCTGAGGAGAGGTAAACTTCAGATCAGGGGACAGCGGGCAGATGAATCTGCATAGAGGTATGTAGCAGTTTTTATTTTCTGACAATGGAATTGATGAGAAAATCCTGCCATACCGATATAATGTCATGTATGTATACTTTACACTTCAGTATTCTGGGGAATGGTACTTCACTAGAATTACACTGTATGAAATACATAAAGCTGTTTAATAACTAGAGATTATGTTTAACGTTTTTGCTGGAATGTAAAATCGTTTTCATTTGCTGAGGTACTGAGTGAATAAATGTTTGGGCACTATTTTTCCACTTGGCAGTTGCTTAATCTGTTTTCTGACAGTTTCTGTTCTCCCTCACTGCTGTGTGTGAGGGGGAGGGGCCGTTTTTTGGCGCTTTTACTACGCATCAAATATTTCAGTCAGCAACTCATTGTATTCCCTGCATGATCCGGTTCATCTCTACAGAGCTCAGGGGTCTTCAAAACTTATTTTGAGGGAGGTAATTTCTCTCAGCAGAGCTGTGAGAATTATAGTTTGACTGAGATAAGAAACGTTTATTCTGTAATTTGTTTCCTGCTTTCAGAATTTGTTATCTTTGCTAATGGGATTAAACCTTTGCTAAAGTTGTGTTGTTTACAAGGATTGAGGCTATAACTGTTTCAATTTATTAATTTTCAACTGTCATAAATCTTCTGTGCTTCTTAAAGGCACAGTACGTTTTAATATTATTCTAATTGAATTGTATTTCCAAGTTGCAAGTTTATTTGCTAGTGTGTTAAACATGTCTGATTCAGAGGATGATACCTGTGTCATTTGTTGCAATGCCAAAGTGGAGCCCAATAGAAATTTATGTACTAACTGTATTGATGCTACTTTAAATAAAAGTCAATCTGTACAAATTGAACAAATTTCACCAAACAACGAGGGGAGAGTTATGCCGACTAACTCGCCTCACGTGTCAGTACCTACATCTCCCGCTCAGAGGGAGGTGCGTGATATTGTAGCGCCGAGTACATCTGGGCGGCCATTACAAATCACATTACAGGATATGGCTACTGTTATGACTGAGGTTTTGGCTAAATTACCAGAACTAAGAGGTAAGCGTGATCACTCTGGGGTGAGAACAGAGTGCGCTGATAATATTAGGGCCATGTCAGACACTGCGTCACAGGTGGCAGAACATGAGGACGGAGAACTTCATTCTGTGGGTGACGGTTCTGATCCAAACAGACTGGATTCAGATATTTCAAATTTTAAATTTAAACTGGAAAACCTCCGTGTATTACTAGGGGAGGTGTTAGCGGCTCTGAATGATTGTAACACAGTTGCAATACCAGAGAAAATGTGTAGGTTGGATAAATATTTTGCGGTACCGACGAGTACTGAGGTTTTTCCTATACCTAAGAGACTTACTGAAATTGTTACTAAGGAGTGGGATAGACCCGGTGTGCCGTTCTCACCCCCTCCGATATTTAGAAAAATGTTTCCAATAGACGCCACCACAAGGGACTTATGGCAAACGGTCCCTAAGGTGGAGGGAGCAGTTTCTACCTTAGCTAAGCGTACCACTATCCCGGTGGAGGATAGCTGTGCTTTTTCAGATCCAATGGATAAAAAGTTAGAGGGTTACCTTAAGAAAATGTTTGTTCAACAAGGTTTTATATTGCAACCCCTTGCATGCATTGCGCCGATCACGGCTGCAGCGGCATTCTGGATTGAGTCTCTGGAAGAGAACATTGGTTCAGCTACTCTGGACGACATTACGGACAGGCTTAGAGTCCTTAAACTAGCTAATTCATTCATTTCGGAGGCCGTAGTACATCTTACTAAACTTACGGCGAAAAATTCAGGATTCGCCATTCAGGCACGCAGGGCGCTGTGGCTAAAATCCTGGTCAGCTGATGTTACTTCTAAGTCTAAATTGCTTAATATACCTTTCAAAGGGCAGACCTTATTCGGGCCCGGGTTGAAAGAGATTATCGCTGACATTACAGGAGGTAAAGGCCATGCCCTGCCTCAGGACAAAGCCAAAGCCAAGACTAGACAGTCTAATTTTCGTTCCTTTCGTAATTTCAAAGCAGGAGCAGCATCAACTTCCTCTGCACCAAAACAGGAAGGAGCTGTTGCTCGCTACAGACAAGGCTGGAAACCTAACCAGTCCTGGAACAAGGGCAAGCAGACTAGGAAACCTGCTGCTGCCCCTAAAACAGCATGAATTGAGGGCCCCCGATCCGGGATCGGATCTAGTGGGGGGCAGACTTTCTCTCTTCGCCCAGGCTTGGGCAAGAGATGTTCAGGATCCCTGGGCGCTAGAGATAATATCTCAGGGATACCTACTGGACTTCAAATACTCTCCTCCAAGAGAGAGATTTCATCTGTCAAGATTGTCAACAATCCAGACAAAGAAAGAGGCGTTTCTACGCTGCGTACAAGAGCTCTTGTTAATGGGAGTAATCCATCCAGTTCCACGATCGGAACAGGGACAGGGGTTTTACTCAAATCTGTTTGTGGTTCCCAAAAAAGAGGGAACTTTCAGACCAATCCTGGACTTAAAGATCCTAAACAAATTCCTAAGAGTTCCATCGTTCAAGATGGAGACTATTCGGACAATTTTACCTATGATCCAAGAGGGTCAGTACATGACCACTGTAGATTTAAAAGATGCTTACCTTCACATACCGATTCACAAAGATCATTATCGGTACCTAAGGTTTGCCTTCCTAGACAGGCATTACCAGTTTGTGGCTCTTCCATTCGGATTGGCTACAGCTACAAGAATCTTCACAAAGGTTCTGGGTGCTCTTCTGGCGGTACTAAGACAGCGGGGAATCTCGGTAGCTCCATACCTAGACGACATTCTGATACAAGCTTCAAGCTTTCAAACTGCCAAGTCTCATACAGAGTTAGTGCTGGCATTTCTAAGGTCACATGGATGGAAGGTGAACGAAAAGAAAAGTTCACTCGTTCCACTCACAAGAGTTCCCTTCCTGGGGACTCTTATAGATTCTGTAGAAATGAAGATTTACCTGACACAGGACAGGCTAACAAGACTTCAAAGTGCTTGCCGCACCCTTCATTCCATTCAACACCCGTCAGTGGCTCAATGCATGGAGGTAATCGGCTTAATGGTAGCGGCAATGGACATAGTACCCTTTGCACGCTTACACCTCAGACCACTGCAACTGTGCATGCTAAGTCAGTGGAATGGGGATTACTCAGACTTATCCCCTTCTCTGAATCTGGATCAAGAGACCAGAAATTCTCTTCTATGGTGGCTTTCTCGGCCACATCTGTCCAGGGGGATGCCATTCAGCAGACCAGACTGGACAATTGTAACAACAGACGCCAGCCTTCTAGGTTGGGGTGCCGTCTGGAATTCTCTGAAGGCTCAGGGACAATGGAGTCAGGAGGAGAGTCTCCTGCCAATAAACATTCTGGAATTGAGAGCAGTTCTCAATGCCCTCCTGGCTTGGCCCCAGTTGACAACTCGGGGGTTCATCAGGTTTCAGTCGGACAACATCACGACTGTAGCTTACATCAACCATCAGGGAGGGACAAGAAGCTCCCTAGCTATGATGGAAGTATCAAAGATAATTCGCTGGGCAGAGTCTCACTCTTGCCACCTGTCAGCAATCCACATCCCGGGAGTGGAGAACTGGGAGGCGGATTTCTTAAGTCGTCAGACTTTTCATCCGGGGGAGTGGGAACTTCATCCGGAGGTCTTTGCCCAAATACTTCGACGTTGGGGCAAACCAGAGATAGATCTCATGGCGTCTCGACAGAACGCCAAGCTTCCTCGTTACGGGTCCAGATCCAGGGATCCAGGAGCAGTCCTGATAGATGCTCTGACAGCACCTTGGGACTTCAGGATGGCTTACGTGTTTCCACCCTTCCCGTTGCTTCCTCGATTGATTGCCAGAATCAAACAAGAGAGAGCATCAGTGATTCTAATAGCACCTGCGTGGCCACGCAGGACTTGGTATGCAGACCTGGTGGACATGTCATCCTGTCCACCTTGGTCTCTACCTCTGAAACAGGACCTTCTGATACAGGGTCCCTTCAAACATCAAAATCTAACTTCTCTGAAGCTGACTGCTTGGAAATTGAACGCTTGATTTTATCAAGACGTGGGTTTTCTGAGTCAGTTATTGATACCTTAATACAGGCTAGGAAACCTGTTACCAGAAAGATTTACCATAAGATATGGCGTAAATACCTATATTGGTGTGAATCCAAAGGTTACTCTTGGAGTAAGGTTAGGATTCCTAGGATATTGTCTTTTCTACAAGAAGGTTTAGAAAAGGGTTTATCTGCTAGTTCATTAAAGGGACAGATCTCAGCTCTGTCCATTCTGTTACACAAACGTCTGTCAGAAGTTCCTGACGTCCATGCTTTTTGTCAGGCTTTGGCCAGGATTAAGCCTGTGTTTAAAACTGTTGCTCCACCATGGAGTTTAAACCTTGTTCTTAATGTTTTACAGGGCGTTCCGTTTGAACCCCTTCATTCCATTGATATAAAGTTGTTATCTTGGAAAGTTCTATTTTTAATGGCTATTTCCTCGGCTCGAAGAGTCTCTGAATTATCAGCCTTACATTGTGATTCTCCTTATTTGATTTTTCATTCGGATAAGGTAGTCCTGCGTACTAAACCTGGGTTCTTACCTAAGGTAGTTACTAACAGGAATATCAATCAAGAGATTGTTGTTCCTTCTTTATGCCCAAATCCTTCTTCAAAGAAGGAACGTCTACTGCACAACCTGGATGTAGTCCATGCTCTAAAATTTTACTTACAGGCAACTAAGGAATTTCGACAAACGTCTTCTCTGTTTGTCATTTACTCTGGGCAGAGGAGAGGTCAAAAAGCTTCCGCTACCTCTCTTTCTTTTTGGCTTCGTAGCATAATTCGTTTAGCTTATGAGACTGCTGGACAGCAGCCTCCTGAAAGAATTACAGCATATTCTACTAGAGCTGTGGCTTCCACTTGGGCCTTCAAGAATGAGGCCTCTGTTGAACAGATTTGCAAGGCTGCAACTTGGTCTTCGCTTCATACTTTTTCCAAATTTTACAAATTTGACACTTTTGCTTCATCGGAGGCTATTTTTGGGAGAAAGGTTCTTCAGGCAGTGGTTCCTTCTGTATAAAGAGCCTGCCTATCCCTCCCGTCATCCGTGTACTTTTGCTTTGGTATTGGTATCCCAGAAGTAATGATGACCCGTGGACTGATCACACTTAACAGAAGAAAACATAATTTATGCTTACCTGATAAATTCCTTTCTTCTGTAGTGTGATCAGTCCACGGCCCGCCCTGTTTTTTAAGGCAGGTAAATATTTTTTAATTTATACTCCAGTCACCACTTCACCCTTGGCTTTTCCTTTCTCGTTGGTCCTTGGTCGAATGACTGGGAGTGACGTAGAGGGGAGGAGCTATATGCAGCTCTGCTGGGTGAATCCTCTTGCACTTCCTGTTGGGGAGGAGTAATATCCCAGAAGTAATGATGACCCGTGGACTGATCACACTACAGAAGAAAGGAATTTATCAGGTAAGCATAAATTATGTTTTTATATGTTCTGTTTGACTTGGATAAGAGTGAAGCTGAAAAGACCTTTAAGCCCTAGCAAACCTTCAGCTTAGCACTTGAGCAACAGCCTACATGAAAGTTTCAAAGTGCCCCCATAGAAGTCTATTATGTGAAGAATTTAGCGTACCTGCACTATCTGACATCCCTAGGCTTTTGCTAAAGCACTAATATACAGATGCGGCCGAAAGTATTGGTACTCTTCCACCTTTTTTAGGAAAACGCACAATTTTCTCTGAACTTAGTAAAAATTTACTAAATTATTTGGCATCCACAATTATTTATTTCAAATGTAATAGAACAGAAACATCACTTTTGATTTCCGACTTCACTTTAAACAATAAAACAAATGAGAATGGCATGCACAAAAATATTGGTAGTAACCTTAATATTTTGTAACACAGCTTTTGGAAACAATAACTGCAATCAATTGTTTTCTGTTGCTCTGAAGAAGATTTTTACACTTTTAGAATGGCATTTCGGCTCACTCTTCTTGAGCAAATTGCTCCAGTTCTCTCAGGTTTCATGGGTGCCTTTTCCCAACTACAAGTTTCAGCTCTTTCCACAGATGTTCGATGAGATTCAGAGCTAGATTCAAAGAAGGTCACTTCGCAATGTTCCAAAATTTTCTTCTCATCCATTCTTTGGTGCATTTTGAGATATGTTTCGGGTTATTATCCTGTTGGAGGATCCATGACCTGTGACTGAGAAACAGCTTTCTGACACTGGGCAGCAATAAACCCCAAAATATCACTGAGCCTCTTCAATGTTTCACGGTAGGGATGGTGTTCTTTTCTTTGAAAGGTTCTTTTTTCCTTCTGTAAATATGGAGTTGTGATTTCCCCAAAAAACTCTGCTTTTGTTTTGTCTGTGCAAAGGACATTCTCCCAGAAGGACTGTGTTTTGTCAACATTTATTTTGGCAAACTCCACATGTTTTTTTTTGTGTTTCTCTCTTAGAAGTGGGATCTTTGTAGGTCTTCTACCATGGAGTCCATTTTCATTCATACAGAGACGGATGGTGCAATATGGAAATGTTGCACCTTGAGCTTCAATGTCGTCTTGAATCTGTTTTGAAGTTGTCCTTGATTCTTTCTCCACCATTCGAACAATCTTTCTCATCATTCTTGAGTCGATTTTCCTCTATTTACCATGTCCAGTGATGCTGGATTCAGTCCCATGTGCCTTTTTAATAAAGTTGGCAGCAGTGCTCACAGGAACATCACGCTCTTTAGAGATGGTCTTGTAGCCTTTACATTGACCCTGCTTGACTATTACCTTCTTTCTTTCCTCAGACAACTCTCTTTTCCATGTTCAGGGTGATACACAACAGCAGGGTGAGCGTTTTTTTTCCCATTTAAACCGGATGAATGAGTGATTACAAGATTGTAGATTCCTGTGATACTAATTAAAGGAGAATAGTCTGCTTGAATTTTCACTACAAACAATTCTTTATTGTAACTTCTAAATGGTATAGTGTTGTCCAGGTTATCTTAGAATGTCTTTAAAATGCAAGGGTACCAATACTTTCAGGGCAGATTTGTATTACTTTCAACTTGTAATGTGAGCACAAAAATAAAAGCACTATTTAACTTGAATGGTGCTCCACTCATAATCTAGACCATAGTTACCTTCTTTAAAAATAAAATAGTCTTTTTAAAGAAGGTTAATCTGCCCTATGACTGCTTTTTAAAAATGTGGCTAAGGTGCACCTTTAAAGTAGTTTTGTAAAACACACTGTTATATGCAACAGTGCAATAAAATGTTCTAAAATATAATATTTAAAAAGCATGTGAAATCCATGTAGCTAACAGGTCTAAATGGAAAACATAAGCTTTCTTTGATTCTAAAAGAAAAATGTAATTATATTTGCTACAAAAATAAATACAGAGGAAAATACTTTTTTAAATAGCACATAGCTGTAAACCCTTAGAAGATGCAGAAGATGGCACTGTAAGCTTGTTAAATAAATATCTGAGCTGCAAGGAAGACTTGTATATCACTGCAGATATTCCCTTCCTACTGATCAACAAAAATAAACTTTCTCTAGCTGCCTTTTTTATGTTAATGTGGGTTAGCTTTTAGCATATTAGGATGAAAGGTAATGCAAATGTGATCTTTCAAGCATCTAACCTGTCAGAATAATTATGAATAATTGCTATTTAAAATGTGTATTTTTCTGTATGCTAAAATACAACAAAGAAGATATTCTTGATGGACAATTTCATTGATATTTTTCTTCGAATGTGAATTTAAGGGATGCAGTTGCTAGAATTTCTGGAAAATGTGAATGCTAAATTTTATGCACTTTTTGAAATACAGTCTCATGGGAATTCTGTACCAAAATCTGTTTTAGAGTTATGTGAAGTAATTGAGTACTGCAACATAGGAATAGCTAACAGAGACTTCCAAACACACAAGACAAATGTGCAATTGAAACTGCCTTCACCTTTCCTAATTTAATATAAAATCTTTCAGATGCATTTTTTTATAAAGACAGGACTTTTTTTGGCTCAGGATTTATTGCCATATCTGCATATATGTATTATACATATATATGGCATGTATGTTGGATTAAAAATAATCTTTAGATTTATAACAAAAAAATACATAAATCTTAGTGTTCATACCTACAATGTAGCAATTGTGTGAGTGGGGTTGTCACCCATGATGTTCATAATATTCATTGTAACGTCTGTACAGGGAATTTAGACATTTAACAGTTTGAAAATATAATTTATTTCTGACTATGAAAAGTTCACCTTTATATAAAAGTTCCTTCTGGATATAGCTTCAGAAATTGTATACAGCATTTGATGGAGACAAACCAATCGCGCTGTAGTTCTTTTTCTTGGAGGGATATTTCAGCACCATTGCTGAATGTATCCGTATGATGATCTGCCCTCTTTGTTTTGACGTACTACTGGACCTGGAACAAAATATGATGTCAGCATAGTAAATGGAACAAGAAAGTCATAATTAAAATTGTATTATCAAAATTTCTTCTTGGTATTCTTTATTAAAGAACTTACCTAGGTATTATCATAAATGTGCCTGTGTCTTGAGAACTATATGGCAATGGTATTTGCAGCAATATTTTTAACAATGTTTTAAATGCTGTGGCCCTCTATTGCTCAACAATATATAACATTGTTACTCTTGTCATGTAGTACTCATGACACTCACTTTCCTGGGCTTACCTAGACTAGGATCGAAGGGGGTGTTAATACCATCTGGAGTACTGTTTTGATTTTTGACAAAGTGTTTTAGGTGCAGGAAGGACCCAGTCAAGATACATAAAGGCTCTGAAGAAAGCCTGTAATCACTGTTGGCGATACCGCTCTAAAGCAAAAAGAGATTACACACCTATACTGTATGTTAGATAATCTGAGGTCTGGGTCCTAATAGAGACTTTTTAGCCATTAATCTGTGCAGATATATTTTCATTTATTCTGTGGGCTCTCCGCTACAGTTGATTATAAAGTGTTTTGTAATCACTATTTGTAGTGTTCATTATCCTTCACTATTTAAAAGTAAGGATTTCCCTGACATTTTTTTGAACTTTAAAAAATATTACCAAAGGAAAAATTAAATTTTAAAATTGTGCAAAAATTGGATGTTCTGCCAAAATCATGAAAGTTTAATTTTGACTGTCCCTTTAAGAACATATAGGTGGATGAACTTTTGTATTTGTGAAAAAAAGAAGTATGCAGCTGTCTACACTTTAGCATACATTTTAAGGGAAGAATTAAAGGGACAGTGTACTGTAAAACTGTTTAATGTTTTTCCAATTATTGTTCTACCAGCTTTAGATTATAAAATGTATTGCTTCTTTAGGCTTATTTTAGTATTTGAAATAGCTGGTGTTGTTCTTTGAAACCATAATCCATCAAAATGGGTTGAGTATGCAGGAAAACCAGATATCCTTAGTTTATCACTTACTCTATACACACATGCTTCATTATATTATCTCTGCAAACCAAAGCCCAATACTAAGAACAAATGAATTTTAACATTTTATTGCTTATCTTTTCTACCTCCTACTGGGAGTGTAATTTCATCTGCTGGCTATGTTTACACATGTTTTCTTTAACCTGTACTTAAGTATAGCAACTTTCAGAATAGCTAGGGATACTACAGGAAAAATCAGCTATTTCAAATGCCGAAATAAATTGAAACAATGTAATACACTCCAGTAGTTAAAATGGATCATTAGGAACACATTAAAGAGGAGAGCAATCTAGGGTAAACTGTCCCTTGTTGTTATATCCAGTTTAACATAGCCTACATACCCTCTAAAAAGAAGTCCCCTACCCTAGTTTATGACATAAGTACATTGCTTGGCAGAAAGTACTACTATTTAGTGTACCTACTTGTGACATTGCTACCATTTAACATCATTCCCCAGGATCAAATTCCAGACCACTCATCTGCCTTCCTTTTTTATCATACCACTGATGCTATATAATACTAAAATTTATTTTCAATAAGTGAGTTAGTTACTATTGGAATCTTTGGTTCAGAGGTAGAAGTTTCAGTTAATTATTAATACTGCATAAAGACCAGGGGCTTGAGTCCATGGGTAAATCCAATGTTTATTCCCCAAAATACTATTGTGGGCCCATCCCTGTCCTTGTAACATATATTTCTCACAGCTGAGCAGTTATTAACCCACACTAAGCAGTGATAAACATAGTTATAGCTGTAACTTTCAAAACAGTTATTAACATAGAGAAGAATGTTATTCTCCTATGTACCTATAAGGATCATAGTGCAGCATATTAAATCCATACAAGGCTAATACCCTGTTTTATTTGGCAGCTATAAAAAGGCATAATACTGCAGACTAAGCCCATGCTCCCCTTGAATTGGCCTACTGTAATGAGCTCCAGTGCTATGAATTAGACCCAAATCTTGTGCAGACCCCTTTTAATGTATTTGGTAACTATTATGTCCCTTAATGTTGTAGATCAGATCTCACACCAGATGCACAATCTCTTAAATTGCAATCTTCAGCAACTCGTCAGACCTCAAACTAGATCCATGCACCCCTTAATTTTGTTGCCACTTATTCTACCCCCCCTCCTGTGTAGCAAGTTTGGCTTCATGTCCGTGCGCCTGTGCAGTTAGCCCTCTTATTAACCCCTTGACTTACAAACAAGGCTGCAGCAAGTTACATAATAAGTTGCAGCCCACTCTTGTAGCCAAGATGTTGGTAACACAGTAATGAAGCATGTACATAGGATATTTATTACTGACATTCTCTCATTCAATATAGAGAATCCAAATCTAATATTTAGAAATACAACTAAACATTCATTTACATTGTTTTACAGGACAAACATGTTCTTGCTGTGGTGTCAATAGACAAAATGCTGGACAAACTGAAAAAGTCTAATGAGTTTTTGGAGCTTATTCTTAAAGGACTAAATGATTACTTGGAAAAGAAGCGGCTGTTCTTCCCTCGATTCTTCTTCCTATCTAATGATGAACTTCTTGAGATTCTCTCCGAGACAAAGGACCCTACCAGGTAAAGTATGCATAATTAGTGTGTTCTGTATGGAATTTAAGTACATTTAAGCAAGCTGCTAGTATGTTATTAAAATTGTTTAGGAGTGATAAAGCTTCACGAAAGGGAAACAAAAAAGACATCTGAAACAAAGCACAGATCTTAATGTCCCATAGAATGTCAAATATGCATATTAAAACAACATCACAGTGTACTTTCATTATTTATTTTCTGTATTTTCCTGTAGTTTAACTGGAGTTAATATTGTATGGGACACAGTGTTTACTTAAAGGGACATAATAATCATAGGCTCAACCACTTGAAAGTGAAACAGCATATCTGTAAAAATCTAACAAGAAAATATCACCTGAACACCTGAAAAAAGAAGAAGATATTTTACCTAAAAAAATCTTCAGCTACAAGAGTAAGTGCTTTATTCTTCAGCTACTGTCAGCTACATGTAGAAAAGGAAACAGATAATCAGGTTCATCAGTGCTAATGCCACACTTTACTTAACCATGATCACATATGATTTCACATAAAATCTCATGAGATTTAATAGCGAACTACCTTAAACTGCTTAGGGAAATAGCATAACTGAGCCGGCACATGCCAGATGCACGCTCCCTTGCAAGTGCCAGGACTAGCATCCTGATTGGCTGCTTAAAGTCATTTTACAATGTGTGTGGCTACTGATTCAATTGTGAGGTAACATAATTTCCTTTTTTACGTAGAGATGTTCAGGTGATATTTTCTAGTAAGCTTTTTACAGGTATACTGCATCACTTGCTTCAACATTTGGGTATCATGTCTGACTCCCTTCAGTCAGGGCAGGTGTTCTGAACTTTAAAACAAAGCATTTTTTTAAAAATAAAGTTTAAATGCTTTTAAAACCTTATTATTTTTCTAATGACACGATGAGTCCACGGATCATCTAATTACTATTGGGAATATCACTCCTGCCCAGCAGGAGGCGGAAAAGAGCACCACAGCAAAGCTGTTAAATATCACCTCCCTTCTATCCAACCCCCAGTCATTCTCTTTGCCTACGTTAGTGTAAGGAAGTGGTAAAGTTAGGTGTCTGAAAAGATTCTTCAATCAAGAGTTTATTATTTTATTTGCAGTACTAGTATGTTCTGTTTTTCCTCCAGGGTGTAGCTGTAGTCCATTCAGTCTCTTCAGTAGAGCATTGGTGGCTTTTAAGCAAAGGGAACTTGTGGGACATAATTCTCACTGCGCCTCCCTCATATTTAAAAAAAAGTTGCTGCCCTTATTATTATTTTCCATAGGTCAATGTGAGGGAAATGACCTCTTCTAGTGTTGTAAGGGGGATTATGTATGGCAGTATTTCAGGCACTGGGGACTTGAGGAGAACTTGGCTCATTTTGGTGGTTTTGTTAATGTTTTTTTGCATTAAGATGTCTACTTAGACGTTATTTTTGACACACCCACGATGGGCAGGGCTTGTGTGAGGTAAAAATGTATCTCTTGTGCACTTGTTATTCTCTCACTTCCTGTATATGGAGGAGATATATCTGCATCTTAATGTTTTTCAAGTTTAACTCTCATTTGTTAGCCTGTCATTACTGAAACAGCTCCAGTTTGGATTCCAGTTTTAAAAAATAAAGCAGTTTCTTTTTAAGAAGGCACCTCAGCAAAGCTATTGCTGAGGTGTAGAGGCTGTTTGAGCTGTTATTAAGACGTTTTTATTAATATCTTGTAAAATAAAGCATTTTCGTTTTTGTATTTGTTCAAAGAAAAAAGCAGTTTCGTTTTTGCATTGCATCAAAAATAAAGCAGTTTAATTTTAAAATTTAAAGAAACAATAAGGTTTTTTTCTTTATTTAAATTGTTCATAATTTAATAATTTAATTATTTATATTTATTCTGTTAAGATGGACCAAGACTCTGTTACAGAGTACAGATGTCCTTTATGTTTGAATGCTTATATTGAACCACCAATTCCTTTTTGTTCCTCATGTGTTGAGAGAACATTAAATCTTAAGGATAGATTTTTTTGAACCTATATTGTCTAAGACAGATGCTGTCCAGGAGTCTTCTGACAATGTGCAAGATATGCCGCATTTTTCGACTCAGGTGTCCCAAATTTTAGTACCCATTAATTCCAGTGCCCTGCGCTTCCTCTCAAGCTCTGGCTGGGGTCTCCTTGCAAGACATTGCTTCCCTCATGTCTTCTGCAGTTTCTGATGCATTGTCTGCTTTTCCCATGCTACAGGGAAAGAGCAAGAGGAAGTCTAAAGAATTAGTGCGTAAGGTATCTGACTCGGTCGTGGCTATTCCTAAAGTTTCCTCTCATAAATCTGATGAGGAGGATTTTTCTGTAGCATCTGAGGGTGAAATCTCATATTCTGACAGTGTAATTCCTTCCTCTGATGCTGAAGTTGTATCCTTCAGGTTTAAGCTGGAACACCTCCGTTTACTACTCATGGAGGTTTTGGCTACTTTGGACGACTCTGACTCTACTGTCATTGTCAACCCTAAAAAGTCTAGTAAACTTAACAAGTATTATGATGTACCTTCCATGCTGGAATGTTTTCCCGTACCAGATCGGGCTTTAGAAATTATTGTTAAGGAATGGGAGAAGCCGGGTATTCCTTTTTCTCCTTCTCCTATTTTTAAGAAGATGTTTCCCATTGATGACTCTATCATGGAGTCTTGGCAAACGGTCCCCAAGGTGGAAGGGGCAATTTCCACTTTAGCTAAGAGAACTACTATTCCCATAGAGGATAGCTGTTCTTTTAAGGACCCTATGGATAAGAAACTGGAGGGTTTTCTTAAGAAAATGTATGTCCACCAGGGTTTACAATGGCAACCTGCGGTATGTATTGCTACCGTTTCTAGTGCGGCGGCATACTGGTTTGATGCTTTGTCTGATTGCTTTCAAACAGACATTCCCCTTGAAGAGATCCAGGACAGGATCAGGGCTCTTAAATTGGCCAATATTTTCATTTCTGATGCTTCCCTTCAAGTTATCAAGTTGGGAACTCGAAGAGCTTTATGGCTGAAATCTTGGTCTGCAGATGTGTCGTCTAATTCTAAGCTTTTGTCTATTCCTTACAAGGGTAAGACCTTGTTTGGCCCAGCTTTGGTTGAGATTATTTCTGAGATTACAGGAGGAAAGGGTCATTTCCTTCCTCAGGATAAGGAATCTAAGCTGAAGGGACGTCAGAGTAATTTTCGTTCCTTTCGAAACTTCAAGGATAAACCTTCCTCTCCCTCTACAAAACAGGATCAGTCCAAACCTTCCTGGAGACCCAACCAATCTTGGAATAAGGGAAAACAATCCAAGAAGCCTGCTAATGATTCAAAGTTAGCATAAAGGGTCTGCCCCTGATCCGGGACCTGATCTTGTGGGGGGCAGACTTTCCTTTTTCGCTCAGGCTTGGGTTCGAGATGTTCAGGATCCTTGGGCGATATACATCGTGTTCCAGGGATACAAACTCAAATTCAAGACCTTTCCCCCCAGGAGCAGATTTCTTCTCTCAAGATTATCTGTAGACCAGATAAAAAGAGAGGCGTTCTTACGTTGTGTTTGAGATCTATCTGAAATGGGAGTGATAGTTCCTGTTCCAGAACAGGAGCAGGGTCTGGGATTTTACTCCAATCTGTTTGTGGTTCCTAAGAAAGAGGGAACCTTCAGACCAATCTTGGATCTCAAGAGTCTAAACAAATTCCTCAGAGTACCGTCCTTCAAAATGGAAACTATTCGTTCTATTCTTCCCTTAGTTCAAGAGGGTCAATTTATGACAACAGTAGATTTAAAGGATGCGTACCTTCATGTTCCCATCCACAGGGATCATCACAAGTTTCTGAGATTTGCTTTTCTCCACAAACACTTCCAGTTTGTGGCTCTTCCTTTTGGACTAGCTACAGCTCCCATAATTTTTTCAAAGGTTCTGGGATCTCTGTTGGCAGTGCTCCAGTTACAGGGTATTGCAGTGGCGCCTTATCTGGACGACATTCTGGTTCAGGCCCAGTCTTTTCATCTAGCAGGCTCCCACACGGAGATGCTTGTATCCTTCCTGCGCTCTCATGGTTGGAAGGTGAATCTGGAAAAGAGTTTCTTAATTCCATCTACAAGGGTAGTCTTTTTGGTAACCATAATAGATTCTGTTTTGCTGAAAATATTTCTGACGGAGGTCAGAAAATCCAAGATTTTCTAATCTTGTCTGTCTCTTCAGTCCTCTCCTCTGCCATCAGTGGCTCAATGTATGGAGGTAATCGGTCTCATGGTAGCCGCCATGGATATTATTCCTTTTGCTCGTTTTCATCTCAGACCTCTGCAGTTATGCATGCTCAGACTGTGGAACGGGGATTACATGGATCTGTCTCTGCAAATTCATTTGGATCAGATGACAAGAGATTCTCTTCCTTGGTGGTTGTCTCAGGATCATCTCTCCCAGGGAACCTGTTTTCGCAGACCTACCTGGGTGATAGTGACTACGGACGCCAGCCTGACAGGTTGAGGAGCAGTCTGGGGCCTCTTAAGGGCTCAGGGGACATGGACTCGGGAAGAATCTGTTCTCCCCATAAACATTCTAGAGCTAAGAGCAATCTTCAATGCTCTTCTGGCCTAGCCTCAGTTAGCTTCTGCTCGGTTTATCAGATTTCAGTCGGACAACATAACCTCAGTGGCTTACATCAACCATCAGGGTGGAACTCTGAGTTCTTTGGCCATGAAAGAGGTGTCCAAGATTATTCAGTGGGCAGAGACCCACAACTGTTGTCTATCTGCGATCCACATTCCAGGAGTGGACAATTGGGAAGCTGATTTTCTGAGCAGACAGACTTTTCACCCGGGGGAATGGGAATTGCATCCGGAAGTATTTTCCAACTTGATTCTCAAATGGGTCCAGCCGGATCTAGATCTCATGGCATCTCGTCAGAATGCCAAGCTCCCGAGGTACGGGTCGAGGTCCAGGGACCCTCAGGCAGTTCTGATAGATGCTCTGGCAGTTCCTTGGAATTTCAATCTTGCATACCTATTTCCTCCGTTCGCTCTCCTTCCTCGGGTCATTGCTCGGATCAAGCAAGAGAGGGCGTCGGTGATTCTCATTGCTCCGGCGTGGCCTTGCAGGATTTGGTATGCAGACCTAGTGGAGATGTCATCTCTCCCTCCTTGGAAACTTCCGCTAAGAAAGGATCTTCTACTTCAAGGGCTCTTCCTTCATCCAAATCTAGTTTTTTTGAAGCTGACTGCTTGGAGATCGAATGCTTAATTTTATCTAAGTGTGGTTTTTCAGCTCCTTGAAAGGTCAAATTTCTGCCTTATCTATTTTGTTACATAAACGTCTGGCAGAGGTACCAGATGATCAATCGTTCTGTCAGGCCTTGGTCAGAATCAGGCCTGTGTTCAAACCTGTTACTCCTCTCTGGAGTCTTAATCTTGTTCTTAAGGTTCCTCAGCAGGCTCCTTTTGAACCTATGCATTCCTTAGATATTAAGTTGTTATCTTGGAAGGTTTTGTATCTTGTTGCTATTTCTTCTGCTCGTAGAGTCTCTGAACTCTCGGCTTTGAGTCTCCCTATCTTATCTTTCACTCGGATAAGGTTGTTTTACGTACTAAATTGGGTTTTCTTCCTAAAGTAGTTTTAGATCGGAACATTAATCTATAGATTGTTGTTCCTTCTTTATGTCCTAATCCTTCTTCTCATAAGGAACGTCTTCTGCACAACCTAGATGTGGTTCGTGCTCTAAAATTCTATTTACAGGCGACTAAGGATTTTCGTCAGTCTTCTGCTCTATTTGTAGTTTTCTCTGGGAAACGTAAGGGGCAGAAAGCTACGGCTACTTCTCTTTCTTTGTGGCTGAAGAGTATAATTTGCTTCGCCTATGAGACTGCTGGACAGCAGCCTCCTGAGAAGGTTACGGCTCATTCTACGAGGGCTGTTTCCTCTTCCTGGACATTCAAAAATTAAGCTGCAGCACTGGATGAAAGATGCAAGGGTCTGTCAGGAGACCCGAAACTCATTTACCTTTTATATACACACACTAATTACAAGCAAACAGATCACAGGTGAGGATGGTTACCTTTAATAGCCATTCAAACCGCTTTGTGTCAACTTGTGTACATGTTATCAGGCTAAAATCACCAGAGTATGTAAACTTTTGATCAGGGTCATTTGGGTAGTTTATGTTGTCATTATGATTTAAAAAGAGTAAACACAGTTGATTGATAAAAAATGGCTTCAGCCAAACACTAACCATGAGTGAATGAAAAGTTTTTGTGTTATCATTCATATTCTCTGAAAAATGGCCAAGAAAACATACATTCTGCCAGGGTATGTAAAGTTATGAGCACAGCTATATATATATATATATATATATATATACATACATATATATAATGGTGATAATTAGCCCTGTTATTAGACCCATATCTCCCCCTTGGAATTTGAATCTGGTTTGTTCTGTTTTGCAAGGTCCCCCCTTTAAACTTATGCACTCCTGTGACCTAAAGTTATTTAATGGAAGTTTCTCTTTCTTCTAGCCATTTCTTCCACTAGAATGGATTCTGAATATCTGCCCTGTCTTCTGATCACACCTTCTTGATTTTTCATCAAGATAAAGCGGTCCTCTGGACTAAATATGATTTTCTACCGAAGATAATGTTTAGGTTCAGTAAATATTAATCAGGAAATTGTTCTTCTTTCACTGTGCCCAAATCCTTCTAACCCTTAAAATTCAGGCTAATAAAGACTTTAGACAAACTTGTAGCTTGTTTGTCCACTTTTCAGGTCCCAAAAATGGTCAAAAAGCTACAGTGGTGGCCTTGGCATCATGGCTAAAACAGACTATTCGTAAAGCTTACTTGGTTGTGGGAAAACCGCCTCCAAAAAGAGTAACTGCTCAATCTACTAGATCTGTATCTACTACTTGGGCCTTCAAAAATGACGCCTCCTTGTAACAGATTTGCGAGGACACAACTAGGTCTCTCTTCATACCTTTTCTAAATGTTATCATTTTGATATTTATGCTTCTTCCGAAGTTGCTTTTGGCAGGAAAGTGCTTCAGTCCACAGTGTTTGCGCGCCACTCCTAATCTGACCCAAATTTTTAACTGTGCAAAATTAAAAAAAAAAAAAACATTATTTTTTTGCCTATTTTTCCTGTAATTTAAATGAAAATTGTAGTGCATCCACTCTCCCCAAAGAGGCTGGAGTGCATTCTGTGGAATGCTGAACCCTGATGCACCTGCATGATGTACACTGACTAGTCAATTTTCACAGGAGCTTGTTTATATCTCTCCCTAACTGGCCACAGCAAATGAGGTAAGATAAACAACACTTAAAGAGACATTAAATGTTGATTAACATGTTACATAACTCTGCACTATGTACTGAATTTATCCCCTAAAACTATACTGGTGTGCTAAACCATTCACTTCTGCACTGCAGTTTTTTCAACTACATGTAGTGTGCTCCCGCGCTGGATAGAACAGCTAACAGCCATCAGGCTCGCTGTGATTAGACAGTGAGCCCCTGATGCGCTAGTTTAAAAAAACTGCAGGACAGAAGAGGATGGCTAAACTTACAAGGTAAATATAGTTTTATGGGCCAAATTAGGAATTTGGAAAAAAAAACACAAAAAAAACCAAAAGGTTATACGTAAAGGGACATGAAGCCCAAAAATGTTATTTCATGATTCAGACAGAGAATACAATTTTAAACAACTTTCCAGTTAACTTCTATTATTTGATTTGCTTCATTCTCTTGTTATCCTTTGATGAAATGTTTATCTAGGCAAGCTCAGGAGCAGCACAGAACCTAGGTTCTAGCTGTTGATTGGTGGTAGCATATATATGTCGATTGTGATTGGCTTACACATGTTCAGTTAGAAACCATTAGTGCATTGCTGAATCATGAGAGATTTTTTTGGGGGGTTTCATGTCCCTTTAAGTAACAATGTTTAATGTCCCTTTAAGTGACTTATCAAGTGTTGTGTCCCAAAACTCCAAAATTATGCATATTTTTCTAAACCAAAAAATTAGAATTATAAGTGTTTTTAAATCTGATGGGTCACCACTTATTATATTTAAAGGGATACTGAACCCAATTTTTTTTTCTTTCATGATTCAGATAGAGCATGCAATTTTAAACAGCTTTCTTCTTTCTCTTGGTATCTTTATTTGAAAAAGCAGGAATGTAAGCTTACGACCTGGCCCATTTTTGGTTCAGCACCCTGGATAGTGCTTGCTATCCATTTAGCCACCAATCAGCAAGCGCTACTCAGGTGCTGAACCAAAGATAGGCCGGCTCGTAAGCTACATTCCTGCTTTTTCAAATAAATATACCAAGAGAATGAAGAAAAATTGATAATAGGAGTAAATTAGAAAGTTGCTTAAAATTGCCTGTTCTATCTGAATCATTAAAGAAAAAAAATTGGGTTCAGTATCCCCTTAACTGTCTCTTCATAATATTTGAACAGGAATACAGCATCCAAGTAAGTAGGGGGAATATGAATAAATAAGTAGGCTACATCCTGTAAGGTCTCTACCACATTCAAGAAGTCATATCTGTTGCCCAGAAATAAGCACCTGAAAGGGTATTTGTCTTTACCTTTTTAACTTGATGGGGCCACTATTAAGGTCATTGTGATAAATATGCATACGCTTGTGCTTGACATTCTATGGAAAATTCAAATTCTCATCAATGCACAATTTGAATTAGGAAAATAAATTGTAATATACTTTTATTAGAAAAATAACATAGTTAAAGCAGTGCAGTACTGGGAACTAGCTCCAAATAGTAGTGCATTGGATACCAAGAGAACAAAGTAAATTTGATGATAGAAGTGAATTTATGTGTCTTAAAATCACCTGCTCTATCTGATTCATGAAAGTTTAATTTTGAATTTCATTTCCCTTTACAGATGTGTCTTATATAGTATGGTTATTTTATCTGATTTCATTTCAGAGTGCAACCCCATTTAAAGAAATGCTTTGAAGGAATTGCTAAAGTGGAATTTACAGATGTTCTGGATATCACACACATGAAAAGCAGTGAAGGAGAGGTGGTGCAACTGATAGATACAATCTCTACATCTAAAGCCAGAGGCCAGGTGGAAAAGTGGTTGTTGGAGCTGGAAGGCGCAATGATTAATTCGATTCACAAAGTATGATTTATTTGCTTCATGTCCATACACCACCCATTGCAATCACTGTTTTATTACTATTTTGATTATTTGAATTGTTGACTTATTGGGATCCATTTAAGAAGCTGTGAATGCAGTTTTGGAGCACTTTCATCAAATCACTGCTTCTTAAAGTGAATGTAAAGTATCATCAAGTAGTGCCCGGTTTTTAAAAATACTATTAAAAACAGGGGCACTTTCACTGATAAAACTTTACATTGCACCATATTTGTAGAAATACTTACCTCTTCGTCTTGAAAGCCGGATCGCTGATGATGTCGCTTCCCCTGCCCGTCACAAGCCTCTTCCTACGTCAGAAATGACAATTCCGGCCTTCCTCCAATCACAGCGTTGCTTTAGGCAATGCTTCCCCCGGGGGGAAAAGCCGTGATTGGAGGATGCCGGAATCGTCATTGCTGACGTAGGAAGAGGCTTGCGACGGGCTGGCGAAGCGCTGGAGCGGCTTTCAAGACGAAGAGGTAAGTATTTCTACAAATATGGTGCAATGTAAAGTTTCATCATGAAAGTGCCCCTGTTTTTAATAGTATTTTTAAAAAACGGGCACTACTTGATGAAACTTTACATTCACTTTAACTTGCTATGCCAACACTACAGTGACATTTGTTGTCAATCCCCACCCCCCCGGACTTCTCCGACCAGTGGGTTGCATTGCACAAGCAGTAGTGATGCCAGGTGGACAGGGGCAGAGATGTCCAGCCCTTGTTAATATTGTCTGTATTTAATTTTTTTTAATTATAGCAATATAGCCCCAATCTTTTTGTTTTACTGTATATATTTCTCATTATCACAAGCTCAGTTGATGATAAAGATTAATTTAAAATTCTCTGCTGTCTTCTGAATACAGATGTCCCTTTCTTGTCTGAGATTAAAAAACTTAAAAGATAGCACGTACTGTAATTACATTTGTGTAACATCTCAACATATATCAAATTATTATTATTATTATCGGTTATTTGTAGAGCGCCAACAGATTCTGCAGCGCTAATTACATTAAATTAAACATCTCTGTAAGAAATACTTGTGTATAGTACCAATTTTTTACATGGCAAACTTTAAAGGAACATTAAACACTAAATACATGCTAGATAGAATGATGCATTCCAAGAAAAGATTAGTCCATGAGTAACATGTAGATGTATTTTTTAAAGTTTCATTAGTTGTTTAAAAAGTGACAAAATAAGTGTAAAGTTTTAGTGTCTATAAAACACTGGGAGCTGCCATGTTGTAACTTGTGTTACCTTCTCTGCTGTGGCCAATTAGGGACCGTTATAAATAGGTCACTAGAGTGTGCAGCCAATGGTTGTGCTGGATTTAACAGTGTTCTGCACTTCCATTTCTAAAAGGAACTGAAAAGCTCACAATTTCAGAATGGAATTACAGGCAAAGAGGACAAAATAAATAATGAAAGTATATTGCAGAGTTGTTTTTTATATATATATATATATACAATTTATCATTTTATATTACCATCTCAAAGTGTTTAATGTCCCTTTAATGGATGTAAATGGGGCAATATAATATATGGAAGCAAGTCAAATGATTTTCATGAATTTCTTTTATGTAATTAAAGGTCATTGCTGAAGCAATTGAAGCCTACCCAAAAACAGAGCGTATAAACTGGGTGCGAGAATGGCCTGGCCAAACTGTGCTTTGTGTATCTCAATGTTATTGGACAAAAGAAGTTCAAGTTGCCATAAGAAACGGTCAACAGGTTTGGACACTTACATTCAAATTATTATTATTAATAATTTTATTATTATGATTATTATTATTGGTATAATTTTCTTTAAAATCACCCTTATTCTATTTTTCATTAGGTAAAGAGGGATAGGATTGTTACTTTTTTATGTTAAAAAGCTTTTAAGTCACAGCAATGTATTGACCTGCATCTGAGTATGTAAACTAGTTAGACATATCTTACATTTAGGGATAGATTACGAGTGGAGTGGTAGTTTGTGAACGCAAAATCGCATTACCCCATCGACTTCAAAGGAGCCAAAAAGTTGCGCAAACACAATTGTGGTTATTTAAAAGTGCAAGATAAAAAGATAATATTGCATATTTCATAATCCACTTTTCTGCACATAGCAGAATATGTTCCATTTATTCTTAAAGAGATATTTAAATATATATCTGCTGTATTTTTTAACAAATATATATTTATACATATATATATTTTTTTTCATACAAACATAATTATATATAGGTATAGATATATACAGATATTGATATATAAAGAAATATCTATTTAAAAATACATAGAACATAGTCCCCTTTGTGAACGTGAACTATTTAAAGTGCATACACAGAATAGTACTTTATTACATATGAATATTGCATAAATATGATCTCATATTCACATATTTAAATATCTATCTATCTATCTATCTATCTATCTATATCTATATATATATATATACATACATACACACACACATATATATACATATTTAGACATGTGTATGTATTGCTGCCTTTGCAGTCCTTTTTTTTCTGAGACCTCATATCTTTGAGCCCTTTTAAGTTTTTACTGCAATTTTTTTTTTTAATATAAAATAGTGTTATTGTAACTGTACTTTGTTATGTATGTTTGATGTGTTTTGTGACACTTTTTTGACTTGTGTAACAGTTAACCAGAGCTCTGAAGTCGTGGTAATCATTTTAGTGTAAATTCTTGATTGTGCTCACGCATTCACATTTACTTTCGACTTGTAATAAGAGCGGAATTGAACATTTGTGCAAATGATGGCGCTCCACTCGTAATCTAGCCCTTACTGTTTTATCTATACTGAAAAATTAGAAAACATGTTTATTGATGTGGATTCTCTAAGTGTTTCTTTATGTTTATAAGAAAAGTATGCATATGAATATCCTGTATTATAGGAAATAAAATGTAGATTTAGATGACTGTAATTGCAACTTGTTTGTGATTTCTTGTGCTTCTTTGTTTACTATTCCCATCAGGTTACAAAGTACGTAGAAGCAGGATGTTGACTTGTTATACATTAGTAGGTAGATAGATAGATAGATGGATAGATAGATCTATTTTCTTACTGTTTTATTTCATCATTACACTCTTCTATTTCTCTCTTGTCATTCAACCATAATCATGTTGTCTGTGACATACTCTGAAAAAACTGGCAAGTTTATAATATTCCCTTTTTTAATAAAGGTAACATATTTAATTAAAAAAAAACTAAACAAAAACAAAGCAAAAGAAAAGTAAATGTAAAGCTAGCTCTCTACATTCCCTGACATATTCAGGGGTATTGATATAACGTAATGAATCGATATAAGTCCTAATAAAATGAATAGACCAAAAATGAGTATCATTTGTTACTTTTTAATTGGAAGCACACTTGTAACTTATCTTTAGTAGAAAGGTCAGATTGATAACTTACTACTTTTATTGCAGTAAAGATATTTATTTTTCTTTTTTAAGACACGATGAGTCCACGGATCATCTTAATTACTAATGGGATATTCACCTCCTGGTCAGCAGGAGGAGGCAAAGAGCACCACCGCAGAGCTGTTAAATAGCTCCTCCCTTCCCTCCCACCCCAGTCATTGTCTTTGCCTACGTTAGTGATAGGAAAAAGTAAAGTGAGGTGTTAGATTAGATTCTTCAATCAAGAGTTTATTATTTTTAAAGTAGTACAAGATTGTGCTGCTTTGTTCTAGGGTGTAGCCATAGTCCATATCAGTCTCTTCAGTAGAGCTTTTGGTGGCTTTAGAGCATTGGGAACTTGTGGGACATAATTCTCACTGCGCCTCACATATATTTATGCTGCCCTAATCCTGATAGCCTAAGTAAGATTACTCAGGCTTTATCCTTTTTCCACAGGGCTATGTGAGGGAGAGGACCTCACAAACCTGCTGAGCTGCCCTGCTGCCGGGCAGATTTTAAAGGTAAGTGCTATCTTTTTATTCTGGGTCTGGGAAGATCTCAGAGGAGTGGAGCACTTTATTAAATTTCAGAGACATAACTTCATTTTCTATAAGGAAGGAGGACCCTGTGACAGCAAGTGGTATGCAGACACTGGGACTAAGATCTTAACCTCTATAACGGAGTATAGAGAACTCAGTAGGAGGGAGATCTGTTTTGTGGCAGGTTCAGTTTTACATCCCAATCGGTTTGTCTTTGGGCTAAGATGCTACCTATCACGGTAGCACTATTTTCACTGAAGTTTTTTCTAGAGCCTAAGTTTCTCCCGGTAGCTATTTTTAACTTTATGACAATTGCGACCGGGAGATCGATAGCGGTAATGCCCACGATGGGCGTAGCTTGGTTTGTGCGGTTTTGAGAGCGCACACTACTGTTTGATTGCTAGAGTAGAACGGCAGACTTACTGGTATCACGCCCATGGGGGGCGGAGCTATGTTTTGCACCGTTTTGGATGGCGCATTTCCTATTTTTCTTCCGATATCGGAAAGGAAGCCTGATAGCACAGTGTTCCTTATGCAATGTTCCTTATGTTCCAATGTTCCAAAATTATACAATGTTCATTATGTGGGACTGGACAGCGCCGCTGTTGCATTCCAGATCCGTTATGAATAAGAATTAGAACCAGTCTTTTCTTTCTATTCCTTGTAACTTTTTATAAATAAAGTTTTTTGGTTTTTTTCTGGTTTCAAATACAGATGGACACCTAAGCAATGGTTAGGCTGAGGTGTAGATAGGTACTAATAAAGTTATCCTTCTGCTGCTCAAAGAAATATAAAGTTTCTTTTTAAGTTTTAAAGAGACAGTAACGTTTTTTTTATGGTTAACTTTTATTACCAAATTTAACGTTCATTTGTTTAATTTATCCTTTATGTCTTAGGATGGAACAAGAACACACAAAAAATAAAGTTACTTTTTAAAATTTAAGGAGACAGTAACGTTTTGTTTTTGTTTTTTTATGTGTCAATTTTTTATTAAAAAAAAAAAAATTCTCTTTTTTCTGAACCTACTCCTTCTAAGGCAATTGCTGTCTAGGAGTCTGTTGACAATGGTCAATCTATGCCACAAATTTCTCTTATAGTGTCCCACGAAGCTTTATGGCCACATGCAGTGCCCTGCGCTTCCTTTCACACTCCACTCGGAGTGGCTCTGCATTTCATGCATTATATGTTTTTCCCACGAGGTAGAAAACATTACTAGAGTACTTATTTTCGAACATTTAGAATAGAAATTGATTGATTCAGTAGTTACTATTCCGAATGGTTCTTCCTTGTTTCCTGAAAGAGAAAGATACTTCGGGATTATCTGAGAGAGAATTCTCAGACTCAGATGGAATATTATCTTATTTGATCCTGAGGTTGTTTTTCTTTCAGTTTTTTTAGCTTGAACACCTCCATTTGTTACTTTAGGAGGTTTTATCTATCCTGGGCGACTCCGACATTACCGGTGTAATCTATCCTAGTGTGCCCAGTAAGTTATAAGGAATGGAAAGACGCATTCCCTATATTTAAAAGGATGTTTCCCATAGCCGACTCAGCTAAGGAGGCTGGGCATTCATTCCCTAGGGTGAAGGAGTGGTTTCCAGCTTTACTAGAGAACTTCTATAAACTTAGGGATAGTTGGGGTTTTCAAAGGTCCTATGGACAAAAATTAGAAAGAGGATGTACACTAGGGCTTCCAATGGCAACCAACTGTGTACTTTGCTAACATCACTAGTGTGACGGAATGTTGGTTTAATGCGTTGTCTGATTCTACTAAGTCAGAAACTCCCCTGGATAAAATCCAGGATAGGATAAAAGCTTTCAAAATGGCTAATTCCTTTATTTCAAATTTTTCCCTTCAAGTTATCAAACTGGGAACATAGGTTTCTCTGTTCCAGCTCACAGAGCCTTATGGTTAGAGCCTTGTTCTATGGATGTACGCTCTACGTCTAAGCTTTAGAGGTTCCTTACAAGAGGAAGACCTTGTTGGGACATGGCTTGACAAAAATAATCTCTTTCAAAATTTATAGAATTAAAAAAAATAAAATAAAAAAAAGTCCAAATAGCCTACTGTTGAATCAAAGACAGCATGAAGGACATGCCCCCCGATCTGGGACCGGATCTTGTAGGGGGCAGACTTTTCGTATTCGCTCAGGCTTGGGATTGAGATGTTAAGGTTCCCTGGGCAAATAGAAAACAGGTCCCAGGGATACAGATTAAGAGTTCAAAAGTTTTCCTCCCAGAGGTAGGTTTCTGCTTTCAAGCTTATCTGTAGACCAGACAAAAGACAGGTGTTCTTGCTCTGTGTAAGAGACCTCTCCAAACTGGGAGTGATAGTTCCTGTTCGAATTCAGGCACGGGGTCTGGGATTTTATTCCAATCTGTTCGTGGTTCCCAAACAAGGAGGAAACCTCCAGGCCTATTTTTGATCTCAAGAGTCTAAACAAATTCCTCAGAGTACCGTCCTTTAAGATGGAAACTATTCGTTCCATTCTCCCTTTGGTCCAAGAGGGTCAATTTATGACAACTGTGGATTTAAAGGACGCGTACTTGCATGTTCCCATTCTCAGGGACCATCACAAGTTTCTACGGTTTGCCTTTCTAGACAAATACTTCCAATCGTGGTTCTGCCCTTTGGTCTTGCCACAGCAAACAGATTTTTCTCAAAGGTTCTGGGTTCACTGTTGGTGGTCCTTCGGTTTCTGGGCATTGCAGTGGCACCCCTATCTGGACAACATCCTAGTCCAGGCACCATTCTTACAACAAGCAAGATCCACACGGAAATGTTGTTATCCTTCTGCGATCTCACGGATGGAAGGTACATTTGGAAAAGAGTTTCTTAGTCCCAAAGACAAGGGTAACTTTCCTGGGAACCATAATAGATTCTCTATCAATGAAGATTTTTCTGACAGAAGTCAGGAAGTCAAATATCTTCGATACATGGAGTTAATCGGGCTGATGGTGGCGACAATGGACATCATCCTGTTTCTAGGTTCCATCTCAGACCTTTGCAGTTAAGCATGCTCAGGATTGGAGATTATACAGATTTGTCTCCTCGAATGCTACTGGAACAGGAGACAAGGGATTCTTTTCAATGGTGGTTGTCTCTGGATCATCTCTCTCAGGGAACCTGCTTTCACAGACCACTTTGGGTGATTCTGATAACAGTCGCCAGCCTTCTAGGATGGGGAGCGGTCTAGGGCTCCCTAAGGGCTCAGGGGGTTGGGACTCAGCCAGAGTCTGTTCTTCCTATAAACATTCTGGAGATGAGAGCGATCTATAATGTTCTTCTGGTCTGGCCTCAGTTAGCCTCGGTCCAGTTGATAAGGTTCCAGTCGAACAAAATAACGTCAGTGGCTTACATCAATCATCAGGGAGGAACGAGGAGTTCCTTAGCGATGACAGAGGTATCCAAGATAATTCAGTGGGCGGAGGCCCATTCTTGCTGCCTGTCGGCAATCCACATCCCAGGGGTGGACAACTGGGAGGCGGATTTTCTGAGCAGGCAGACTTTTCGTCCGGGGGAGTGGGAACTCCATCCGGAAGTGTTTTCCAGCTTTTTTCCTCCGTTTGCCTTTCTTCATCGGGTCTTTGTATAAATCAAGCAGGAGAGGGCGTCGGTGATCCTCATAGCACCGGCTTCGCCTCACAGGATTTGGTATGCAGATCTGGCAGTCATGTCATCCCTGCCACCTTGGAGTCTTTTGTGAGGAAGGACCTTCTAATTCAAGGGTTCTTCCTTCACCCAATTCTGGTTCCTCTGAATCTGACTGCTTGGAGATTGAACGCTTAATATTATCCAAGCAGGGTTTTTCTGATTCAGTCATTGAGACCATGACTCAGGCTCATAAGCCTGTCACTAGTAAGATTTATCATAAGATATGACATAAATATCTCTATTGGTGTGAATCCATGGGCTACTCATGGAGTAGTGTTAGGATTCCTAGATTTGTGTCTTTTCTCCAAGAGGCTTTGGAGAAAGGTTTATAGTCCAGTTCATCTAAAAGGTTAAATCTCTGTTTTTATCTGTTTTGTTACACAAACGTCTGGCAGATGTCCCAGATGTACAATCATTTTGTCAGGCCTTGGTCAGAATCAGGCCTGGGTTCAAACCAGTTACTCCTCCATGGAGTCTGAATTTAGTTCTCAGAGTTCTTCAAGGGGGCACCGTTTGAGCCTATACATTCCTTAGATATTACGTTGTTATCTTGGAAAGTTTTATTTCTTGTTGCTTTTCTTCTGCTCAGAGAGTGTCAGAGTTCTCGGCATTACAGTATGATTCTCCTTATCTTATTTTCCATTCAGATAAGGTAGTTTTACGTACTAAATTAGGATTTCTTCTTAAGGTTGTTTCTGATCGGGATTTTAATCAGCAGATTGTTGCTCTTTTCTTGTGTCCTAATTCTTCTTCTCAGAAGGAAGGACTTCTGCACAATTTCAATGTGGTCCGTGCTTTAAAGTTTTACCTGCAGGCGACTAAGGGCTGCCGTCAGTCTTCTTCTTTGTTTGGGGTTTTCTCAAGAAAACGCAAGGGGACAGATAGCTACGGCTACTTCTCTTTCTTTTTGGTTGAAGAGTATCATACGTTTTGCATATGAGACTGCTGGACAGCAGCCTCCCGGGAGAGTTACGGCTCATTCCACGAGGGCTGTTGCTTCCTCATGGACGTTCAAAAATGAAGCTTCTGTGGAAGCAGATTTGCAAGGCTGCAACTTGGTCCTCTCTTCACACTTTTTCTAAATTCTACAAGTTTGATACTTTTGCCTCGGCTGAGGCCGCTTTTGGGAGAAAGGTTCTTCAAGCAGTGGTGCCTTCCGTTTAGGTTCCCTGTCTTGCCCCTTCCAAATCCTCTGTGTACTCTAGCTTGGGTATTGAATCCCATTAGTAATTAAGATGATCTGTGGACTCATCGTGTCTTAAAAAAGAAAAGAAAATTTATGCTACCTGATAAATGTATTTATTTTTTACACGATGGGTCCACAACCTGCCCTTTTCTTTTAGACAGGTTGTGGGTTATTGTAAACTTCAGACACCTCTGCACCTTGGCTTTTCCTTTCTCTTCCTAACTTCGGTCGAATGACTGGAGTGGGAGGGAAGGGAGGAGCTATTTAACAGCTCTGCGGTGGTGCTCTTTGCTTCCTCCTGCTGACCAGGAGGTGAATATTTCAAGTAGCAAAAAAGATTTGTTCCAGCCACCAATAGTTAAAAAACCTTTATTTCTTCATATAGGGTCTTTTGACAAACATACAACGTTTCAGACCTGCTATAGGTCCTTAGTCATGTATACTGAACATACACTGATTCATCATTTAAATACTTTACACCTGGTCAATTGTTCACCTGTTGTCATGTGACTACTCATTATTGTAATCACTGCCATCTTGTGGCCATCTAACATATATATTCTATTGAAAATGACAAAAGAGCAAGAAACAGCTCTTAATAAAGGATTATCCTATTGCCTAGAGAATTATTGTGATGAATTTAAAATTCAACAAGATCTACAGAGGTTCTATAGGAAACTGAGGCTAAAGATTTATTTCTCTATGCAAAGGGATAACATAAATGACACCAACACAATTAATAAAATAAAGTTTAATGACATTTAGGCACTTTGGTCTATCTAAAAAAAGCACTTTTTCACCAGCATCCACACATAGTGCAGCCACATATGTTAATCTTGTACAGAGGGAAGTGGACAACTTATTTAAAAGAGAGAAAAAAAGAAAATTGGTGCAAAGAAATAGGAAAAATAATAAAGAGGATATGTCAAGCCGTTAGATCTCTGAGAGAGAATAATATATAATCATCAAAGAGGCCGATAAGGGCGGGGCCATTGTGATTTTAAACAAATCTGATTATATAGATGAGATCAATAGGCAACTAAAAGATACCCAAGTTTATGAAATACCTGACTAGAGATCCCACCATACAGATTAATAAAGGGATAAATAACATCTTAACTCTGGCTACACAAAGAGATATTATAACAGACAAGTTTAAGGAGGCCTTATATGTAACAGATCCAATGTAGGCCAGTAATATATGTACTCACCAAAGGTACATAAATCCTTTAAGAAATCCCCCAGGACGCCCTATTGTGGCAGGGATGGGTTCAGTAGTATTTCTAATATTTCCATCTTCTTGGATAAAGTATTGCAGCCTTTAGTTAAGAACACTACATCTTACATTAGGGACACTAATTATTTTTTGGCTAAATTACAGGACTTAGGACATGTAGGTGATAAATGTATTTGTTTTCATTAGATGTCTCAAGCCTTTACACATCTATCAACATACAACAGGGATCTCATCTGTGGAACATATGCTTAGATCTAGTAAGAGTTATACTGAGGCAGATATCTGGTTTCTAATAGAACTTCTATCTATTATTCTTTATCAGAATTATTTTCTGTTCATGGATACATATTATCTGCAGAAACAGGTACAGCAATGGGGCTCCAACGTTGCCCCCCTCATACGCCAACATTTTCATGAATAGCTTTGAGGAATACTTTGTGTACCCTCATGGCTTGTTCCAGCTCTATGGCGCCTCCTGGTGGAGGTACATTGATGACGTGTTTGGCGTGTGGGGGGGGTGACGTTGGTAGCCTATTGTCCTTTGTTGAAGATCTTAACAATTCTGTCAATGGATTAAAATTCACTTTAAATATGAGTGAAATTGGGAATTGAGTTCCTAGACACCTATGTATACTTTAAGGATGGTTTCTTAAAAACAGATATCCATACAAAAGATACAGATAAGAACAACATATTGAAATATGGAAGTCACCATCCAGATAGTATCTTCAGGGCCATTCCAAAGAGCCAATTTTTAGGGTTAAACGCATAGTGTCTGAGGAAGAATAGATGCAAGCAAAGGTTGGAGGAGATGGCTGACAAATTTATCAATAGAGGGTATCCAATATCACTAATTAAGGAACAACTAGATGTAGTTAACAATAAAGAATTACCTAAAAGGTACAAAAGTAAAGAAACAGATCGTCTAGTGTTTGTAACACAGTTCAATGAATTTAGTCAGAAGATCAATGGTATTTTAAGAAAGCATTGGCACATCCTAAGGGACTGTAACCCTCAAGTGAATGAGTTTAAAGAAAATTTTATGACAGCATACAGAAGAAATAGAAGTATCAAAGATAGCCTTGTACATTCAGATATAGGCAGTAACAGATTGAACATACAGAAGACTATAGGCCCTAGAGAGATGGATGTTATCCCTGTTTGAACTGCAGTAACTGCAGTTCAATGATTAAAGGCGAATATTTCTCTCACCCCACAAATGGTAGAAAATACAAAATTAATAAATATCTTACTTGCAGGTCATGTTACTGTATTTATTTGATCAAGTGTCCATGTGGTCTGATCTATTTGGGCGAGACCTGTAGAGAGGTAAGGGAGAGGATAACAGAACATAAGTCCAATATTAGATGTAAGAAACAAAGAGGGCTCCTGTATCCTCTCACTTCCTCTCTATGGGTCATAACATCAGCCAGCTCAGATTCCAAATAATTGAACAGATTGAGAGACCAAGGAGGGGGGGTAATATGAGAACATATACTAAAAACAAGAGAGATGTTTTGGATATACAAATTGGAAAGCTTAATACCTAAGGTATGAACAAAGAATTCGATTGGAGTTTGTTTTACTAAATATTTGTTTTTCCTAAAACATCTCTATGAATATGTAAATCTTCCCTTTCTAATGGGCTGAGTATCATGATACCTGCATTTCTTTAATCCAAAATAATTTTCTAACAACCCCTTTTAATGGGCTGAGTAAAATTGAAGGGAGATTTTTTTTGGAAAGAATTTTTTTTTTTACAAAAATTATCTTTACACATAAAAAGACTAAAGAGAAAAGTAAAAGATTATTTTCAAAATAGGCCTACAGTGTTCAAATTGACAGTAATCCCATATAATCTTTAGCAGCAATTTTTTGAAATCAACTCTAAAATGAAAGAGTCCAAATTAACATTTAAATAACAAGTAAACAGCAATGGCATATCTGCATATTGTGCGTAAGATTTCTTCTATTTTAATTTTGTACATATGATTTTATCTATTAACATTGTTTGATACTTAAACCTTTTCAATGTGACTATTCAGAATGCTTTTTTTCAATAGGAATATATATGTTAGATGGCCACAAGATGGCAGTGATACAATAATGAGTAGTCACATGACAACAGGTGAACAATTGACCAGGTGTAAAGTATTTAAATGATGAATCAGTGTATGTTCATGTATACATGACTAAGGACCTATAGCAGGTCCTGAAACGTTGTATGTTTGTCAAAAGACCCTATATGAAGAAATAAAGGTTTTTTAACTATTGGTGGCTGGAACAAATCTTTTTTGCTACTTGAAGTATTTGCAGGATAAGGCAGATCCTGGGTTCCGTGCCCCACAAGCCACATATCTGTTGGTGCTGTTTTCCACACTTTGCTTTCAGGAGGTGAATATCCCATTAGTAATTAATATGATCCGTGGACTCATCGTGTTAAAAAAGAAATAAATTTATCAGCATAAATTTTCTTTTATTAAGATGAGCTCTGGTGCAATTACCCTCTCACAAATGTTTCTAGTAGAACAAAGCCTAAAATGCAGTTACATACAATAACTGATCAGCTGTCTTAGAAAAATAAATTGGTCAGTTTTAAAGAAGCACCGGCAGAATGTCCGGTACAATTATTATGAACAATTTTTTCAATTTTTAGGCTTTTGATTGGTTGAAAATGCAGTTATCTTGGTTCACTATAAGTCCAAACCCAGTCACAACAGTGCGTTTGAAAGTGCTTGTGCCTACATTATTGAACCCCACGTTCACGAAGGTGCATTCCAGTTTACCAGTTCAATAATGTAGGCGCAAGAACTTAGAAACGTACTTTTATGACCATGTTTGGATTTGCATGAAGGTGTGTCCTCTATAAAATCTGGTCATGGAGTTGCTTGTTTGAACATCTTCTAGGCAGATGCAATGTTGCAATGGAGTGGGTTCACACTTTATATATTTTTTTAAATCCAGTATAAGAAGATATAGTCCTTTCAATAGTAACCCATAGTTGCCTTCTTCTTTTAAGGATCACGCAAAATGGAAACAGTGCTTTAACAAACAATAGAAATAAATATTGTAAAAAAAATAATACTTGTGAAAGTTTAAAAGTTACCATATAGTGATAGAAAAAAATGTGCACCCTATGCCCATCATGTCAACATACAATTGGCATTTAGATGGTTTCGTATTGGTCCATATGGAAAAGGATTGCAACAGGTTCCTATGGAAGTCACGATTGCACAACCCTGTTTTAAAACCTGGTTATGAAGCCACCAGTACTGTTAGTGACAAACATGAGAGTATGAGTGTGATTTAGAATCAAACTTTCACTTTTAGAGGACTGCTACACACCATTTGTAGATGTTGGGGGCCTGATATGACTATTGAAGTATGCCCATCATGGCAGGATACAAATGATATTCATATTGGTATTTAGTGATTAGTGAGGAAGAATTTGAAATTAGAATAAGTTAATATTACACATGTAAATACGTATTTCCCTTACACATTAAACAAAGTGGTTGATTGAATAGACCTTTACTGTAACCTTAAGAGGTGTGAAAGGACTATTATTTCTGTCAGTTTTGGGTGACCTCCCAGTTTCTTTTTTCGAGAACAGATACTTAGTACACGAAAAAATGTCTTTTCAGGAGCTTTTCTGTTGAAAATCCTTTTGTGCATTGTGTAGCTACCATTCTGCAGCTACTATTCAGCAGCTAGCTCACAGTAGTGCTTTGCTGCTCCCGAGCCTACCTAGGTATGATTTTCAACAAAGGATTTCAAGAGTACAAAGAAAATTGGATAATAAAAGTAAACTGGAAAGTTGTTTGCATGCCTCTTTAAGAATCATAAAATTTAAATGTTTAATGTACTGTGCCTTTAAATAGAAAGAGTTCTAGATTATGAAACAGTTAGGCAGCTTCCCAAGCAAGCAGGGTGGATTTGTTTTAATCAAATCATTAAAATCATGATTTAAATCACTAGTCAGTAAGACTCATTTAAATAATGGTTTTCTATATAAATGTTTAATTTTAGAATAATAACTTTTCTGATTATTATATTTATGGAAATGTAAACTATCTCCAGTTTAATAGGTTAATCATTCATATTCATCAACTTTCAGCTGTTCTTTTTGAAAGGAGAAAAATAAGCATTACCTTAAAGTGTTTGAAAAGTATAAGGAATTAGTGGCCAGTATCTAAATGTAATCTTAAAAAACAGGGGCACTTTAATTAATTAATCTTTACAAAGATGCTTCTTTTTTAAAATACTTACCATTGCGTTATGGTTAACATACCGCAGATTCTCCGTCCGCAACTCCTACTGTACTTAGCATATCGATGACAAATCTGGTTTCCTCCAATCGTTGCATGCCCTACGAGCTGGACGCCAAAGGCAAGCGCTACCCAGGTGCTGATCCCAAAAATGCGCCCGCTCCTAAGCTTAGATTCCTTCTTTTCAAATAAAGATAGCAAGAGAAGAAAGAAAAATTGATATAGAAGTAAAGTAAAAAGTTTTTTAAAATTGCATGCTCTATCTGAATCATGAAAAAAAAAAAAATTGGGTTTAGTATCCCTTTAAGGGTATCCAAGAAAGTTATCAGATGATTTTTCTTTACCAGCCATTTTCCATATAGCAGCACAGAGAAACAACACTTTCCTTCTATAATATGGACATACTGTAGGTATCAGTGAGATATGGAAAAAATATATATTGAAATGTTGTATGTTGCTTTCAGTCTTTTTCACTATAAATGTGGCCTAGTTTTCCATCCTGTTCTGGATATTTACTAAGAATAGAATGGTTTAGTAAGAAGAATCCTAAAGTCTAAAAGTGGTGATTCTTTCCATTAACTCCTCACTAGGGGGCCCGATTTATTATGGCCCGAACTTGGCCAAATACCCCTGTTTCCCGCGCGAGCCTTCAGGCTCGCCAGAAAACAGGAGTTAAGAAGCAGCGGTCTTAAGACTGCTGCTTCTAACTCGTCTGCTGGCCTCTGAAGCTGCGGACATCACCGCACAATCTCATATGATTGGGTTTATTGACACCCCCTGATTGACCGCGAATCTGCAGGGGGCGGCATTACACAAGCAGTTCAGCATAACTGCTTGTGCAATGTTAAATACGCATACGCTGTCCGGCATTCAGCGATGTCTGTCAGCCATGATCTGCTACAGCGGATCATTTCCGCCAGACTGATAAATCGGCCCCTAGCTGTTATTATATAGGCATATGAGCCAAGATACATACATTTCTTACTTTTTATTTAATTTTTGTGTTTGTTTTTATAGGATAAATGCATATTGTCATGTTTATGTTTCTTTCATATATTCAGGGCACTAGAGCAATACCTTGAGCTGAATAATAAACAGATTGATGACATTGTTGCTTTGGTGCGTGGGAAACTGTCAGCGCAAAACCGAGTGACACTTGGAGCACTTGTCGTACTAGATGTCCATGCAAGAGATGTTCTTACAGCTCTGGTTAAAAAACAAGTCAATGATGAAAATGACTTTGAATGGCTAAGCCAACTTAGATATTACTGGGAGGTAAGTAGCAATTTCTGTCTTCATTGTAATGGTCATATAAATAATATGCCATGAGCCACACAAATACACACATACACACACTTCTACATACACACACATATACACACACACACATATACATACACACTATACACACATAAACACACACACATATATACACACATACATACAATTTGACACACATCAAGGATGCCCCTTCTTCCCAATATTATTTGCTCTGACTATAGATATACTGTACTTGCAGTCTATGTCAGACACTCCACTGATATTAGGAGAATATTTGTCAGGTAGGTGGATCATAACATTTCCCTTTATGTGGATGACATCCTTTTACAATAACTTTACCTCTTACACATCCTGATGTGGCAGTCCTATAGGTCTATTAGGTATAAGGCATTGCAATAAATTTTCCTGGCTGGAATACATTCATGCAGTTAAAATAACTATACTTCCACACATATTATATCTACTAAAAGCTCTGTTTATGCCTCTATTTGAAGCTTATATAAAAAGTTTACAAGCCTTAATAAATAATATTATATAGAGTTGTAGGCATCCACGGGTTGCTACAGAAACACTATATTACCCAAAGTCTGCCAAGGTCTTGGGGTTACAACGTATCACACAATATAGACAGGCAGTGGGTTTTACAGAGAATAGTTGATTGGTATAAAAATAGTAATCATAAGCAATGGATGCAACTAAAGCATCCTTTACTCCATTTTCCACAACTGGGAGGAATCTGCTAGACCACTCAAGTATTCTATTCAGTGGTAGAGGAATTTTCACCTGGAAGGTGATACTTAAAGTGAAAGTAAATCCTAGAGTTTTACAAACACTAGGATTTACTGTTGAAACAAATAAAGGGCACTTTCATTCATAAAGTATAGATACTTCATGTAGAAAGCTCCTTTATTTGATTCAATCGGTCGCCTTTTTTGCTGCTACGGCAGCCCACAGCTAAAAAAAAAATTTGGCTAAGAGGTGACGTTTTCACCTCTTAGCCAATAGCCGTGCGGTAAATCCGGCTTGGCGCCCAAGGGAGCCGGATTTACCGCACTGCTATTGGCTAAGAGGTGAAAACGTCACCTCTTAGCCAAAATTTTTGTTTAGCTGTTCTCTGCTGTAGGAGCTAAGAGCGGCGATCAGTTGAATCAAATAAAGGAGCTTTCTACATAAAGGATCTTATACTTCATGAATGAAAGTGCCCTTTATTTGTTCAATAGTAAATCCTAGCATTTGTAAAACGCTAGGATTTACTTTCACTTTAAGCAACGGTGTAGCTTCTCTACTTTACCGTCCTGTATTACCCCAATACATGACAACCCCACCCTACCTATAGACACTTCTCAGATTGACAAGAGGGGAGAGACTTCACAATGCCCTCCCTGTCATTGGAATCCCCTCCAATGGAATACCGTGGAGCAATTATTATTGAAAAATCTAGACCGGGGATAATGTGTTAGATCCCTCTATTCATAGTCTCTGTTATATATTGCCCTTGTATTCTGTTAACATCCATATTAATCTTCCTTCCAATTTGATATTTACTGGGTAAACATTATATGCATGTTTCTAAGGTTATTTTTCTTTTTGTTCCATTACTGTAGTTTTTTATTTCTTGTTATTATTACAAACTTTAAGAACTGTTATATGAAGAGTACATTTAGCTACACACTATTACGAGTTGTGCGTTAGGGTTAAAAAGCAGCGTTGAGAGGTCCCAACGCTGCTTTTTAACGCCCGCTGGTATTACGAGTCTTGAAATGACAGGCTCACCGTTCACTTTTTTTGGCCAGACTCGGAAATACCGCAAATCCACTTACGTCAATTGCGTATCCTATATTTTCAATGGGACTTGCATAACGCCGGTATTACGAGTCTAACCAAAAGTGAGCGGTAGACCCTCTCCTGTCAAGACTGGTACCACATTTTAAAGTCAGTAGTTAAGAGTTTTACACTACAACGCCGTAGCATAAAACTCTTTACTAAAGTGCTAAAAAGTACACTAACACCCATAAACTACCTATTAACCCCTAAACCGAGGCCCCCCCCACATCGCAAACACTATAATACATTTTTTAACCCCTAATCTGCCGAACCGGACATCGCCGCCACTATAATAAACATATTAACCCCTAAACCGCCCGCACTCCCGCATTAGCAAACACTATTTAAATATTATTAACCCCTAATCTGCCGACCCTAACATCGCCGTCACCTACCTACATTTATTAACCCCTAATCTGCCTACCCCAACGTCGCCGCCACTATATTAAATGTATTAACCCCTAAATCTAAGTCTAACACTAACCCTAACCCCCCCCTAACTTAAATATAATTACAATAAATCTAAATAAAATTACTATAATTAGCTAAATTATTCCTATTTAAAAACTAAATACTTACCGATAAAAATAAACCCTAAGCTAGCTACAATATAACTAATAGTTACAATGTAGCTAGCTTAGGGTTTATTTTTATTTACAGGCAAGTTTGTATTTATTTTAACTAGGTACAATAGTTATTAAATAGTTATTAACTATTTAATAACTACCTAGTTAAAATAAAGACAAATTTACCTGTAAAATAAAACCCTAACCTAAGTTACACTAACACCTAACACTACACTATAATTAAATTAATTACTTAAACTAAATACAATTAATTACAATTTTAAAAAAATATCTTAAGTACGAAAAACCCACTAAATTACAGAAAATAATAAAATAATTACAAGAATTTAAACTAATTACACCTAATCTAATCCCCCTAACAAAATAAAAAAGCCCCCCAAAATAAAAAAAAGCCCTACCCTACACTAAATTACAAATAGCCCTTAAAAGGGCCTTTTGTGGGGCATTGCCCCAGAGTAATCAGCTCTTTTACCTGTAAAACAAAATTACAAATACCCCCGCAACATTAAAACCCACCACCCACACACCCAACCCTACTCTCAAACCCACCCAATCCCCCCTTAAAAAAACCTAACACTAACCCCCTGAAGATCACCCTACCGTGGAGACATCTTTACCCAACTGGGCAGAAAGTGGTCCTCCAGACAGGCAGAAGTCTTCATCCAAGCTGGGCAGAAGAGGTCCTCCAGATGGGCAGAAGTCTTCATCCAGACGGCATCTTCTATCTTCATCCATCCGGCGCGGAGTGGGTCCATCTTCAAGACATCCGAACGCGGAGCATCCGTCTTCTTTCTTCGTCCGACGACTGAATGAAGGTTCCTTTAAATGATGTCATCCAAGATGGAGTCCCTTCAATTCCGATTGGCTGATAGAATTCTATCAGCCAATCGGAATTAAGGTAGAAAAAATCATATGGCTGATGCAATCAGCCAATAGGATTGAAGTTCAATCCTATTGGCTGATACAATCAGCCAATAGGATTGAGCTGGCATTCTAATGGCTGTTCCAATCAGCCAATAGAATGCAAGCTCAATCCTATTGGCTGATTGGCATCAGCCAATAGGATTTTTTTCTACCTTAATTCCGATTGGCTGATAGAATTCTATCAGGCCAATCGGAATTGAAGGGACACCATCTTGGATGACGTCATTTAAAGGAACCTTCATTCAGTCGTCGGACGAAGAAAGAAGAGGATGCTCTGCGTCGGATGTCTTGAAGGAGGATGCCGTCTGGATGAAGACTTCTGCCCATCTGGAGGACCTCTTCTGCCCAGGTTGAGTGAAGACTTCTGTCCGTCTGGAGGACCACTTCTGCCCGGTTGGGTGAAGACGTCTAACGGTAGGGTGATCTTCAGGGGGTTAGTGTTAGGTTTTTTTAAGGGGGGATTGGGTGGGTTGTGTGGGTGGTGGGTTTTAATGTTGCGGGGGGTATTTGTGAAAAAAGGTAAAAGAGCTGATTACTTTGGGGCAATGCCCCGCAAAAGACCCTTTTAAGGGCTATTTGTAATTTAGTGTAGGGTAGGGCTTTTTTATTTTGAGGGGCTTTTTTATTTTGTTAGGGGGATTAGAGTAGGTGTAATTAGTTTTAAAAATCTTGTAATTATTTTGTTATTTTCTGTAATTTAGTGGGGGGGTTTTTTTCTTCGTACTTTATTTTTTTTCAATTGTAATAAATTGTATTTAGTTTAGGTAATTTGTTTAATTATAGTGTAGTGTTAGGTGTAATTGTAACTTAGTTTAGGTTTTATTTTACAGGTAAATTTGTCTTTATTTTAACTAGGAAGTTATTAAATAGTTAATAACACAGTAAACGTTTTTTTGTGAGGTAATTTCAAGTTATGATATAGGTTTATCCAATTTTAATTTGCTCAAATTGTGAATAAAGATGTACCAAGAGGCCCTGCAAGACGTTACATGTACTTTATGTTTTGATGCTAATGTGGAACCACCAATCCCTTTCTGTTCCTCATGTATTGAGAGAACTTTACAGTTCAGGGATAGACTTTTTTCTGAGCCAACATTGTCTGGGGCGGATGCTGTTCAGGTGCCTTCTGACAATGTTCAATATATGCTGCAGCTTTCTCCTCAAGTGTCCAAACAATTACCGTCCATACAACTAGTGCCCTGCGCTTCCTCCACTACTCCACATGGAGTTACCTAGCAAAACCTTGCTTCCCTCATGTCCTCTGCGGTTTCTGATGCATTGTCTGCTTTTCCATGCTGCAGGGAAAGCGGCAAGAGGAAAAGTAAACATTCAGTGATTGAGGTTACTGACACAGTTGTTGCTATTTCAAATGCCCCCCTCCCAGAAGTCTGAGGAGGAGGATACCTCGGTAGCATCTGAGGGTGAAATCTCAGACTCAGACAGTGTAATTCCTCCCACTGATACTGTTGTATCCTTCAGGTTTAAGCTAGAACACCTCCGTCTGTTACTCAAGGAGGTTTTAGCTACTCTGGACGACAGTGACAACCATGGTCGTTGTCAATCCTAAAAAATCCAGTAAGCTAAATAAATATTTTGATGTACCTTCCATGGTGAAAGTTTTTCCTTTACCGGATAGAGCTTCTGAGATTATTGCTAAGGAATGGGAGAGACCGGGTATCCCTTTTTCTCCATCCCCTGTATTTAAAAAGATGTTTCCTATAGCAGATTCTATCAAGGAATCTTGGCAGAGACGGTACCCAAAGTGGAAGGGGCAATTTCCCACGCTAGCCAAGAGAACTACTATTCCTATAGAGGATAGTTGTTACTTTAAGGCTCCTATGGATAAGAGTTAGAGGGGTTACTCAAGAAAATGTATGTACACCAGGGTTTACAATGGCAACCCGTGGTTTGTATTGCTACTGTCACTAGTGCAGCAGCATACTGGTTTGATGCATTGTCTGAATCTATTCGGCAGACACTCCCCTCAAAGAAATCCAGGTAGGATAAAGGCCCTTAAGTTGGGCCAACTCCTTTATCACAGATGCTTCCCTTCAGGTTATTAAACTGGGAGCTAAGATTTCTGGTTTTGAAATTTTCAAGGGGAAATCCTTCCACTTCCTCCTCCAAGCAAAAGCAGTCCAAGCCTTCCTGGAGACCCAATCAGTCTTGGAACAAGGGAAACAGTCTAAAAAGCCTGCAATTGAATCAAAGGCAGCATGAAGGGTCTGCCCCCGATGTGGGACCAGATCATGTGGGGGGGCAGACTTTCATTCTTCGCTCAGGCTTGGGTTTGAGATGTTCAGGATCCCTGGGCGGTAGACATCGTGTCCCAGGGATACAAACTAGAGTTCAAAGCCCTTCCTCCCAGGGGCAGGTTTCTGCTTTCAAGATTATCTGTAGACCAGACAAAAAGGGAGGCGTTCTACACTGTGTTCGGGACCTCTCTGACCTGGGAGTGATAGTTCCTGTTCCAATGCAGGAACGGGGTCAGGGGTTCTATTCCAATCTGTTCGTGGTTCCCAAAAAGGAGGGAACCATCAGACCAGATTTTAGTTCTCAAGAGTCAAAACAAATTCCTCAGAGTACCGTCCTTCAAGATGGAAACTATCCGTTCTGTTCTTTCCTTTGGTCCAAGAGGGTCAATTTATGACAACGGTGGATTTAAAGGACGCATACCTGAATGTTCCCATACACAGGGTCCATCACAAGTTTCTAAGGTTTGCATTTCTAGACAAACACTTTCAGTTCGTGCTCTTCCATTCGGTCTTGCCACAGCTCCCAGAATTTTCTCAAAGGTTCTGGGATCCCTGCTAGCGGTGCTTCCGATTGCGGGGCATTTGAGTGGCACCTTATCTGGACGACATTCTAGTTCAGGCGCCTTCCTTTCAACAAGCAAGATCTCACACGGAAATGTTGTTATCTTTCCTGCGGTCTCACGGATGGAAGGTGAATTTGGAAAAAGAGTTTCCTAGGTTTCCAAATACATGTGTAATTTTCTTGGGAGCCATAATAGATTCCTTGTCAATGAAGATTTTTCTGACAGAAGTCAGGAAATCAAAGATTTTTTATTCTTGCCTAGCACTTCAGTCCTCTCCTCAGCCATCAGTGGCTTCAGTGCATAGAGGTAATCGGGCTGATGGTAGTGGCAATGGACATCATCCCGTTCACCCATGTTCCACCTCAGACCTCTACAGTTAAGCATGCTCAGGCAGTGGAATGGAGATTATGCGGATCTGTCTCCGCGATTATAACTGGAGGCAGGAGACAAGGGATTCTCTACTTTGGTAGTTGTCTCTGGATCATCTCTCCCAGGGAACCTGCTTTCGCAGACCCTCTTGGGTGATTGTGACAACAGATGCCAGCCTTCTGGGATGGGGAGCAGTCTGGGGCTCTCTAAAGGCTCAGGGAACATGGACTCTGTCGGAGTCTGTTCTACCCATAAACATTCTGGAACTGAGAGCGATCTTCAATGCTCTCCTAGCCTGGCCTCAGTTAGCCTTGGCCCGGTTTATCAGGTTCCAGTCGGACAATGTAACCTCAGTGGCTTACATCAACCATCAGGGAGGAACTCGAAGTTCCTTGGCCATGACAGAGGTAGCCAAGATCATTCAGTGGGCAGAGACCCACAACTGCTGTCTGTTGGCAATCCACATTCCAAGAGTGGACAACTGGGAGGCGGAAAGCTCCCGAGGTACGGGTCGAGGTCAAGGGATCCTCAGGCTGTACTGATAGACGCTCTGGCGGTACCATTGGAATTTCAGTCTCGCATACTTATTTTCCTCAGTTCGCTCCTCTACCTTGGGTCATTGCTCGAATCAAGCAGGAAAGGACGTTGGTGATCCTCATTACACTGGCGTGGCCCTCGCAGGATTTTGGTATGCAGACCTGGTGGACATGTCATCTCTTCCACCTTGGAGACTTCCGTTGAGGAAGGACCTTCTACTTCAAGGGCCTTTCCCTTCATCCAAATCTAGTTTCTCTAAAGCTGACTGCTTGAGATTGAACACTTAATTTTATCCAAGTGTGTTTTTTTGGAATCGGTCATTGAGACCATGATTCAGGCTCGTAAACCTGTGACTAGAAAGATTTACCATAAAATATGGCGTAAATATCTATATTGGTGTGAATCCAAGGGCTTCTCTTGGAGTAGAGTTAGGATTCCTAGAATTCTGTCCTTTCTCCAAGAAGGTTTGGAGAAGGGTTTATCGGCAAGTTTCCTAAAGGGTCAAATATCTGCCTTGTCTATTTTGTTATATAAGACGTTCCAGACGTGCAAGCTTTTTGTCAGGCCTTGGACAGGATCAGGCCTGTGTTTCAAACCAGTTACTCCTCCTGGAGTCTTATTTAGTTCTTAAGGTTTCGTCAAGGGGCTCCGTTTGAGCCTATGCATTCCTTAGATATTAAGTTGTTATCTTGGAAAGTTTTGTTTCTTGTTGCTATTTCATCTGCTCGTAGAGTGTCAGAGCTCTCGGCATTACAGTAAGAGTCTCCCTTACCTTATTTTACTTTCGGATAAGGTGGTTTTTACGTACTAAATTAGGGTTTCTCCCTAAAGTAGTTTCAGACCGAAACATTAATCAGGAGAACTTTAATTTACAGGCGACTAAGGATTTTAGTCAGTCTTCTGCTCTGTTTGTGGTATTCTCTGTGAAACGTAAGGGACAGAAAGCTACGGCTACTTCTCTTTCTTTTTGGCTGAAGAGTATTATTAGCTTTGCCTATGAAACTGCTGGACAGCAGCCTCCTGAGAGAGTTACGGCTCATTCTACGAGGGCTGTTTCCTCTTCCTGGGCATTCAAAAATGAAGCTTCTGTGGAACAGATTTGCAAGGCTGCAACTTGTTCCTCTCTTCACACTTTTTCAAAATTCTATAAATTTGACACTTTTGCCTCAGTTGAGGCCCGCTTTTGTGAGAAAGGGTTCTTCAAGCAGTGGTGCCTTCCATTTAGGTTACCTGTCTTGTCCCTCCCCTTATCATCTGTGTACTCTAGCTTGGGTATTGATTCTCCAATAGTAATTAGATGATCTGTGGACTAATCATGTCATTAGAAAGAAAACAAAATTTATGCTTACCTGATAAATGTATTTATTTCTTGACACAATGAGTCCACGGCCCGCCCTGTTTTTTAGACAGGTTGTTGGTATGTTATAAACTTCAGACACCTCTGCACCTTGTTGCTTCCTTTCTCTCCTTTACTTCGGTTGAATGACTGGGGTTAGAGGGAAGGGAGGTGATATTTAACAGCTTTGCTGTGCTGCTCTTTGTAATTGTTTTTATTTCTGATAATTTCGTTTATTATTTTTGTAATCTTACGGCTAGATTTAGAGTTTTGTCGGTAACGACCCGCGTAGCTAACGCTGGCTTTTTTCTGGCCGCACCTCTAAAATAACTCTGGTATTGAGAGTCCACAGAATGGCTGCGTTAGGCGTAGAGCATAATTTAATGCCACTGCAACTCTAGATACCAGCGGTGCTTACGGACACGGCCAGCCTCAAAAACGTGCTCGTGCACGATTCCCCATAGGAAACAATGGGGCTGTTTGAGCTGAAAAAAAAACCTTAAACCTTCAAAAAAGCCGCGTTCAGCTCCTTGTTTGCTATGGGGAAACACTTCCTACGTCTGCATCCTAACACCCTAACATGTACCCCGAGTCTAAACACCCCTAACCTTACACTTATTAACCCCTATTCTGCCGCCCCTGCTATCGCTGACCCTGCATATATTATTTTTTTTTTAAATATTCTTTTTTTATGGGTGACAGTTCAACAACATTTACAGGACTTTTGTCAGGTGGTTACAATAAACTTGATAAACATGATATATTTCCAAAAGCAACTTTGTATTAGACTTTTTCTTTTTTTTGCCGTCAAACTGTCCCCCCCCTCTTTACTTTTTCTCTCCCTCCCTTCCCTCCCTTAATTTTTATCTCATACATCTCACCTTGGTTGTTATCTTCACAGTTCTTATATATCTACGGCTTTTAACTGCTTTCAAGTTGTTAAGGATCTTACCAATTATCCTTCTTATCCTGAAACTTCTCTGCATTTGAGTACCTCCCCCTTTGATGCGCAGCGGTGGACTCTTCCATCCCCTGGGACTCTCATTCCTTGGGTTTGAGCTTTACAGTGTGTTCCATTCCCCTCTCAGTGTGCTGTTAAAATGTATTCTGAATTACGGAACGGGTGTATTATCTGTTTTTGTATCTGGACTGGCTGTTGTAGGATTAACTTTTCCCATTTCCTCATAAAAGCTTTGACCCTTTCCTTTACATCTCCCATAGTATCAAACTGTTCTATTGTCATCTGTTGCAGCAGTAAAATTTTGAGCTGTCCTAGTGTTGGTCGGGTTTCTTTTCCTCCACTCCCTGAGAATCAAGTCTCCTCGCTGTGAGGATTATGTTATATATAAGTCGTTTCTGTGTGCCTAGGTTACCTGGGATATCTAGAACTATTATGGCCCTCCCATCCAGTTTGATCTGGGTAGAGCATGTCTTTGTTCATCCATCTTTCCGTCATAGCCCAAAATTTTGTCAATCTTGGCATGTCACAAGTAAATGTACATATTCAGGGTCGGGCTGCCTACACCTGACACAAACATTGTCTGCTTCCTTCACCCACTTGCTATATATCCTAGGAGTGATATGTGCCCTATGAATCGTTTTCGTGTGCATTTCCCTTACGTCAGCTCCTATGGTGGCTTCCTGACGTTCTCTACACTGTTTGTGATTTGTTCTTCCGAATCTGTGTCTGCAGTATATCCGACCATTTATTGCTCAGGGCTTGTCCTGTTTTTTTTTGGTTTGGTATGTCTATCAGCATTTTGTATATGGGGGGAGACTGAGTGACCCGCCCTGAGATGTCATGGAAACCAGTTTTGATATCGGGTCAGTATGGTCTGTAAAGTTTATGTGTTTCTGCAATTGCGTTACGTAATGTTTGATTTGCAAGTATGCAAAGTGGTGTTGTCTAGGTAGTGAAAAATCTTTCTGTAAGTCTTGAAAAGTTGGATTAGCCCAGTAGATTCTGACACCAACTGTTTAACTGAATGTAAGCCCTTATCTTTCCATTGTTGAAATGGTTTCGTAGTCAGTCCTGCTGGAAGGTCTGGGTTCCCTCCCATGGGTATGAATTTTGTGTATGTATGAGGCACCCCCATCCAACTACACAGTTTTGCCCAGGCCCTGATTGATTCCCCAAAGAGTGGAGAGTCCTTGGTCAATTTGCGTATTTTGTGAAGCTCCATATGTGGTAACATTGCTAAAGCCCATGGCTGAACCATGCTGCTCTCTCTATTTCTTTATGTGTGAAGTGATTTGTGTTTACTTAGCCAGTCCAGAACGTATTTGCTGGACGTGGCCCAGTTGTACAGTTCCAAGTTCGGCAGTCCTAAGCCCCCATCATGGACCGAGCACATCAGCTTCTCTAAGCTAATCCTGTGTTTTTTCCCCGACCATATGAAGTTTGCAAATTGTGTGTTTAAATACCTCAGGTCTTTCTTGTGCAACAACTTGGGAATCATTTGGAATGTGTACATTAACCTTGGAAACAAGATCATTTTTATCAAGCAAATTCTGCCCGACACCGATACTGGTAATGCTTTCCAATTTCTGAGAACCTTCTATGATTTTGCTAATAATCGGTTTGTGATTAAGGGGCGTACCATCTGGAGGGGTCTTTTGATAAGCTTATCCCCAAATATTTAATAGTATCCTCTAGTATTCTTGAATTTGAATCCTAGGTCTTCTTTATGACTCATTGGGGATAGCCACAGGATTTCGCTCTTATCTTTATTAATTTGGTACCCCGAGATTTTGCTAATTCCTCAATAATAGACATCAATCGTGGTGTTTTCTTTTCTGGGTCTGATATGAATAACACCATATCGTCTGCGTATAAGGATAGGTGTAAAGTCGCCCGCCCCACTCTCAGTCCTTGTGTTTCAGTCCTGATTCTGTGTGCCATTGGTTCCATGGCCAGGTCAAAAAGGAGAGGGGACAGAGGGCAACCCTGCCTCGTTCCCCTCCCCCAGTTGGAATCTTGGAGAGAGCGTTCCATTGACGATCACGCGGCCTGGGCTGACCTGTAGATGCTGGCGACCGACCCGAAGAAGGAACCCCCGAATTCCATATCTGGTCAGCGTGTGGAATAAGATGCTCCCACAATACCTTGTCAAAAGCCTTCTCACCGCATCGATCGCCAGCATGCACGCTCTTTGTGTTGGAGTGCTTACTTTTCCCCCTTCCCTGTTGTTCCAGTAATGTTGTAGTACTAATTGCACTTTCCTGATATGAGAACTGAGGATCTACCTTTGACGAACCCTGTTTGGTCACTGTGGATCAGAGATGGCATTATGGTCGCTAGTCTATTGGCCAGAATTTTGGTAAAGATTTTATAATCACTATTTAATAGTGATATGGGTCTATATGATTCTCTAGCTGTTGGGTCTCTTCCTGGTTTCGGAAGGATACAAATGTGTGCTTCCGTGAAACGTTCACTCAGTTCTTCCCCTCTTGGTATCTTATCAAATAGTTTGGCCAGGGTGTTTGATACCTCTTCTCTCATCAATTTGTAAAATTCATTGGGCAGGGCCATCTGGCCCTGTCGTCTTATTAGGGGGAGGTGCCCTATTGTCCTTATGTATTTCCTGTACTGAGATCGGTGCATTTAAGAGTTGAGGTTCTCCTCCGTGATTTGGGGTAATTAATTCCCTTCCAAAACTGTTCCCTGTGTCCTCTGTCAACTGGATGTGGTGTGTATAATTCTGAGTAGTATTCGCAGAATGCTTGCTGTTTTTCAGCTTCTGTGTTAAAGACCTGCCCTGAATTTTCAGTGTCTGGATTACATTGGGTTTTCTTACTAACCTAGTGATATTGGCTAATGTGCTGCTTATCCTGTTGCCGTATCTGTAAAAACGTGCTCTTGGCTCTGCTTATGGTTCCTTTAGCGTTTTGTAGTAAGAATGTGTCCCTCTGTAGTTTGACTCCGGTATACTTTTGTCTGTTCTCTGCGTTAGGGGCTCTAAGGTATTTATTATATGCGTTTGTGACTTGTCTTAGTAATATGTTTTCTCTTTGTTTGTATTTCTTGTTAACCCCTGATGCATATGTCATGATAACTCCTCTTAGAACCGCCTTTGCTGTGTCCCAAAATATGGCCGTTGTTGACATGTGTGCTTTTGTTGGCTTCTGCATAGTGTAGCCATTCCCCCCCTGCATATTATTTTTAACCCCTAATCTGCCGCTTACCGTAAACCGCCGCTACTTACATTATCCTTATGTACCCCTAATCTGCTGCCCCTAACAACCGCTGACCCCTATATTATATTTATTAACCCCTAATCTGCCCCCCACAACGTGCGCCATCCCTACCTGCCTACACTTATTAACCCCTAATCTGCCGAGCGGACCGCACCGCTATTATTATAAAGTTATTGAACCCCTAATCCGCCTCACTAAACCCTATAATAAATAGTATTAACCCCTAATCTGCCCTCCCTAACATCGCCGACACCTAACTTCAATTATTAACCCCTAATCTGCCGACCGGATCTCACCGCTATTCTAATAAATGTATTAACCCCTAAAGCTAAGTCTAACCCTAACACTAACACTCCCCTAAGTTAAATATTATTTAAATCTAACAAAATTAATTAACTCTTATTAAATAAATTATTCCTATTTAAAGCTAAATACTTACCTGTAAAATAAATCCTAATATAGCTAAAATATAAATTATAATTATATTGTAGCTATTTTAGGATTAATATTTATTTTACAGGCAACTTTGTAATTATTTTAACCAGGTACAATAGCTATTAAATAGTTAAGTAACTATTTAATAGCTAAAATAGTTAAAATAATTACAAATTTACCTGTAAAATAAATCCTAACCTAAGTTACAATTAAACCTAACACTACACATAACAATAAATAAATAAAATAAAATACCTACAATTACCTACAATTATACCTAACACTACACTAATCAATAAATTAATTAAATACAATACCTACAATAACTACAATGAAATAAACTAACTAAAGTACAAAAAATAAAAAAGAACTTCAATCAGCCAATCAGATTGAGCTCGCATTCTATTGGCTGTTCCGATCACCAATAGATTGCGAGCTCGATCTGATTGGCTGATCGGATTCAGCCAATCGGATTGAACTTGATTCTGATTGGCTGATTCCATCAGCCAATCAGAATTTTCCTACCTTAATTCCGATTGGCTGATAGAATTCCTATCAGCCAATCGGAATTCGAGGGACGCCATCTTGGATGACGTCATTTAAAGGAACCGTCATTCGGCTAGTAGGCGGTCGGGAGAAAGAGGATGGATCCGCATCGGGATGGAAGATGATGGCTCCCGAAGAAAGAAGATTGAAGATGCCGTTGATAGAAGACTTCATCCGGATCATGGACCTCTTCAGCTCCCGCTTGGATGAAGACTTCAGCCGGATCATGGACCTCTTCAGCTCCCCGCTTGGATGATGACTTCAGCCGATCATGGACCTCTTCAGCCCCCCGCTTGGGCTTGGGATCAGGACATCGGAGGAGCTCTTCTGGATCGATCGGTGAACCTGGGTATGGTGAAGATAAGGTAGGAAGATCTTCAGGGGCTTAGTGTTAGGTTTATGTAAGGGGGTTTGGGTTAGATTAGGGGTATGTGGGGTGGTGGGTTGTAATGTTGGGGGGGGTGGTATTGTATGTTTTTTTTACAGGCAAAAAGCTGAACTTCTTGGGGCAATGCCCCGCAAAGGGCCCTGTTCAGGCTGGTAAGGTAAAAAGAGCTTTGAACTTTAGTAATTTAGAATAGGGTAGGGCATTTTTTTTATTTTGGGGGGGCTTTGTTATTTTATTGAGGGGGCTTAGAGTAGGGTGTAATTAGTTTAAAATTGTTGTAGATAGTTTCTTATGTTTGTAAATATTTTTTTATTTTTTGTAACTTAGTTCTTTTTTATTTTTTGTACTTTAGTTAGTTTATTTCATTGTAGTTATTTGTAGGTATTGGTATTTAATTAATTTATTGATAGTGTAGTGTTAGGTTTAATTGTAGGTATTGTAGGTATTTTATTTAATTTATTTATTGATAGTGTAGTGTTAGGTTTAATTGTAACTTAGGTTAGGATTTATTTTACAGGTAATTTGTAATTATTTTAACTAGGTAGCTATTAAATAGTGTCTTAACTATTTAATAGCTATTGTACCTGGTAAAATAAATACAAAGTTACCTGTAAAATAAATATTAATTCTAAAATAGCTACAATGTAATTATTCGTTATATTGTAGCTATATTAGGGTTTATTTTACAGGTAAGTATTTAGCTTTAAATAGGAATAATTTATTTAATAAGAGTTAATTAATTTCGTTAGATTTAAATTATATTTAAGTTAGGGGTGTTTAGTGTTAGGGTTAGACTTAGCTTTAGGGGTTAATACATTTATTAGAATAGCGGTGAGCTCCGGTCTGCAGATTAGGGGTTAATGTTTGAAGTTATGTGTCAGCGATGTTAGGGAGGGCAGATTAGGGGTTAATACTATTTATTATAGGGTTAGTGAGGCGGATTAGGGGTTAATAACTTTATATAATAGCGGGGCGGTCCGGTCGGCAGATTAGGGGTTAATAAATGTAGGCAGGTGGAGGCGACGTTGTGGGGGGCAGGTTAGGGTTTAATAAATATAATATAGGGGTCGGCGGTGTTAGGGGCAGCAGATTAGGGGTACATAAGGATAACTTAAGTAGCGGCCGCTTTGCGGTCGGCAGATTAGGGGTTAATTATTGTAGGTAGTTGGCGGCGACGTTGTGGGGGGCAGATTAGGGGTTAATAAATATAATACAGGGGTCGGCGGTGTTAGGGGCAGCAGATTAGGGGTACATAAGTATAACGTAGGTGGCGGTCGGCAGATTAGGGGTTAAAAAATTTTAATCGAGTGGCGGCGATTGTGGGGGGACCTCGGTTTAGGGGTACATAGGGTAGTTTATGGGTGTTAGTGTACTTTAGAGTACAGTAGTTAAGAGCTTTATGAACCGGCGTTAGCCCAAAAAGCTCTTAACTCCTGACTTTTTTTCTGCGGCTGGAGTTTTGTCGTTAGATTTCTAACGCTCACTTCAGACACGACTCTAAATACCAGAGTTAGAAAGATCCCATGAAAAGATTGGATACGCAATTGACGTAAGGGGATCTGCGGTATGGAAAAGTCGGGGCTGAAAAGTGAGCGTTAGACCCTTTTTTGAATGACTCCAAATACCGGCGGTAGCCTAAAACCAGCGTTAGGAGCCTCTAACGCTGGTTTTCACGGCTACCGCCAAACTCTAAATCTAGGCCTTAGTGTTTTTTATTTTCGTAATTAAGTGTTTATTTAATTTAAGTTAGATTTTTAAATTTTTTCGTAGGATTAGTTTTTTTTAAATTTGCAATTTAGAATTTTTAATTCGTAGTTTTTTTTATTTTATTAGAATAGTAAGGTTAGGTTAATTTATAGATTAATGTTAGGTTTATTTTTTTCACAGGTAAGTTTTTATTTATTTAACTATAGTTATATTGTAATTTTAATTTAAAGTTAGGGAGTGTTAGGTTTAGGGGTTAATAGTTTAATTTAGTGTTTTGCGATGTGGGGGGGCCAGAGGTTTAGGGGTTAATAGGTTTATTTAGTGGCTGCGATGTGGGAGAGGCCGGAGGTTTAGGGGCTAATAGGTTTATTTAGTGGCGACGATGTGAGAGGCAGGAGGTTTAGCGGTTAATAGGTTTATTTAGTGTCGGCGATGTCAGGAAGTGGCGGATTAGGGTTAGGGTTTAGGGGTTAATAGTGGTGGTGATGTCGGGGAGCTGTGGTTTAGGGGTTAATATATTTAAATAGTGTTGGTGATGTGGGCGGCAGATTAGGGGTTAATAAATTTATTTAATAGTCGCAATGTGGGTGGGCAGCAGATTAGGGTTTAATACATTTTAAATAGTGTTTGCGATGTGGGAGTGCGGTTGTTCAAGGGTTAATAGGTAGTTATGATAGTGTACCTTGTAACATTTTAGTTATGAGTTTTGTGAAAACATTTTTGTTACACAGAATCCATAACTACTAGTTTCAGATGTTGGTATGGATCGTGTCAGTATAGAGCATAACGCAAGCATTTTAGCTGGACCGCACAACCTGTAATACGAGGCGCAATGAAAATCCTGCACTCAAATGTCATTTTTTTGAGTGCGAAATGGACGTTACGTTTAAAGGCTAGAATGCTTGCGTATAGGTATAACGCTGCGAATCGTAATAGTGCGTTCCTGGCCATTCTACGCGCAATGGCCAATTTTTCAGAGGTATAGCTGTACCGCAAAACTCGTAATCTAGGTGATTGTTAGTACAGTGATGCTTCAATTGTTTTTTGTTACTGATTTGTTCTATGCATTTCTGTTTTGTTCTGTACTCTGCTTGGTACTTCACTAAAGTTTATTATAAAAAAGATTTAAAAATGATCATGATACATGATTAAATATTTACAGGTAACAGCCTCCTGAGTCTTCCATTGCATTTCCATTGTATGTTTTTACTTACGATATAAAAAGGAACACTGTACTTTAAACCCCCCCCTTAATTTGTTAAAATTACTTGTTATACTTACTTTAGATTATTAAATGTAAGGGAAAGTAAGGCTGGGGGAGTTCAATGTGTAAAATCAACTATTTCAGATACAGAAATAGCTTTCTCTTTACCCCCACATTTGGAGGTTAATTTACATTTGGCTAGATTACGAGTTTTGCGGTAAGAACTGCTCGGTGCTAACTTGCAAGTTATTGCCACCCGCTCACCTCCCTATAGCGCTGCTATTACAGGTTTGCATAAAATCTGCGTTAGCAAGCAATAAGTGAGCGCTGAGAAAAAATTGAGCTCCATACCGTACTCCAATACCAGCGCTGCTTTGAGCTGGTTTTACGTGCTCGTGCATGATTTCCCCATAGACATCAATGGGGAGAACCGGCTAAAAAAAAGCCTAACACCTGCAATAAAGGAGCGTAAAGCGCCGTAACGCAGCCCCATTGATTCCTATGGGGAAACAAAAGTTATGTTTACAACCTAACACCCTAACATTAAACCCTGAGTCATAAACACCCCTAATCTGCCGCCCCCGACATCTCCGAAACCTACATTTCACTTATTAACCCCTAATCTGCTGCCCCGACATCGCCGCCACCTACATTATATTTATGTAACCCCTAATCTGCCGCCCCCAATGTCGCTGCCAACCTACATTACAGTTATTAACCCCTAATCTGTTGCCCCCCACCTACATTACAGTTATTAACCCCTAATCTGCCGTTCCCGACATCGCCGCCACCTACCTACACTTATTAACCCCTAATCTTCTGCCCCCAACGTCGCCGCCACTATACTAAATTTATTAACCCCTAACCCTAACTCTACCCTAACGTAACCTTAACCCTAACACCCACTAACTTTAATATAATTAAAATAAATCTAAATAAAAAACTAAATAATTCCTATTTAAGACTAAATACTTACCTGTAAAATAAACCCTAAGCTAGCTACAATATAACTAATAGTTACATTGTATCTATCTTAGGTTTATTTTTATTTCACAGGTAAGTTTGTATTTATTTTAACTAGGTAGACTAGTTACTAAATAGTTATTAACTATTTACTAGCTACCTAGTTAAAATAAATACAAATTTACCTGTAAAATAAAACCTAACCTAAGTTACACCAAAACCTAACCTTACACTACAATTAAATAAATTACATGAATTAAATACAATTAACTAAATTACAAAAACAAACACTAAATTACACAAAATAAAAAATAAATTATCAAATATTTTAACTAATTACACCTAATCTAATAGCCCTATCAAAATAAAAAAGCCCCCCCAAAATAAAAAAACCCTATCTTAAACTAAACTGCCAATAGCCCTTAAAAGGGCATTTTGCGGGGCATTGCCCAAAGAATTCAGCTCTTTTACCTGTAAAAAAAATACAAACACCTCCAACAGTAAAACCCACCACCCACACAACCAAACCCCCCAAATAAAAAACCTACCTAAAAAACCTAAGCTCCCCCATTGCCCTGAAAAGGGCATTTGTATGGGCATTGCCTTTAAAAGGGCATTTAGCTCTTTTTCACCCCAAACCCTAAGCTTAAAATAAAACCCACCCAATATACCCTTAAAAAAACCTAACACTAACCCCAGAAGATCCACTTACAGTTTTTGAAGAACCGACATCCATCCTCAACGAAGCGGCAGAAGTCCTCAGTGAAGCCGGCAGAAGTCTTCATGCAAGCAGGCCAAAGTCTTCATCCAAGCCGCAGAAGTCTTCATCCAGATGGCATCTTCTATCTTCATCCATCCAGAGCGGAGCGGCTCCATCTTCAAGACATCCGGTGCGGAGCATCCTCTTCTTCCGACGGCTCTTCTCAAATGAAGGTTCCTTTAAGTGACGTCATCCAAGAGGGCGTCCCTTGAATTCCGATTGGCTGATAGAATTCTATTTGCCAATTGGAATTAAAGGTGAAAAAATCATCAGCCAATAGGATTGAGCTTGCATTCTATTGGCTGTTCCAATCAGCCAATAGAATGCGAGCTCAATCCAATACGAGCTCAATTTTCACCTTTAATTCCGATTGACTGATAGAATTCTATCAGCCAATGGGAATTCAAGGGACGCCATGTTGGATGACATCACTTAAAGGAACCTTCATTCGAGAAGAGCCGTCGATTGAAGAGGATGCTCCGCGCCGGATGTCTTGAAGATGGAGCCGCTCTGCGCCGAATGGATGAAGATAGAAGATGCCGTCTGGATGAAGGACTTCGGCCCGCTTGGATGAAGACTTTTGCCGGCTTCGCTGAGTACTTCTGCCGCTTCGTTGAGTATGGATGTTGGGTCCTTCAAAAAGTGTAAGTGGATCTTCGGGGGTTAGTGTTAGGTTTTTTTTAAGGGTTTATTGGGTGGGTTTTATTTTTAGCTTAGGGTTTGGGCAGAAAAAGAGCTAAATGCCCCTTTAAGGGCAATGCCCATACAAATGCCCTTTTCAGGGCAATGGGGAGCTTAGGGTTTTTTAGGTAGGTTTTAATTTGGGGGGGGTTGGTTATGTGGGTGGTGGGTTTTACTGTTGGGGGGTGTTTGTATTTTTTTTTTTACAGGTAAAAGAGCTGATTTCTTTGGGGCAATGCCCCGCAAAAGGCCCCTTTAAGGGCCATTGTTAGTTTATTGTAGGCTAGGGTTTTTTATTTTGGGGGGGCTTTTTATTTTTATAGGGCTATTAGATTAGTTGTTATTAGTTTAAATATTTGATCATTTCTTTTTTATTTTGTGTAATTTAGTGTTTGTTTTTTTGTAATTTAGTTAATTGTATTTAATTAATGTAATGTATTTAATTGTAGTGTAAGGTTAGGTGTTAGTGTAACTCAGGTTAGGTTTTATTTTACAGGTAAATTTGTATTTATTTTAACTAGATAGTTAGTAAATAGTTAATAACTATTTACTAACTAGTCTACCTAGTTAAAATAAATACAAACTTAGATGTGAAACAAAAATAAAACCTAAGATAACTACAATGTAACTATTAGTTATATTGTAGCTAGCTTAGGGTTTATTTTACAGGTAAGTATTTAGTTTTAAATAGGAATTATTTAGTTAACGTGAAGGTAAAGTTGCGCCATATGAAAAGAAGGATTTGACAGATCAATAAAAATAAACATAAGTTTAATTCATAATTTTTTTTAATTTTGATTATTAAACAATATAATGACACTGCATACCTTAAATCCTAGAGTCCAGCGGAATTCCCGGCTCTGTGTCAAATATTTTGTTATGGTGACGTAAACACCAGCATCCAATTGACACCCTGGCCGTTAGGCGGCCACGAGTGTAGGCAAACCGCCCCCTCTATCTACAGCACATGCTCAACACAATGCGCACATCTTAGTTAATAGGGAGTGAGCCCGGCTGCTTACGTAGAAAGCGGGTGGGGCCGCTTTCTGCATGGGATAGAGCACTGACCAGGAAGTCAATCGAGGGTGGAGAAACGGCACTGTCAATTGTAATATAATAAAATGTAATATATTAAAAATATAATTTTACAATTTACAATTACTTTTTAGCACTAGTTTATGAGTTTTATGTTACGGCTTTGTAGCGTAAAACTAATAACTACTGACTTTCAGGTGGGCGGTACGAATCTTGTAGTTATAGGGTGTACCCCTCACTTTTTTGGCCTCCCAGGCAGACTCATAATACCGGCGCAAAGGAAGTCCCATTGAAAAATGACTTTTGGAAAGCTGCGGTAGTTACGTTGCGTTACGGCCAAAAAAAGTGTGTGGTACAGCTATACCTGCAAGACTCGTATACCAGCGGTAGTGAAAAAGAGCCTTAACGCTGCTTTTTCACTCATACCGCAAAACTCGTAATCTCGCTGATTGGTATGTCCTGTTTATATAGCAACAGGCAAGCATGGCTATTTCAAGAGACAAAATCCATGTAAAGGAGCTGTTTGCAAGCAATTTAATACACTCCATTAGGAAAGATAGATAATTGGGAACACATTAAAGGGGAGAACAATTTACAGTACAATTTCCCTTTAAGCTATAATAGTACGTTCTTTTATGGCACTGCCTTGGACAATTATCACAAATAATGGAGCTATTTTCCTTTTAGGAGGGCCACCTTCAAACAAAGATGATTAATGCAGGCTTAAAATATGGATATGAATATCTTGGAAACAGCCCTAGATTGGTAATAACACCTCTGACAGACAGATGCTATAGGTAAGTGAAGGAATATAACATACACCACCTATGATTTTGGAAAATATATTAATTAATGTATTATATACAAGTATACCAACAATCCGAAAATTTAATCAACATGTTCTGTCCTTATTCATCTCTGCAGCATCTCCAAATGTCTTTATTGTTCCTGTTATTTTAAATATTGGTAACTTATGTCAATTATATGTTTACCCTGCTCTCAGCTATCTTCTAGATGAGGCATTAATACTGCAGTAAAAAGCCTTGCAACACCAGAAATATAGTCAAAGCCAGCCACATGGGGCTGGCTGCTAAGATTTACATTCCTGCTTTTTAAATAAAGATAGCAAAAGAACAAAGAAAAATTGATAATAAGAGTAAAATTAGAAAGTTGCTTAAAATTGATTCTCTATCTGAATCATGAAAGAAAAAATTTGGGGTCAGTGTCCCTTGAATTTTGCGGGCAAATCTAGGCTCGAAAGGGCGCAAAATGCTGTTATTTATGGCGTAATTTTTTACGCGAATTTGCGTCTATAGTGTTGCAAGTTTTGTAATTTCCTAAGGCCTAGATTTAGAGTTCGGCGGTAGCCGTGAAAACCAGCGTTAGAGGCTCCTAACGCTGGTTTTAGGCTACCGCCCGGTATTTGGAGTCAGTGAGTAAAGGGGTCTAACGCTCACTTTTCAGCCGCGACTTTTCCATACCGCAGATCCCCTTACGTCAATTGCGTATCCTATCTTTTCAATGGGATCTTCCTAACGCCGGTATTTAGAGTCGTTTCTGAAGTGAGCGTTAGAGCTCTAACGACAAAACTCCAGCCGCAGGAAAATAGCAGGAGTTAAGAGCTTTCTGGGCTAACGCCGGTTCATAAAGCTCTTAACTACTGTACCCTAAAGTACACTAATACCCATAAACTACCTATGTACCCCTAAACCGAGGTCCCCCCACATCGCCGCCACTCGATTAAATTTTTTTAAACCCCTAATCTGCCGACCGCCACCTACGTTATACTTATGTACCCCTAATCTGCTGCCCCTAACACCGTCCGACCCCTATATTATATTTATTAACCCCTAACCTGCCCCCCACAACGTCGCCGCCAGCTTACTTACAATAATTAACCCCTAATCTGCCGACCGCAAAGCGCCGCCACCTACGTTATCCTTATGTACCCCTAATCTGCTGCCCCTCACCCCGCCGACCCCTATATTATATTTATTAACCCCTCATCTGCCCCCCTCAACGTCGCCGACACCTGCCTACACTTATTAACCCCTAATCTGCCGACCGGACCTGAGCGCTACTATAATAAATGTATTAACCCCTAACCCGCCTCACTAACCCTATCATAAATAGTATTAACCCCTAATCTGCCCTCCCTAACCTCGCCGACACCTACCTTCAATTATTAACCCCTAATCTGACGACCGGAGCTCATCGCTACTATAATAAATGGATTAACCCCTAAAGCTAAGTCTAACCCTAACACTAACACCCCCCTAACTTAAATATAATTTAAATCTAACGAAATTAATTAACTCTTATTAAATAAATTATTCCTATTTAAAGCTAAATACTTACCTGTAAAATACATCCTAATATAGCTACAATATAAATTATAATTATATTGTAGCTATTTTAGGATTAATATTTATTTTACAGGCAACTTTGTAATTATTTTAACCAGGTACAATAGCTATTAAATAGTTAAGAACTATTTAATAGTTACCTAGTTAAAATAATAACAAATTTACCTGTAAAATAAATCCTAATCTAAGTTAATAATTAAACCTAACACTACCCTATCAATAAATTAATTAAATAAACTACCTACAATTACCTACAATTAACCTAACACTACACTATCAATAAATAAATTAAATACAATTGCTACAAATAACTACAATTACATAAACTAACTAAAGTACAAAAAATAAAAAAGAACTAAGTTACAAAAAATAAAAAAAATATTTACCAACATTTGAAAAATATTACAACAATTTTAAACTAATTACACCTACTCTAAGCCCCCTAATAAAATAACAAAGACCCCCAAAGATAAAAAATTCCCTACCCTATTCTAAATTAATAAATGTAAAAGCTCTTTTACCTTACTCAGCCCTGAACAGGGCCCTTTGCGGGGCATGCCCCAAGAAAATCAGCTCTTTTGCCTGTAAAAAAAAACATACAATACCCCCCCCAACATTACAACCCACCACCCCACATACCCCTAATCTAACCCAAACCCCCCTTAAATAAACCTAACACTAAGCCCCTGAAGATCTTCCTACCTTGTCTTCACCATCCAGGTATCAACCGATCCGTCCTGGCATCCGGTGCTGGAAGAGGTCCAGAAGAGGCTCCAAAGTCTTCCTCCTATCCGGCAAGAAGAGGACATCCGGACCGGCAAACATCTTCTCCAAGCGGCATCTTCGATCTTCTTCCATCCGGTGCGGAGAGGGTCCATCTTGAAGCAGCCGACGCGGATCCATCCTCTTCTTCCGTTGTCTCCCGACGAATGACGGTTCCTTTAAGGGACGTCATCCAAGATGGCGTCCCTCGAATTCCGATTGGCTGATAGGATTCTATCAGCCAATCGGAATTAAGGTAGGAATATTCTGATTGGCTGATGGAATCAGCCAATCAGAATCAAGTTCAATCCGATTGGCTGATCCAATCAGCCAATCAGATTGAGCTCGCATTCTATTGGCTGTTCCGATCAGCCAATAGAATGCGAGCTCAATCTGATTGGCTGATTGGATCAGCCAATCGGATTGAACTTGATTCTGATTGGCTGATTCCATCAGCCAATCAGAATATTCCTACCTTAATTCCGATTGGCTGATAGAATCCTATCAGCCAATCGGAATTCGAGGGACGCCATCTTGGATGACGTCCCTTAAAGGAACCGTCATTCGTCGGGAGACAACGGAAGAAGAGGATGGATCCGCGTTGGCTGCTTCAAGATGGACCCGCTCCGCACCGGATGGAAGAAGATCGAAGATGCCGCTTGGAGAAGATGTTTGCCGGTCTGGATGTCCTCTTTCTTGCCGGATAGGAGGAAGACTTTGGAGCCTCTTCTGGACCTCTTCAGCACCGGATGCCAGGATGGATCGGTGATACCTGGATGGTGAAGACAAGGTAGAAAGATCTTCAGGGGCTTAGTGTTAGGTTTATTTAAGTGGGGTTTGGGTTAGATTAGGGGTATGTGGGTGGTGGGTTGTAATGTTGGGGGGGGGTAATGTATGTTTTTTTTTACAGGCAAAAGAGCTGATTTTCTTGGGGCATGCCCCGCAAAGGGCCCTGTTCAGGGCTGGTAAGGTTAAAAGAGCTTTTACATTTATTAATTTAGAATAGGGTAGGGAATTTTTTATTTTTGGGGGTCTTTGTTATTTTATTAGGGGGGCTTAGAGTAGGTGTAATTAGTTTAAAATTGTTGTAATATTTTTCTAATGTTGGTAAATATTTTTTTATTTTTTGTAACTTAGTTCTTTTTTATTTTTTGTACTTTAGTTAGTTTATGTAATTGTAGTTATTTGTAGCAATTGTATTTAATTTATTTATTGATAGTGTAGTGTTAGGTTAATTGTAGGTAATTGTAGGTATTTATTTAATTAATTTATTGATAGGGTAGTGTTAGGTTTAATTATAACTTAGGTTAGGATTTATTTTACAGGTAAATTTGTTATTATTTTAACTAGGTAACTATTAAATAGTTCTTAACTATTTAATAGCTATTGTACCTGGTTAAAATAATTACAAAGTTGCCTGTAAAATAAATATTAATCCTAAAATAGCTACAATATAATTATAATTTATATTGTAGCTATATTAGGATGTATTTTACAGGTAAGTATTTAGCTTTAAATAGGAATAATTATTTAATAAGAGTTAATTAATTTCGTTAGATTTAAATTATATTTAAGATAGGGGGGTGTTAGTGTTAGGGGTAGACTTAGCTTTAGGGGTTAATCCATTTATTATAGTAGCGATGAGCTCCGTCGTCAGATTAGGGGTTAATAATTGAAGGTAGGTGTCGGCGATGTTAGGAGGGCAGATTAGGGGTTAATACTATTTATGATAGGGTTAGTGAGGCGGGTGTAGGGGTTAATACATTTATTATAGTAGCCGCTCAGGTCCGGGTCGGCAGATTAGGGGTTAATAAGTTTAGGCAGGTGTCGGCGACGTTGAGGGGGGCAGATTAGGGGTAATAAATATAATATAGGGGTCGGCGGGTGTTAGGGGCAGCAGATTAGGGGTACATAGGGATAATGTAAATTGCGGCGGTTTACGGAGCGGCAGATTAGGGGTTAATAATATAATGCAGGTGTCAGCGATAGCGGGGGCGGCAGATTAGGGGTTAATAAATGTAAGGTTAGGGGTGTTTAGACTCGGGGTACATGTTAGGGTGTTAGGTGCAGACGTAGGAAGTGTTTCCCATAGGAAACAATGGGGCTGCGTTAGGAGCTGAACGCTGCTTTTTTGCAGGTGTTAGGTTTTTTTTCAGCTCAAACAGCCCCATTGTTTCCTATGGGAGAATCGTGCACGAGCACGTTTTTGAGGCTGGCCACGTCCGTAAGCAACTCTGGTATCGAGAGTTGCATTTGCGGTAAAAAATGCTCTACGCTCCTTTTTTGGAGCCTAACGCAGCATTTGTTTGAACTCTCGATACCAGAGTTAATTTTATGGTGCGGCCAGAAAAAAGCCCCGCGGAGCGTTAACAGCCCATCTACCGCCAAACTCCAAATCTAGGCCTAAGTCTTTATTGAAGTTAGGTTGTTTGGCGTGATGTTGCGCTTGTTATTACGTGAGTTGCGTCATTTCTGGATGTTTGGCGCCAAAAAAAATTCACTTCACTTTGCGTTGTGCATATTTTTTATTATATTACCCTACTTACCTTTATGCTCCTTTGCTCTCTTTATACTCTAGAGGGCTATGCTGTTTGCTTTTCTGCCTATTAAACATATGCATTTTTTCCCATTCCTGAAACTGCTTTATGAGGAAATTGGATATTTTGTTTAAATGTTATTTTTTTCTTTTACATTTTGTAAGGTGTCTCAGTCTGATCCTGTCTCAAAAGCTACTGTAGGAACCATGCTGCCTGAACACAGTTCTACCCAAAGCTAAGTGTATCTGTTGTAAGCAAGACGAGATTATATCTCCAGCTATATTATGTAACAGTTTCATGATAAGCTTTTGCATGCCGATAATGTTTCGATTAGTACTAGTACAGCGTCTGTTGTTCCCTCAACATCCAATGTACATGATATCCCTGTTGGTATGAAAATTATATTGCTGATGCAATACAGAAGGCTATGTCTGCTATTCTACCTTTTATTAAACATAAAAGGTCTTTTAAAATTGATTAAATTTGTAATGACCGACAACATACTGAAATATCCCCCTCTGAAGAGGATCTCTCTGGTTTAGAAGATTCTACTTCAGACATTAAAATTGATAAATCTTCTTATCTTTTTAAGATTGAATATATTCGGTCTTTGTTGAAAGAAGTATTAGTTACTTTGAGTATTGAGGGAGTCTGGTCCACTTGATAACAAAACCAGTAAACATTTAAATTCTGTTTTTAAACCTCCTGTGATTACTCCTGAGTTTTTCCTGTCCCAGATGCGGTTTCTGATGTGATTGCTAAGGAATGGTCTAAACCTGGTGCTTTAATCCTATCCTTTCTATGTTTAAGAAGTTATATCCTTTACCAGTGGCTAATTTGGAGTTTTGGGGAAAAAGTCCCTAAGGTCGACGGGGCTATGTCTACTCTTGCTAGACGTACTACTATTCCTATGGATGATAGTACTTCTTTTAAGGATCCTTTAGATAGGAAGATTGAATCTTATCTGAGGAAGGCTTATTTACATAATAAATATTATATTCTCAGGCCTGCCATTTCTATGGCTGATGTTGCAGCTGAATATTATTTTGGTTGGATAGCTTAGCACAACAGGAAGCAGATTCTGATTGGTCTAGCATTGTTTGTTTGCTTCAACATGCTAATCATTTTATCTATGATGCTATTTTTTATATCATCAAGATTGATGTTAAATCTATGGTCTTTAGCTATTTTAGCTAGACAAGCTTTATGGCTTAAATCATGGAATGCTGACATAGTATCTAAATCTAGATTACTATCTCTATCTTTCCAGGGTAATAATTTATTTGGTTCTCAGTTGGATTCTATTATTTTCACTATCACTGGGGGGAAGGGAGTTTTTTTGCCCCAAGATAAAAAAAAATCTAAGGGTAAATCTAAAGCTTCTAATCGTTTTTGTTACTTTCGTCAGAATAGAGAACAGAAAACCATTCCTTCCCCTAAGGACTCTGGTTCCAATTGGAAGCCATCTTCAAGTTGAAATAAATCCAAGCCTTATAAGAAACCAAAGCCAGCCCCCAAGGACTGCATGAAGGTGTGGCCCTCAATCCAGTTCAACTGGTGGGGGGCAGATTAAAAATTATTTCAAAACATTTGGGCAGATTCTGTTTAGAATCAGTGGATTCAGAGCATTGTCTCTCAAAGGTATTGAATAGGTTTCAGAATAAGACCCCTGTAAGAAGATTCTTTCTATCTCACACATTCCAACAAATCCTGTGAAAGCTCAGGCTTTTCTGAAGTGTGTTTCAGATATGGAGCTTTCAGGGGTGATTATACCAGTTCCGCCTCAGGAACAGGGTCTGGGTTTTTATTTAAATCTATTCATTGTCCCAAAGAAAGAAAATTCATTCAGACCAGTTCTGGATCTGAAGTTTTTTAATCATTTTGTAAGGGTCCCAACTTTCAAGATGGTGACTATAAGGACTATTCTGCCTTTTGTTCAGCAAGGTCATTACATGTCCACAATAGACTTACAGGATGCTTATCTTCACATTCTGATTCATCCAGATCACTATCGGTTTTTGAGATTCTCTTTTCTAGACAAGCATTACCAATTTGTTGCTTTTCCATTTGGCCTAGTGACAGCTCCAAGAATCTTTTCGAAGGTTCTGTCTTTAATCAGAGAGCAGGGTATTGCGGTGTTTCCTTATTTGGACGATATCTTGGTACTGACTCAATCTTTTCATTTAGCAGAATCTCACACAAATCAACTAGTGTTCTTTCTTTAAAGACATGGTTGGAGTATCAATTTACCAAAGAGTTACTTGATTCCTCAGACAAGGGTCACCTTTTTAGGTTTCCAGATAGATTCAGTGTTTATGACTATGTCTTTAACAGACAAGAGACAAATTAAATTGTTTTCAGCCTGTCAAAAACTTCAGTCTCTATCATTCCCTTCAGTGGCTATGTGCATGGAAGTTTGAAGTCTTATGACTGCAGCATCGGACGCTATCCCCTTTGCTCGTTTTTATATGAGACCTATGCTGAATCAATGGTGCAGGGATACTCGGATATCACAATTGATATTCTTAAATCCCAGCATTCTACTCTCTCTGACTTGGTGGTTAGACCATCATCGTATTGTTCAAGGGGCCTCTTTGTTTATTCTTCCTGGACTGTAGTCTCAATAGATGCAAGTCTTTCAGGTTGGGGAGCTGTCTGGGGGTCTCTGACAGCACAAGGGGTTTGGAATCCTCTAGAGGCGAGGTTACCAATCAATATCTTAGAACTCCGAGCTATCTTCAGGGCTCTTCAGGCTTGGCCTGTATTAAAAGAGAGAACTTTTCATTCGCTTTCAGACAGACAATATCACAAATGTGGCATATGTCAATCATCAGGGAGGGACTCGCAGTCCTTTAGCAATGAAAGAAGTATCACAGATATTTTCTTGTATGGAATCCAACTCTTGTCTAATTTCTGCAAATCATATCCCAGGTGTAGAAAATTGGGAAGCGGATTATCTCAGCCATCAGACTTTACAATCCGGGGGAGTGGTCTCTCCATACAGATGTGTTTTTTTCAGATTGTACAGATGTGGGGTCTTCCAGAGATAGATCTGATGGCTTCCCATCTAAATAAGAAACTTCCCAGATACCTTTCCAGGTCCAGGGATCCTCAGGCGAAAATGGTGGATGTGTTAGCAGTTCCTTGGTCTTACCAACTTGCTTATATTTTTCCGTCTCTAGTTCTTCTTCCAAGGGTGATCTCCAAGATCATAATGGAACAATCGCATGTGTTTCTGATAGCACCAGCATAGCTTCACAGGTTTTGGTATGTGGATCTTGTCTGGATGTCCAGTTGTCAACCTTGGTCACTTCCTTTAAGGCCAGACCTTCTGTCTCAAGGGCCGTTTTTCCATCAGGATCTCAAATCGCTAAATTTTTAAGGTATGGAAATTGAACGCTAGTGCTTAGCCATAGAGGTTTATCTGACTCAGTGATTAATACTATGTTGCAGGTTTGTAAGTCTGTTTCAAGGAAGATTTATTATCAGGTTTGGAAAACCTATATTTCATGGTTTTCTTTTCCATAAATTCTCTTGGCATTCTTTTAGAATTCCTAGAATTTTACAGTTTCTTCAGGACGGTTTGGATAAAGGTTTGTCTGCAAGTAATTTGATGGGACAAATCTCTGCTCTTTCTGTTTTATTTAATAGAAAGATTGCTAAACTTCCTGATATTCATGTTTTGTTCAGGCTTTGGTCCGTATCAAGCCTGTTATTAAATCTATTTCTCCTCCTTTGAGTCTTAATTTGGTTTTGAAGGTTTTGCAGACTCCTCCTTTTGAGGCCTATGCATTCTTTGGATATTAAACTGCTTTCTTGTAAAGTATTGTTCCTTTTGGCTATCTCTTCTTCTAGAAGAGTTTCTGATTTGTCTGCTCTCTCTTGTGAGTCTCCTTTTCTGATTTTTTTTTAAGGCAGCACTCAATTCTCTTTAAGAGAAAAGGGGGATTTATTAACCTCTCACTACTAGTGTCCAAGACACCCTATTCACCATTTATTCAAAGTGTAATATAACCTATTAAATAAAAATGACGAGAGTTGTCCAGGCCTGGAAACATCACTTACTCAAGCATAATTACATAGGTGAGCACATAAGTGTAAGAACACGCTCACAACAAATGAGTTACATATGCCTCGTAAACAGTATAGCACAAAATAATACAAAGTAGCAAACTAACATAAAATTGCTAACAACAATTGTTATGATGTCGCAGTCCATAAAGAGCACTTAGTGTGAAACAACGCTCCGTTATAGTTCCATAAGGACTGTGCAGGCTTGCTACACTTGTATTACACCACTGTGTGAAAATAAATTGCCAGCAGCATAAGTGAGTCTCACCACATCTAGTGGTAACGTCCTGTTATACCATAATTGCGGACCTTCTGCTGGCTACAAACACATAGACAGCCAGATGCTTCAACTAGGCCATAACCAGACACAGCAGTTAGATCAGCTGATATCCTCTTTTAGTTAATCCAGCCACGCAACTCCTTATTCCAGGAACAGGTACAGGAACATAACCAAGCTTTCTTAGTTGTTAACACTGCCGCTTACAATCTTAAGACACCTGGATGATCTTTAGCAATTCCACCATAGGCCATACGGAGAACACTTGTTTTCAAATTTTGCCAGTGTTAAGGAACATCAGACATGACACGTTTCGCCCCTCCCCTTTGTGGACTGACCTCAGGACTTCGTCAGACAACTCTTGTCATTTATATTAATAGGTTATATTACACTGTAAATAAATGGTGAATAGGGTGTCTTGGGACACTAGTAGTGAGAGGTTAATAAATACCACTTTTCTTAATTGAGTGCTGCTTGTCATTCTTTAACAACCATATATTTATTGGCTGTTTCTTTCTTGTTTTACTTTTTATTACATGCAAATTCAATGACTGCAAGCACCATTCTAAGGGTCTCTATATACCAGTAGAGTGCACACTAGTTTTGTATTGTTTTTATTTTATCCCTCCCTCTCTAGTGACTCTTCTGTGGACTTCCACATCTTGGGTATTTTATCCCATACGTCACTAGTTCATGGACTCTTGCCATTTACATGAAAGAAAAACAAAATTTATGCTTACCTGAGTCCACGAATCATCTAATGACTTTTGGGAATATCACTCCTGCTGGGCAGGAGCAGCAAAGAGCACCACAGCAAATTACTTCAGTCATTCGACTGAAGTAAAGGAAAGAAAGGAAGCAACAAGGTGCAGAGGTGCCTGAGGTTTATAACGTGACAAAAACCTGTCTTAGAAAAACAGGGCGGGCCGTGGACTCACCGTGTCAAGAAATAAATACATTTATCAGGTAAGAATAAATTTAGTTTTCTTTCTAATGACACGGTGAGTCCACGGATCATCTAATTACTATTGGGAATCAATAACCAAGCTAGAGGACACAGATGATAAGGGAGGGACAATACAGAAAACCTAAACAAAAGGCACCACTGCTTGAAGAACCTTTCTCGCCTAAAGAAGCCTCAGCCGAGGCAAAAGTATCAAATTTATAAAATTTTGAAAAAGTGTGTTGAGAGGACCAAGTTGCAGCCTTGCAAATCTGTTCCACAGAAGCTTCATTTTGAATGCCCAGGAAGAGGAAACAGACTCTTTTAGGAGGCTGCTGTCCAGCAGTTTCATAGATCAAGCAAATTATACTCTTCAGACACAAAGAAAGAGAAGTAGCCGTAGCTTTCTGACCCTTACGTTTCCCAGAGAAAACAACAAACAGAGCCGAAGACTGGCGAAACTCCTTAGCCGCCTGTAAATAGTATTTCAACGCAGCAGCCACATCTAGGTTGTGCAGCAGATGCTCTTTATGGGAAGAAGGGTTAGGACATAAAGAAGGAACAACAATTTCTTGATTAATGTTCCTATCCGAAACAACCTTAGGAAGGAAACCCAACTTAGTACGCAGAACTACCTTATCAGAATGAAAAATAAGATAAGGGGATTCACACCTGCAACGCCGAGAGTTCTGAGACTCTGCGGGCAGAAGAAATTGGCAACAAGAAACAAATCTTTACAAGATAATAACTTAATATCTAAGGATTGCATAGGTTCAAACGGAACCTGTTGAAGAACTTTAAGAACAAGGTTAAGACTCCAGGGAGGAGTAACAGGTTTGAACACAGGCCTGATTCTGACTAAGGCCTGACAAAAAGATTGCACGTCTGGTACACTCCGCCAGACGTTTATGTAACAAAATATACAAGGCAGATATTTGAAGGGCCCTTGAAGTAGAAGTCCTTCCTCAGTGGAAGTCTCCAAGGAGGGAGAGATGACATCTCCACTAGGTCTGCATACCAGATCCTGCAAGGCCACGCTGGGTGCAATGAGGATCACCAATGCCCTCTCCTTTTTGATTCGAGCAATGACCCGAGGGAAGGAGAGCGAACGGAGGAAATAGGTATGCAAGACTGAAATTCCATGGGACCCGCCAGAGAATCTATCAGTACCGCCTGAGGATCCCTCGACCTCGACCCGTACCACGGGAGCTTGGCATTCTGATGAGATGCCATGAGGATCCAGATCCGGCTGTCCCCATTTGAGAATCAAGCTGGAAAACACTTCTGGATGGAGTTCCCCACTCCCTGGAGTGAAAGGTCTGCCTGCTCAGAAAATCCGCTTCCCAATTGTCCACTGCTGGAATGTGGATCGCAGATAGACAGCAGTTGTGGGTCTCCGCCCACTGTATAATCTTGGCTACCTCTGTCATGGCCAAGGAACTCCGAGTTCCTCCCTTATGGTTGATGTAAGCCACTGAAGTTATATTGTCCGATTAGAACCTGATAAACCGGGCCAAAGCTAACTGAGGCCAGGCCAGAAGAGCATTAAAAATTGCCCTCAGCTCCAGAATGTTTATGGGGAGAACAGAACTCCTCCCAAGTCAATGTTCCCTGAGCCTTTAGAGAGCCCCAGACTGCTCCCCATCCCAGCAGGCTGGCGTCCGTTGTCACAATCACCCAGGTGGGTCTGCAAAAGCAGGTTCCCTAGGAGAGATGATCCTGAGACACCCACCAAAGAAGAGAATCTCTTGTCGTCTGATCTAGATGTAATCACGGAGACAGATCTGCATAATCCCCCCGTTCCATTGACTTAGCATGCATAACTGCAGAGGTCTGAGGTGGAAACGGGGCAAACAGAATGATGTCCATGGCAGCTACCATCTGACCGATTACCTCTATACATTAAGCCACTGACGGCCAAGGAGAGGACTGAAGGGCCAGACAAGAGTCAAAGATATTTGATTTTCTGACCTCTGTCAGAATATTTTCATCGATAGGGAATCTATTATGGTTCCCAAGAACACTACCCTTGTAGCTGGAATTAAGAAACTCTTTCCTAGATTCACCTTCCATTTGTGAGAGCGCAGAAGGATAACAACATCTCCGTGTTGGAGCTCGCTTGTTGAAAAGATGGCGCCTGAACCAGGACGTCGTCCAGATAGGTTGCCACCGCAATGCCCCTCAACCCGGAGTACCGCCAACAGGGATCCCAGGACTTTTGAAAAAATTCCTGGGAGCGGTGCAAGGCCGAATGGAAGAGCCACAAACTGAAAGTGTTTGTCTAGAAAATGCGAACTTCAGAAACTTGTGATGGTCCCTGTGTATGGGAACATGCAGGTACACATCCTTTAAACCTACTGTTTGTCATGAATTGACCCTCTTGAACCAAGGGAAGATATGGAACGAATAGTTTCCATCTTGAAGGATGGTACTCTGAGGAATTGTTTAGACTTTTGAGGTCTAGAATTGGTCTGAAAGTTCCCTCTTTTTTGGGAACCACGAACAAATTGTAGTAAAAAACCCAGACCCTGTTCCTGCATTGGAACAGGAACTATCACTCCTAGTGCGGAAAGGTCTCGAACACAGTGTAAGAATGCCTCTCTTGAGCTCCAATTTGTATCCCTGGGGACACAATGTCCACTGTCCAGGGATCCTGAACACCCTGAACCCATGCCTGAGCAAAGAAGGAAAGTCTGCCCACCACAAGATCCGGTCCCAGATCGGGGGCAGACCCTTCATGCTGACTTTGAGTCAGTAGTGGGCTTCTTAGATTACTTTCCCTTGTTCCAAGACTGGTTGGATCTCCAGGAAGGCTTGGACTGTTCCTGCTTTGTAGAGGGGAGAGGAAGGCTTACCCTTAAAGTTTCGAAAGGAACAAAAAATTACTCTGACATCCCTTCTGCTTATTCCTCTTATCCCTGAGGGAGGAAATGACCCTTTCCTCCCGTAATGTTGGAAATAATTTCCGCCAATCCCGGCTCAATCAAGGTCTAACCCTTGTAAGGAATCGCCAAAAGCTTAGACTTAGACGGACACATCCGCAGACCAGGATTTCAACCATAAGACTCTGCGGGCCAGTACGGCAAACCCAGAAATTTTAGCTCCCCAGCTGATAACCTGTAGGGAAGCATCCGTAATAAAGGAATTGGCAAACTTAAGGGCTTTGATCCTATCCTGGATCTTTTCAAGGGGACTGTCTGAATAGAATCAGACAACGCATCAAACCAGTATGCCGCCTCACTAGTGACGGTAGCAATACACACCGCAGGTTGCCATTGTAAATCCTGGTGTACATACATCTTTCTCTTGTAAGGTGTATCCCAGTCCACGGATCATCCATTACTTGTGGGATATTCTCATTCCCAACAGGAAGTTGCAAGAGGACACCCACAGCAGAGCTGTTATATAGCTCCTCCCCCTCACTACCATATCCAGTCATTCTCTTGCAACTCTCAACGCGGCATCGGAGGTAGTAAGAGGAGAGTGGTGAAAAATAGTTAGTTTATTTTCTTCAATCAAAAGTTTGTTATTTTAAATAGTACCTGAGTTGTGGCTATTTTTTCTCAGGGCAGAGATAGAAGAAGAATCTGCCTGAGTTTTCTATGATCTTAGCAGGTTGTAACTAAGATCCATTGCTGTTCTCACATATGTCTGAGGAGAGAGGTAACTTCAGAGGGAGAATGGCGTGCAGTTTACTCTGCTATAAGGTATGTGCAGTTATAATTTTTTCTAGGATTGGAAATGCTAGAAAATGCTGCTGATACCTGATAAATGTAAGTTAAGCCTGAATACAGTGATTTAAATAACGAGCTGGTATCATGCTACCATATCATAATACCCTTATAGAAATGCTATATAAAACGTTTGCTGGCATGTTTAATCGTTTTTTATATATGCTTGGTGATAAAACTTTATTGGGGCCTAATTTTTTCCACATGGCTGGCTTTATTTTTGCCTAGAAACAGTTTCCTGAGGTTTTCCACTGCTGTAATATGAGTGGGAGGGGCCTATTTTAGCGCTTTTTTTGCGCAGTTAAAATTACAGACTGAGACATCCAGTTTTCCTCAGAAGTTCCCTGAATGCTACAGGACAAAAATCGTTTATTGGGGAAGGTAGGAGCCACAGTAGAGCTGTGGCAGTTTGCTGTGACTGATAAAAAACGTCTGTCGTTTTTTTGATCCGTTTTTTGAACTAAGGGGGTTAATCATCCATTTGCAAGTGGGTGCAATGCTCCGTTAGCCTATTACATACACTGTAAAAATTTTGTTTGTGTAACTGCCTTTTTTCACTGTTTTTCAAATTTTGACAAAATTTGTTTCTCTTAAAGGCACAGTACCGTTTGTTATATTTGCTTGTTAACTTGAATTAAAGTGTTTTCCAAGCTTGCTAGTCTCATTGCTAGTCTGTATAAACATGTCTGACATAGAGGAAACTCCTTGTTCATTATGTTTAAAAGCCATGGTGGAACCCCCCTCTTAGAATGTGTACCAATTGTACTGATTTCACTTTAAGCAATAAAGATCATATTTTGTCTTTAAAAAATTTATCACCAGAGGAATCTAACGAGGGGGAAGTTATGCCGACTAACTCTCCCACGTGTCAGATCATTTGACTCCCGCTCAAGGGACACACACTGAAATGGCGCCAAGTACATCTAGGGCGCTCATAGCATTTACTTTACAAGACATGGCGGCAGTCATGGATAATACACTGTCAGCGGTATTAGCCAGACTACCTGAATTAGAGGTAAGCGAGATAGCTCTGGGGTTAGACGAAATGCAGAGCATACCTGACGCTTTAAGAACCATGTCTGATACTGCCTCACAATATGCTGAAGCTGAGGAAGGAGAACTTCAGTCTGTGGGTGATGTTTCTGATTCAGGAAGGATACCTGATTCTGATATTTCTACATTTAAATTTAAGCTTGACCACCTCCGCGTGTTACTTAAGTAGGTTTTAGCTGCTCTGAATGACAGTGACACAATTGCAGTTGCCAGAGAAATTGTGTAGACTGGATAAATACTATGCAGTGCCGGTGTGTACTGATGTTTTTCCAATACCTAAAAGGTTTACAGAGATTATTACTAAGGAATGGGATAGACCAGGTGTGCCGTTCTCTCTCCCTCCTATTTTTAGAAAAATGTTTCCTATAGACGCCACCACACGGGCACTTATGGCAGACAGTCCCTAAGGTGGAGGGAGCAGTTTCTACTTTAGCAAAGCGTACTACTATCCCTGTCGAGGACAGTTGTGCTTTTTCCAGACCCAATGGATAAAAAAATTGGAAGGTTACCTTAAGAAAATATTTAGTCAACAAGGTTTTATCCTACAGCCCCTTGCATGCATTGCCCCTGTCACTGCTGCTGCTGCGTTCTGGTTTGAGTCTCTGGAAAGAGGCCTTAAAGGGTAGCGACTCCATTGGATGACATACCTTGGCAAACTTAGGGCACTTATGCTAGCCAATACTTTTGTTTCTGATGCCATTGTTCATTTGACTAAACTAACGGCTAAGAATTCTGGTTTTGCTATACAGGCGCGCAGGGCGCTATGGCTTAAATCATGGTCAGCTGACGTGACTTCAAAATCTAAGCTGCTTACATTCCCTTCAAGGGGCAGACCTTATTCGGGCCTGGTTTGAAGGAGATTATTGCTGATATCACTGGAGGAAAAGGCCATGCCCTTCCTCAGGGACAGGTCCAAATCCAGGGCCAAACAGTCTAATTTTCGTGCCTTTCGAAACTTCAAGGCAGGTGCGGCATCAACCTCCTCTAATGCAAGACAAGAGGGAACTGTTGCTCAGTCCAAGGCGGTCTGGAGGCCTAACCAGACCTGGAACAAAGGTAAGCAGGCTAAAAAACCTGCTGCTGCCTCTAAGACAGCATGAAGGAACGGCCCCTATCCGGTAACGGATCTAGTGGGGGGCAGACTTTCACTCTTCGCCCAGGCGTGGGCAAGAGATGTTCAGGATCCCTGGGCGTTGGAAATTATATCTCAGGGATATCTTCTGGACTTCAAAGTTTCTCCCCCAAAAGGGGAGATTTCACCTTTCACAATTATCTGCAAACAGATAAGAGAGAGGCATTCTTACACTGTGTACGAGACCTCCTAGTTATGGGGAGTGATCCATCCAGTTCCAAAAGAGGAAACAAGGACAGGGTTTTTACTCAAATCTGTTTGTGGTTCCCAAAAAGGAGGGAACCTTCAGACCAATATTGGATCTAAAGATCTTAAACAAATTCCTCAGAGTTCCATCATTCAAGATGGAAAACTATTTTGTACCATCCTGCCTATGATCCAGGAGGGTCAATACATGACTACAGTGGATCTAAAGGATGCTTATCTTCACATTCCAATACACAAAGATCATCATCGGTTTCTCAGGTTTGCCTTTCTGGACAGACATTACCAGTTCGTAGCTCTTCCTTTTGGATTAGCTACAGCCCCAAGATCTTCACCAAGGTTCTAGGGTCGCTTCTGGCGGTTCTAAGGCCGCGGGGCATTTCGGGTGGCCCCTTATTTAGACGACATCCTGATACAGGCGTCAAACTTCCAGATTGCCAAGTCTCATACGGACATAGTACTGGCATTTCTGAGGGTCGCATGGGTGGAAAGTGAACGAGGAAAAGAGTTCTCTATCCCCACTCACAAGAGTTTCCTTCCTAGGGACTCTGATAGATTCTATAGAAATGAAAATTTACCTGACGGAGTTCAGGTTATCAAAGCTTCTAAATTCCTGCCGTATTCTTCATTCCATTCCGCGCCCTTCGGTGGCTCAGTGCATGGAAGTAATCGGCTTAATGGTAGCGGCAATGGACATAGTGCCGTTTGCACGCTTACATCTCAGACCGCTGCAACTATGCATGCTCAGTCAGTGGAACGGGGATTACACAGATTTGTCCCCTCTACTAAATCTGGATCAAGAGACCAGGGATTATCTTCTCTGGTGGCTATCTCGGGTCCATCTGTCCAAAGGTATGACCTTTCGCAGGCCAGATTGGACAATTGTGACGACAGATGCCAGCCTTCTAGGTTAGGGTGCAGTCTGGAACTCCCTGAAGGCTCAGGGATCGTGGACTCAGGAGGAGTCACTCCTTCCAATAAATATTCTGGAATTGAGAGCGATATTCAATGCTCTTCAAGCTTGGCCTCAGTTAGCAACTCTGAGGTTCATCAGATTTCAGTCAGACAACATCACGACTGTGGCTTACATCAACCATCAAGGGGGAACAAGAAGTTCCCTAGCGATGTTAGAAGTCTCAAAGATAATTCGCTGGGCGGAGATTCACTCTTGCCACCTATCAGCTATCCATATCCCAGGTGTAGAGAACTGGGAGGCGGATTTTCTAAGTCGACAGACTTTTCATCCGGGGGAGTGGGAACTCCATCCGGAGGTGTTTGCACAAAGTGGTTCATCGCTGGGGCAACACCAGGAGTTGGATCTCATGGTGTCTCGACAGAACGCCAAGCTTCCTTGTTACGGATCCAGGTCCAGGGACCCCAAGGCGACGCTGATAGATGCTCTAGCAGCGCCCTGGTCTTTCAACCTGGCTTATGTGTTTCCACCGTTTCTTTTGCTCCCCTCGACTGATTGCCAAGATCAAGCAGGAGAGAGCATCAGTGATTCTAATAGCGCCTGCGTGGCCACGCAGGACCTGGTATGCAGATCTAGTGGACATGTCATCCTTTCCACCATGGACTCTGCCTCTGAGACAGGACCTTCTACTTCAGGGTCCTTTCCACCATCCAAATCTAATTTCTCTGAGACTGACTGCATGGAGATTGAAACGCCTGATTTTATCAAAGCGTGGTTTCTCCGAGTCAGTCATTGATACCTTGATACAGGCACGAAAGCCTGTCACCAGGAAAATTTATCATAAAAATATGGCGTAAATATCTTTACTGGTGTGAATCCCAAGGGTTACTCATGGAGTAAAGTCAGGATTCCCAGGATATTATCTTTTCTCCAAGATGGTTTGGAAAAAGGGATTGTCAGCTATTTTCCTTAAAGGGACAGATTTCTGGTCTGTCTATTCTTTTGCACAAGGCGCCTGGCAGATGTTCCAGACGTTCAGGCATTTTTGCCAGGCATTGGTTAGAATCAAGCCTGTGTTTAGACCGGTTGCTTCCGCCATGGAGCTTAAATTTGGTTCTTAAGGTTCTTCAAGGAGTTCCATTTGAACCTCTCCATTCCATAGATATCAAAACTTTTATCTTGGGAAAGTCTTCTTTTTTGGTAGCTATTTCCTCTGCTCGTAGAGTCTCCCGAGTTATCTGCCTTACAATGTGATTCCTCCTTATCTGATTTTCCATACGGATAAGGTTGTCCTGCGTACCAAACCTGGGTTTTTACCTATCAGCTATCCATATCCCAGGTGTAGAGAACTGGGAGGCGGATTTTCTAAGTCAACAGACTTTTCATCCGGGGGAGTGGGAACTCCATCCGGAGGTGTTTGCACAAGTGGTTCATCGCTGGGGCACACCAGAGTTGGATCTCATGGCGTCTCGACAGAACGCCAAGCTTCCTTGTTACGAATCCAGGTCCGGGACCCCAAGGCGACGCTGATAGATGCTCTAGCAGCGCCCTGGTCTTTCAACCTGGCTTATGTGTTTCCACCGTTTCTTTTGCTCCCTCGACTGATTGCCAAGATCAAGCAGGAGAGAGCATCAGTGATTCTAATAGCGCCTGCGTGGCCACGCAGGACCTGTATGCAGATCTAGTGGACATGTCATCCCTTTCACCATGGGACTCTGCCTCTGAGACAGGACCTTCTACTTCAGGGTCCTTTCCAACATCCAAATCTAATTTCTCTGAGACTGACTGCATGGAGATTGAACGCCTGATTTTATCAAAGCGTGGTTTCTCCGAGTCAGTCATTGATACCTTGATACAGGCACGAAAGCCTGTCAACCAGGAAAATTTATCATAAAATATGGTGTAAATATCTTTACTGGTGTGAATCCAAGGGTTACTCATGGAGTAACGTCAGGATTCCCAGGATATTATCTTTTCTCCAAGATGGTTTGGAAAAAGGATTGTCAGCTAGTTCCTTAAAGGGACAGATTTCTGCTCTGTCTATTCTTTTGCACAAGCGTCTGGCAGATGTTCCAGACGTTCAGGCATTTTGCCAGGCTTTGGTTAGAATCAAGCCTGTGTTTAGACCGGTTGCTCCGCCATGGAGCTTAAATTTGGTTCTTAAGGTTCTTCAAGGAGTTCCATTTGAACCTCTCCATTCCATAGATATCAAACTTTTATCTTGGAAAGTTCTTTTTTGGTAGCTATTTCCTCTGCTCGTAGAGTCTCCGAGTTATCTGCCTTACAATGTGATTCTCCTTATCTGATTTTCCATACGGATAAGGTTGTCCTGCGTACCAAACCTGGGTTTTTAACTAAGGTGGTATCTAACAAGAATATCAATCAAGAGATTGTTGTTCCATCATTGTGTCCTAATCCTTCTTCAAAGAAGGAACGTCTATTACACAATCTAGACGTGGTTCGTGCTTTGAAGTTTTACTTACAAGCTACTAAAGATTTTCGACAAACATCTGCTTTGTTTGTGGTTTACTCTGGACAGAGGAGAGGTCAAAAGGCTTCGGCAACCTCTCTTTCTTTTTGGCTAAGAAGCATAATACGCTTAGCCTATGAGACTGCTGGACAGCAGCCCCCTGAAAGGATTACAGCTCATTCCACTAGAGCTGTGGCTTCCACCTGGGCCTTTAAAAATGAGGCATCTGTTGAACAGATTTGCAAGGCGGCGACTTGGTCTTCACTTCATACCTTTTCAAAATTCTAACAAATTTGACACTTTTGCTTCTTCGGAGGCTATTTTTGGGAGAAAGGTTTTACAGGCAGTGGTACCTTCCGTTTAAGTACCTGCCTTGTCCCTCCCTTCATCCGTGTACTTTAGCTTTGGTATTGGTATCCCACAAGTAATGATGATTCCGTGGACTGGATACACCTTACAAGAGAAAACACAATTTATGCTTACCTGATAAATTTTATTTCTCTTGTGGTGTATCCAGTCCACGGCCCGCCCTGTCATTTTTAAGGCAGGTAATTTTAAATTTAAACTACAGTCACCACTGCACCCTGTGGTTTCTCCTTTCTCTGCTTGTTTTCGGTCGAATGACTGGATATGGTAGTGAGGGGAGGAGCTATATAACAGCTCTGCTGTGGGTGTCCTCTTGCAACTTCCTGTTGGGAATTGAGAATATCCCACAAGTAATGGATGATCCGTGGACTGGATACAACCACAAGAGAAATAAATTTATCAGGTAAGCATAAATTGTGTTTTTTGAGCAACCCTTCTAACTTCTTAATCCATAGGATCTTTAAAGGAACAACTATCCTCTATGGGAATAGTGGTTCTCTTAGCTAAAGTGGAAATTGCCTCTTCCACCTTGGGGGAACGTCTGCCAAGACTCCTTGATAGAGTCAGCAATAGGAAACATCTTCTTAAAAATAGGGGATGGAGAAAAAAGGGATACCAGGTCTCTCCCATTCCCTAGCAATAATCTCTGTAGCCCGATCTGGTACAGGGAAAACCTCCACCATGGAAGGTACATCAAAATACTTGTTTAGCTTGCTAGACTTCTTAGGATTGACTACGGCCGTAGTGTCGGAGTCGTCCAAGGTAGCCATAACCTCCTTAAGTAACAAACGGAGGTGTTCCAGGCTTAAACCTGAAGGATACAACTTCAGCATCAGAAGAAGGAGTTACACTGTCTGAGTCTGAGATTTCACCCTCAGATGCTTCCAAAGTATCTTCCTCCTCAGACTTCTGGGAGGGAACATTCGAGATAGCCACGACTGTGTCAGAAGCCTTACTCACTGATTCTTTACATTTCCTCTTGCGCTTTCCCTGCAGCATGGGAAATGCAGAACAACCCATCAGATACCGCAGAGGACATGAGGCTAGCGATGTCTTGCAACGTAACTCCAGGTGGCGTTAGAGAGGAAGTGCAGGGCACTGCATGTGTGGGCAATAAAATTTGGGACACTTGAGGAGAAAGCTGCGGGCATATATTGAACATTGTCATTAGACTCCTGTACAGCATCCCCCTCAGACAATGTTGGCTCAGAAAAAAAGTCTATCCCTGTAATTTTAAGTTCTCTCAATACATGAGGAACAAATGGGATTGGTGGTTCCACATTAGCATCAAAACATAAAGAACAAGTAAAAATTTTGCAGGGCCTCTTGGTCCATCTTAACTCACAATGAAGCACAGAGAAAAGCTGTCCGGTCCTAACAATGCTATATTAAGCGTTTATCATGCGCTTTCCCTGTCTCCAAAAACGATGTCACCCCTCCGATCACAGGAAGTGAAGGGGAAAAGGCGTGCAACAGCAAATTGCCGCCTTAGCTAGCCCCGCCCATCGCGGGCTTCTAAAAATTAACCTCCCGGTCAGCAAAATGTACTTTAAAGTCAAGCTGGGAGAAGTGAAAACCACACAAACATGAGACTCATTTGATACTCTTCAGCCCCAGTGCCTGCCATTACTACCTTTCTTTTATATGCTCCCCCAATTATATAGGAGAACGTCTAGTGTCCCATAATGGTAATAAAGTGCCCAATTTTTCCTGCCAGGCAGCAAGGCAGCTCACTAGGTTTGAGAGGTATGATCCCTCACATGGACCTGTGGAAGAAAAAAAGTAAAGACTGAGTAATCTTACTCAGGCTTTCAATGTTAGGACAGCATTAAATACAAAGGAGGTGAAGTGAGGATGTTACCCCCACAAGTTCCCATTGCTTTAAAAGCCACCACTGCTCTACTGAAGAGACCGACATGGACTACGGCTACACCCCAGGACAAAGCAGAACAACTTGCCTGCTGAAAAATAACAAAATCTTTCTTGAAGAATCTTCTTTCAAACACCTAAACTTTACCACCTGCTTGCTAACGTATGCAAAGAGAATGACTGGGGTTGGAGGGAAGGGAGGTGATATTTAACAGCTTTGCTGATGTGCTCTTTGCTGCCTCCTGCTGGGCAGGAGTGATATTCCCAATAGTAATTAGATGATCCGTGGACTCAACGTGTCATTAGAAAGAATCATATTTTATGTAAGAACTTACCTGATAAATTAATTACTTTCATAATGGCAAGAGTCCATGAGGCCCACCCTGTTTTTGGTGGTTATATTTTTTTGTATAAAAGCACAATGCTTTTTTACTCCTTTTTATACCTCACTACTTGGCTATACGTTAAACTAAGGTGTGAGTGTGGTGGGAGGTGTATTTATAGGCATTTTGAGGTTTGGGAAACTTTGCCCCCTCCTAATAGGAATGTATATCCCATACGCCACTAGCTCATGGACTCTTGGCATTATGAAAGAAATGAATTTATCAGGTAAGTTCTTACATAAATTATGTTTTTTTTGGGTGTTTTTTTTTAGAATGGGGGGGGCAGCAAAAGAGCTAAATGTTCTTCTAAGGGCAATGCCCAACTAAATGTTCTTTTCAGGGCAATCTTTAGAATAGTTTTTTTAGATAGCCTTTTTTTGAGTATTGGGGGTTACTTTTTAGTGAAAGAGCTAAATCACTTTAGGGCAATGCCCTACAAAAAGCCCTTTCAAGGGCTATTGCTATAGTTTAGTTTTAGTATAGGTTTTTATTTTTTTATTGTTTAAGTGGGATGGGGGTTTTCTTTTATACAGGTGGTGAGAGTCCACAATGCTTTACTCTTAGGAATTACTTTTCTCAACCACTAGGAGGAGGCAAAAATTTCTAAACCCCAAGAGCTCTATAAAACCTTTCCCACCTCACACGCACCTCAGTCTTTACTTTGTCGCCGCTGACGGTAGTTGAAGAATGAAGATGTTTTGATTCTTCAGAAAGAGGGGTTTTCAGTCTATGTTGAGGCCCTGTTTCCCCTAAGGGTATGGGTTCTGATTCTTTTTTCACCTCATGGAAATTTTTCATAAACCCTCTATAATTGGTTGGTTGCATGGACTTGTCTTTTGCCTTTTATGGATCTACAATATATTCTTTTTCCATAACCTTTGCTGATATGTTTCAGTACTGGTTTGGCTGTCTGCTGCTTGATTGCTAGTGGACGTTTGTCTATTGATAAGTATCTTTTTATTAACATTTAGACACTCCTATTGCTTTGTTATGGGCACTTTGTGATTTTATATATATATATATATATATATATATATATATATATATATATATATATATAAAAATCAAATCACAGGTGCATAAGTAGCATATATATCTTTCAAATAGAGACCACACTCACTGGGCTTACTTTATGATAACAATCACTGATTTATTGTTGTGACGTTTCGGGGTATCCCCCTTTCTCAAACATAAACACTGCTTATGTTTGAGAAAGGGGGAGACCCCAAAACATCACAACAATAAATTAGTGATTGTTATCATAAGGTAAGCCCAGTGCCAGTGAGTGCGGTCTCTATTTGAAATATATATATATATATATATCCCTGGGGCATATCTTTTTCACTTGCTGTTTTGAATGCGTTTGCTTTTTTTGGGGTTACGCACATCAGATTTATGCTTATATACATATATATTTATATGTTAATATGTGTATACACACATATTAACACATAAATATATATTAATTATTAATATACATATATATTTACACTTTGCTGCCATTGCTGCGCTACTTACCCCATGCGCTGAGGTAGACACTTCATGAGAACATGGCTCCCATTGGAGCCTATGGAAGTGTGCTCTCGTAAGTGCAATGTTTTCCTGCATTGCGCTCAACTTGTAATACCATCGCATATAAGCTTGAGCTGGTAATTTAGGGATATTTAGCTCTCCACTTATAATCTGGCCCATAGTCATTTCTTTCATGGTGGTCAGACACCACGAGACCCCACCATTGTGTTTTTCTAGGGTTAGTTTTTTTCTTCAGCACATCTTTTTTCCCCCTGCTCCTTTTATTTCTTTTCCTTACCTCACTTGCTTGGCTATACATTAGAATGAGATATGTATGAGGTGGAAGAGGTTTTATGGAGCTTTTGGGGTTTGGGAATCTTTGCCTCCTCCTAGTGGTAGAGAACAGTAATTCCCAAACATAAAGGATCATGAACTCACTACCATGAAAGAAATGAATTTATCAGGTAAGCATGAATTTGTTTGTTTCATTGTAGGTTTTTTATTTTCTGTAACAGTAGTTTTTTTATTTTCATGTAATGATAGGTTTTTATTTTTTTGGTAGCTTAGGGGGTGTTAGGTTGGGGACTTAGCTGGTTTAGTGGGTTTAGATGTTAATGGGTATTTTGCGATGGGGGTTGTGGTGGTTTAGGGGTTAATAGTGTAGAGGGGTATTTTGCAATGGGGATTGTGGTGGTTTAGGGGTTAATAGTGTAGTGTGGTATTTTGCAATGGGGGTCGTGGGGGTTTAGGGGTTAATAGTGTATTGTGGTATTTTGTGATGAGGGTTGTGGCGCTTTAGGGGTTAAAAGTGTAGAGGGGTAGTTTGTGATGTGGCAGTTTAGGGGTTAATAGAGTAGTTTAGTGCAACTGTTTCCTCCGGTCAAACTCATTACACAATCTTTTAGGTCGCGTAAAAAGTTAGATTGTTAATCGTGCAATTGTGTTCCAGCGATTGCATTTACTTTTGCATTTATGCTCAACATTACCCATGGTAAATATGGGAAGTGTAAATTACTGCAAATTTCACGGAAACTAAACATAAACTTGTAATATGGATTGGAGAGTAAAAACATTGCAATCTATGCCACACTTTTAAATTATATTCTTGAGTTTTGCTTATTCAGTAAGCATGGTTCCCTATGACTTTGTAGTCATCTGACCCTAAGAACCAAGAAAGCTTGGGAAGGGAGTTGCATTGTAGAAAATGAATTCACTTTTTTTTGTAAATAAAGACTAATCTTTATAACTGTAATTTAGATATGTTTTTTTTTTTAGAAGTTTTAGAGTAGCTTTGTGTATAAACTTCATTACCCTAGGTGTCATTCCTGTGCTTTAAACACAGTGTGAAGCAACACAGATGATTATTGTTGCCTAGGGTTTACTAAACTTTGGGTAAATAAGCTTGAATCTAAGTAGGTAATCTTCCTGCGCTAAAGATCAGGAAACCTGAATCTAAAGCTGAAACTTTTCAGGTGGGTAAAGTTAATTAATAATTAGAACCATGAAATTGATATATAAAATCTATCTAATAATTTACTGTCTTTAAATTTATATATATATATAATAAATTTATATAAAAATCTGTTTAAAAAAATTCCTTTATTTAATATAATAGTTGTTTAAAAACATCTAAATCTCTTAAAATCGTTTGCTATATAATTATACACACAATCTCCGTTTTTTAAAATAAAAATAAAAACTATAAGACAAAAAGCATAAATGGTTAGTACACACAGTGAATTAGTAAGAAATGGTTAAAGGCACAATTAAGCATATCCTAAAAATACGGTTAAGCACTTCAAAGAGAACTTAAAAAACTAATGAAATGAAAACATTATTGTCCATCTCACATCGGATAAACAAATTGGATTCACACTAGCAGCAACAGAGAGGATGCAAGTAGCAAACTGATAGCGTATTGCACACAGCGAGGAGACAACTATTGTTCTTTAAGAATAAAAGCCACAAGCAAGCTGTTTGCAGTAAAGCATAAAAAGCAAGAGCTAGAGCAGAAAAAATGATTAGTCCTTGAAAATGTTCTTTCTGTGCACAGATGAAGTTTTGTAGAAAATAACGGAAGCAATGTGAATATCGTCTCTTTTTAGATTTCGTTCAAAAGTACCTTATGCTGTCACATACAGCTGGATGCCTTCTCGGAGTTTGTTTTAGATGTTCCGATCCTGACTTCTTCACACAGGGAATAGTAAATGGACCTTCTGCTTTTCGGCTTAAAGGTAAAACCAGGTTACCTTAAGCTGGTTGATGATAGCTGAAGCGCCTTGTGGATTACAGCTGAAGCGCCTTATCTGGCGTTTAAAACAGGGTATATTCCGTCCGGGCTCTTCCTTACTGGGTAAACACAACTGATAGTCTGACGTCACAGACTACGGTGGCCTAGATGGGCCAAAAAACAACGCGTTTCGGTAGTTGAGAAAAGGTCTACTACCGAAACGCGTTGATTTTTTTTGGCCCATCTAGGCCACCGTAGTCTGTGACGTCAGACTATCAGTTGTGTTTACCCAGTAAGGAAAAGCCCGGATGGAATATACCCTGTTTTAAACGCCAGATAAGGCGCTTCAGCTGTAATCCACAAGGCGCTTCAGCTATCATCAACCAGCTTAAGGTAACCTGGTTTTACCTTTAAGCCGAAAAGCCAGAAGGTCCATTTACTATTCCCTGTGTGAAGAAGTCAGGATCGGAACATCTAAAACAAACTCCAAGAAGGCATCCAGCTGTATGTGACAGCATAAGGTACTTTTGAACGAAATCTAAAAAGAGGCGATATTCACATTGCTTCTGTTATTTTCTACAAAACTTCATCTGTGCACAGAAAGAACATTTTCAAGGACTAATCATTTTTTCTGCTCTAGCTCTTGCTTTTTATGCTTTACTGCAAACAGCTTGCTTGTGGCTTTTATTCTTAAAGAACAATAGTTGTCTCCTCGCTGTGTGCAATACGCTATCAGTTTGCTACTTGCATCCTCTCTGTTGCTGCTAGTGTGAATCCAATTTGTTTATCCGATGTGAGATGGACAATAATGTTTTCATTTCATTAGTTTTTTAAGTTCTCTTTGAAGTGCTTAACCGTATTTTTAGGATATGCTTAATTGTGCCTTTAACCATTTCTTACTAATTCACTGTGTGTACTAACCATTTATGCTTTTTGTCTTATAGTTTTTTATTTTTATTTTTAAAAAACGGAATTGTGTGTATAATTATATAGCAAACGATTTTAAGAGATTTAGATGTTTTTAAACAACTATTATATTAAATAAAGGAATTTTTTTAACAGATTTTTATATAAATTTATTATATATATATATAAATTTAAAGACAGTAAATTATTAGATAGATTTTATATATCAATTTCATGGTTCTAATTATTAATTAACTTTACCCACCTGAAAAGTTTCAGCTTCAGATTCAGGTTTCCTGATCTTTAGCGCAGGAAGATTACCTACTTAGATATTAACCTTTCATCTTTTCTCTGGGGAGTTTTGATATCAACCTGTTTTCTTGAGGTGAGGTATTTTTCCTTTTTTTCAGCGCTCTCTCATTCTTCTATTTTAAATAAGCTTGAATACTCAGTTTTACAAAATGTGCATTAATGAAATATATAAGCCTTTTTATTTAGTATAAGGAAAGTTTATGTCGTCTCTATCAAGAATAAGGATTTGTTGTTTTGTAAACCAAACTTGATGTTCACATTTAGGGCTAGATTACGAGTGGAGCTGTACTTTCCGCTCCTGCTCACGTGTTAACTTCACTAGAAGTAAGCTTTCTGCACGCATCGGGTTGTACGCATATAACAAGTTGAGAATTAAAAGTTTTCCCACGAGCGCTAATCTAACGTGAGCAACTTTGAATATTGTGACCTTGTTAACATATTCCCCATGGACTTCGATGGAGCCCACATAACATTTTGGCTTATTTGGTATTGAAGACCAATCATTTTGAGTACCTTACTGCAACAACTGTTTTATTAACTGTATACGTTTTATTTTCTTTGCATAGGATGAAACCTAACTTATATAATTACTTGTACTTAATCCTCATATGAAAAATAAATGATATACAATTGTGATTTTATTTGTTTACAGAACTTTATTTGGAGCTCTTAACCTTCATCTGGGAGGGGCTCCTGAAGGTCCAGCTGGAACTGGAAAAACTGAAACTACTAAAGACTTGGCTAAGGCAGTGGCTAAGCAGTGTGTTGTTTTCAATTGTTCTGATGGATTGGATTACCTGGCTTTAGGAAAATTCTTTAAGGTACACTGTGCAAGTTTTATTACACTAGTAATTTAAATATTCTGAGTTTCGTCATGCACACCTTTTATTGCTAAATGTAAGACGTACCCTTGTTTTAGTAAATCAATAGATTTGCATGTGTCACTTATAAACTCATCTCACGTTCCATTCTTTCCTTCCTACAGATTTTTCTGTTTTCTCTCTTCTCTCTTACTGCCTGATTTAAAGGTTTCTAGTGAGATTCTTTATTATATGAGACCCATCAGGGATTGATTTAGAAACAATTTTTACCTTTGTAATTGTGCATTTCATTAAGGGGAGTTTGCTGATATTCTTTATGTGAAGGAGAGACACTTAAATTACAATATCGTGCTCAGTAAAATAAGTTGATGATTTCTCCCCATGCTGAAGAGTTTTTGAAAAATTGGGCCCCTACTCCTCCCACTTTCTCTCTGTAAACCCCAGGCTCTTTATCTGTCTCTATACCTTCCCACTACCCCTCTCCCTCTTCTAAACCACACTTTATATCAAGCAGTTGCAGAACTGCATGTGCATTATGTGAATACATCACAGTGAATGGATTCACAATGAATAAGATACTTTCACAATGTCACTGTATTCATCTGGGATTGAGATTGTTAACTATTCTAGCAGCAGATTGTCATGGGGCCCCAAGATCTCTGCATAGTTGTACATTGTTGTATGTTCTATTAATATTGATTTGTTTTAGGGCTTACTTTCATGTGGAGCTTGGGCCTGTTTTGATGAGTTTAACAGAATTGACTTAGAGGTGCTCTCTGTGGTTGCTCAGCAAATTCTCACCATCCAAAGAGGTACACTACTTTTCTCATATTGCATCTTTTTTCTCTGTTAAATACTAATAGTATATTTTTTGAAAATATTTGCTTTTTGTGTGTTTTTAATTAAAGGTATCAGCACAGGATCTAATCTGTTAATGTTTGAGGGTACAGAACTAAAACTGGACCCCACATGTGCAGTCTTTATTACAATGAATCCTGGATATGCTGGACGTTCCGAGCTACCAGACAATCTTAAGGTATTTTCCAGTCTGATTATCACTTGTTCTGGAAATCTATAAGAATGTGACAATAACTCTTATATAATAGATGTTTGTACACTAGAAATATAATGGTGATCTCTGAATGTATCTTATGTCTACTGATGGTTATCAGCAATGTAACACACACACATAATATACAATTATTTAAAAAGTCAGTATCTGGAGTTTTGTTCTGCTCCATTCAACTGTAGTAATTGTTTTTCTTCAGCCCACATTCTATATAATCACAAATGGAATACAGTTTTTTTCTATTAAACTAATCTCAGGGCCAATAAGGCAAGCATTATATGATGCTAATATGCAAATACTTGTTAATAGTGTAATATAAACAACTTGTGAAATTTCCAATTTATTTCAAAGTTCAATCATTTAAACCATGTTCAAGTCTCCTTATTACGATGCAGTTTTAACCCTGTTTCTGTAGCATATTTTAACAAGGGTATCCAATGACAAAAACATTAAAAAGGTCAGGCCAGTCTAAGCATCATATTAAGTGGTAGCAGCAGAGATAATCAGACAAAGTAATGTGTTTAGGTAATCTAAGGTTATTATTACTATTATTATTGTGTTAAGAATTTAAGTAAAAGAGAACTTGTACTCAACAATTTTCTATTGTACCTAGGAAAGTGAAACATTTAAACATGCTGAAAATATTTTCTTTTTCTTGAAAATGTGAGGTGGAGATTTTAAAGTTAAATTGAGCCTAACACAAGAGTATCAGTTCAGTACTTGCAGATAATGCTTACTGTCTGATAGCTCTGTATGGTGGAGTGGGACACACATATACAAGCCTTACAACAAAAAATGTTTATTCACAGCAGGAATAAAATATAAAAAAACCTGTAGTATATTTTGTTATGCCATTTTTTATATTAAACAGAAGTTACTACAGTATATTTTTAATGGAAAATCTAGTTGTAACACAAGTGTAAAGTAATACTTATATATTTCAAAATAAATTGTATTTCTCTTGTAAGGTGTATCCAGTCCACGGATCATCCATTACTTGTGGGATATTCTCCTTCCCAACAGGAAGCTGCAAGAGGATCACCCACAGCAGAGCTGTCTATATAGCTCCTCCCCTAACTGCCACCCCCAGTCATTCTCTTGCAGCTCTCGACAAGGGAAGTAGCTAGAGAGATGTGGTGACTTAGTGTAGTTTATCTTCAATCAAAAGTTTGTTATTTTTAAATGGTACCGGAGTTGTACTGTTTTTACCTCAGGCAGAAATTAGAAGAAGTGTTTTGCCTGAGGTTTTTGATGATCTTAGCAGGTTGTAACTAAGATCCACTGCTGTTCTCACACATAACTGAAGAGTATGGGAAAACTTCAGCTGGGAGAACGGCCTGCAGAATCAACTGCCTTGAGGTATGTTCAGTGTATTTTTTTCTAGAGAGATAATAAGAAGTCTAGAAAATGCTGACAGTGCCTGATATATTTGAGTTAAGCCTGATTGCAGTGATTTAATAACGACTGGAATCATGCTTGCAGTAAAGGGTAATTTTCATGTTAATTGCTCTTATGGCTTAGTATGTGAAACGTTTACATGAGTTATAAGGAACGTTTTTTACTAAGGGTGATAAATGTTTCTTTGGGGCCTAGTTTTTCCACATGGCTGTTATTTGACTCCTAGGAGTAGTTTTTTAGGCCCTCTGACTTTCAGTGCATGGTGGGAGGGGCCTATTTTCGCGCTCTAATTGCGCAGTAACTTTTAAACTCTGAGACATCCAGCTTCCCTGAAGGAGTCCCCTGACATATTGGACCTCTGTAAAGGGTTTTTGTGCCTACAAAAGTCATTTTATGGGAAGGTAGGAGCCACAGTAGAGCTGTGGCAGTTTGCCTGTGACTGTTATAACGGTTTTACCATTTTTTGGCTTCGTTTTTGAGCCTGAGGGGTTAATCATCCATTTGCAAGTGGGTGCAATGCTATTTTACCGTAGTACATACACTGTTAAAATTTCATAGAGTTAACTGCTTTTTTCACTGTTTTGCAGTTTTTGTGTTTGTTTTTTTCTCTTAAAGGCACAGTACCGTTTTTTATATTCTGCTTTTTCACATTAATTAAAGTGTTTTCAAAGCTTGCTGGTCTCATTACTAGTCTGTTAAACATGTCTGACATAGAGGAAACTCCTTGTTCATTATGTTTGGAAGCCATTGTGGAACCCCCTCTTAGAATGTGTACCAAATGCACTGATCTTACTATAAGTTATAAAGGTCATATTCTGGCTTTAAAAGATTTATCACCAGAGGAAACTGACAAGTGGGAAGTTATGCCGACTAACTCTCCCCACGTGTCAGAACCTTTGACTCCCGCTCAAGGGACGCCCGCTCAAGAGGCGCCAAGTACATCTAGCGCGCCCATAGCGTTTACCTTACAAGACATGGCGGAAGTTATGGATCATACCTTTACAGCGGTATTGTCCAAACTACCAGGGTTACAAGGAAAGCGAGACAGCTCTGGGGCTAGGAGAAATACAGAGCACTCTGACGCTTTAGTAGCTATGTCTGATATCCCCTCACAATATGCAGAAGCTGAGGAAGGAGAGCTTCTATCTGTGGGTGATTTTTCTGACTCAGGGAAGATGCTTCACCTGATTCTGATATGTCTACATTTAAATGTAAGCTTGAACACCTCCACGTGTTGCTCAGGGAGGTTTTAGCTACTCTGGATAACTGTGACACCATTATAGTGCCAGAGAAATTGTGTAGATTGGATAAATACTATGCAGTGCCTGTTTACACTGATGTTTTTCCAATACCTAAGAGGTTTTCAGAAATTATTACTAATGAATGGGATAGACCAGGTGTACCGTTCTCTCCCCCTCCTGTTTTTAAGAAGATGTTTTCCATAGATGCCGCTACACGGGACTTATGGCAAACGGTCCCTAAGGTGGAGGGAGCAGTCTCTACCCTAGCTAAGCATACAACTATCCCCGTCGAGGACAGTTGTGCTTTCCTAGATCCAATGGATAAAAAGTTAGAGGGTTACCTTAAGAAAATGTTTATTCAACAGGGTTTTACTGTCCAGCCTCTTGCATGCATTGCCCCTGTCACTGCTGCTGCGGCCTTCTGGTTTCAGTCTCTGGAAGAGGCTCTACAGGTAGGAACCCCATTTGATGATATACTTGACAAGCTTAAAGCTCTTAAGCTAGCCAATTCATTTGTTTCTGACGCCATTGTTCATTTAACCAAACTAACGGCTAAGAACTCAGGTTTTGCTATACAGGCGCGTAGGGCGCTATGGCTTAAATCCTGGTCAGCTGACGTTACTTCAAAGTCTAAGCTTCTCAACATTCCCTTCAAGGGGCAGACCCTATTCGGGCCTGGACAGAAGGAGATCATTTCTGATATTACTGGAGGAAAAGGTCATGCCCTTCCTCAGGATAGGTCCAACAAATTAAGGACCAAACAAACTAATTTTCGTGCCTTTCGAAACTTCAAGACTGGTGCGGCATCAACTTCCTCTAATACAAAACAAGAGGGAAATTTTGCCCAGTCCAAGCCGGTCTGGAGACCTAACCAGGCTTGGAACAAAGGAAAGCAGGCCAAGAAGCCTGCTGCTGCCTCTAAGACAGCATGAAAGATCAGCCCCCGATCCGGTAACGGATCTAGTAGGGGGCAGACTTTCTCTCTTCGCCCAGGATTGGGCAAGAGATGTCCAGGATCCCTGGGCGTTGGAAATTGTGTCCCAGGGATATCTTCTGGACTTCAAAGCTTCTTCCCCAAAAGGAAGATTTCACCTCTCACAATTATCTGCAAACCAGATAAAGAGAGAGGCATTCTTACATTGTGTTCAAGACCTCCTAGTTATGGGAGTGATTCACCCAGTTCCAAAGGAGGAACAGGGGCAAGGCTTCTATTCAAATCTCTTTGTGGTTCCCAAGAAAGAGGGAACCTTCAGACCAATCTTAGATCTCAAGATCCTAAACAAATTTCTCAGGCTCCCATCCTTCAAGATGGAGACTATTCAAACCATCCTACCTATGATCCAGGAGGGTCAATATATGACTACCCTGGACTTAAAGGATGCTTATCTTCACATTCCGATACACAGAGATCATCATCGGTTTCTCAGGTTCACCTTCCTAGACAGGCATTACCAGTTTGTGGCTCTTCCCTTTGGGTTAGCTATGGCACCAAGAATCTTTATGAAGGTTCTGGGGTCACTTCTGGCGGTCCTAAGGCCGCGGGGTATAGCAGTAGCCCCTTACCTAGATGACATTCTGATACAGGCGTCGAATTTTCAAATTGCCAAGTCCCATACGGACATTGTTCTGGCATTCCTGAGGTCTCATGGGGGGAAAGTGAACGAAGAAAAGAGTTCTCTATCCCCTCTCACAAGAGTTTCCTTCCTGGGAACTCTGATAGATTCTGTAGAAATGAAGATTTACCTGACAGAGGCCAGGTTGTCAAAACTTCTAAATTCCTGCCGTGTTCTTTATTCTACTTCTCGCCCTTCAGTGGCTCAGTGTATGGAAGTAATTGGCTTAATGGTAGCGGCAATGGACATAGTGCCGTTTGCCCGCCTACATCTCAGACTGCTGCAACTCTGCATGCTCAGTCAGTGGAATGGGGATTACACAGATTTGTCCACCCTACTAAATCTGGATCAAGAGACCAGGGATTCTCTTCTCTGGTGGCTATCTCGGGTCCATCTGTCCAAAGGTATGACCTTCCGCAGGCCAGATTGGACAATAGTAACAACAGATGCCAGCCTTCTGGGCTGGGGTACAGTCTGGAACTCCCTGAAGTCTCAGGGATCGTGGACTCAGGAGGAGGAACTCCTTCCGATAAACATTCTGGAACTAAGAGCGATATTCAATGCTCTTCAGGCTTGGCCTCAGCTTGCTGCGGTCAGGTTCATCAGATTTCAGTCGGACAACATCACGACTGTAGCTTACATCAACCATCAAGGGGGAACAAGGAGTTCCCTAGCAATGTTGAAGGTTCCAAAGATAATTCTATGGGCAGAGATTCACTCTTGCCATCTATCAGCTATCCATATCCCAGGAGTAGAGAACTAGGAGGCGGATTTTCTAAGTCGACAGACTTTTCATCCGGGGGAGTAGGAGCTCCATCCGGAGGTATTTGCACAGTTGATTCAACTTTGGGGCAAACCAGAACTGGATCTCATGGCGTCTCGTCAGAACGCCAAGCTTCCTTGTTATGGATCCAGGTCCAGGGATCCCAAGGCAGCACTGATAGATGCTCTAGCAGCGCCTTGGTCCTTCAACCTGGCTTATGTGTTTCCACCGTTTCCTCTGCTCCCTCGTCTGATTGCCAAGATCAAGCAGGAGAGAGCATCAGTGATTTTGATAGCACCTGCGTGGCCACGCAGGACTTGGTATGCAGATCTGGTGGACATGTCATCCTTTCCACCATGGACTCTGCCGCTGAGACAGGACCTTTTACTTCAGGGTCCTTTCAACCATCCAAATCTAATTTCTCTGCGTCTGACTGCTTGGAGATTGAACGCTTGATTTTATCAAAGCGTGGTTTCTCCGAGTCGGTCATTGATACCTTAATACAGGCGCGAAAGCCTGTCACCAGGAAAATCTATCATAAGATATGGTGTAAATATCTTCATTGGTGTGAATCCAAGGGTTACTCATGGAGTAAAGTCAGGATTCCTAGGATATTATCCTTTCTCCAAGAAGGATTGGAGAAGGGTTTGTCAGCTAGTTCCTTAAAGGGACAGATTTCTGCTCTGTCTATTCTTTTACACAAACGTCTGGCTGAGGTTCCAGATGTTCAGGCGTTTTGTCAGGCTCTGGTTAGAATCAAGCCTGTGTTTAAACCTGTTGCTCCGCCATGGAGTTTAAATTTAGTTCTTAAAGTTCTTCAAGGGGTTCCGTTTGAACATTTGCATTCCATAGATATTAAGCTCTTATCTTGGAAAGTTCTGTTTTTAGTAGCTATCTCCTCGGCTCGAAGAGTTTCGGAGTTATCATCTTTACAATGTGATTCCCCTTATCTCATTTTCCATGCAGATAAGGTAGTGTTACGTACCAAACCTGGTTTTCTGCCTAAGGTGGTATCTAATAAAAATATCAATCAGGAGATTGTTGTTCCGTCACTGTGTCCTAATCCTTCTTCAAAGAAGGAACGTCTATTACACAATCTTGACGTGGTTCGCGCTTTAAAGTTTTATTTACAAGCTACTAAAGATTTTCGTCAAACATCTGCATTGTTTGTTGTCTACTCTGGACAGAGGAGAGGCCAAAAGGCTTCGGCAACTTCTCTTTCTTTTTGGCTAAGAAGTATAATCCGCTTAGCTTATGAGACTGCTGGCCAGCAGCCTCCTGAAAGAATTACAGCTCATTCTACTAGAGCGGTAGCTTCCACTTCGGCTTTTAAGAATGAGGCTTCTGTTGAACAGATTTGTAAGGCGGCGACTTGGTCTTCGCTTCATACTTTTTCTAAATTCTACAAATTTGATACTTTTGCTTCTTCGGAGGCTATTTTTGGGAGAAAGGTCTTACAGGCAGTGGTGCCTTCCGTTTAAGCGCCTGCCTTGTCCCTCCCTTCATCCGTGTCCTATAGCTTTGGTATTGGTATCCCACAAGTAATGGATGCTCCGTGGACTGGATACACCTTACAAGAGAAAACAAAATTTATGCTTACCTGATAAATTTATTTCTCTTGTGGTGTATCCAGTCCATGGCCCGCCCTGTCATTTTAAGGCAGGTGTTTTTATTTTTAAACTACAGTCACCACTGCACCCTATAGTTTCTCCTTTCTCTTGCTTGTCTTCGGTCGAATGACTGGAGGTGGCAGTTAGGGGAGGAGCTATATAGACAGCTCTGCTGTGGGTGATCCTCTTGCAGCTTCCTGTTGGGAAGGAGAATATCCCACAAGTAATGGATGATCCGTGGACTGTATACACCACAAGAGAAATAAATTTATCAGGTAAGCATACATTTTGTTTTAAAATTTAATTATACTTTGTATAGTAACAGTTTAATATGCACTAGTTAATCTGTTAAATGTAGTAATCTTTTTTTTAATATCATTTTTAAAATATTTTGTTTTCTTAATTTTTATCTCCAGGCTCTTTTTAGAACAGTAGCTATGATGGTGCCGGACTATGCCATGATAGCCGAAATAGTATTATATTCCTGTGGGTTTGTTAAAGCTCGACCTTTGTCTGTTAAGATTGTAGCAACATATCGACTTTGTTCAGAACAGTTATCCTCCCAACATCATTATGACTATGGAATGAGAGCAGTGAAATCAGTGCTGACTGCGGCAGGCAACCTGAAGGTAAGGCCATTAGATTCTAGCTATTAGCTATTAGAATATGATACTATCACCACCTTCAACACAGGCAAACCTGAAGGTAAGTCCAACAGATACTAGCTATTAGAATTACATATCACCATATTCAATTCAGGCAAACTGAAGGTAAGTCCATCAGATACTAGCTATTAGATTATGATATTATCACCACCATCATCACAGGCAACCTGAAGGTAAGTCCATCAGATGCTAGCTATTAGATTATGATATTATCATCGCCATCTGCACAGGCAAACTGAACGTAAGTCCATCAGATGCTAGCTATTAGATTATGACATATCACCATATTCAACTCAGGCAACCCGAAAAGTAAATGCATCAGATGCAAGCTATTAGATTATGGCACAATCCTCACAATCACTGTAGGCAACCTGAAGGTAAGTCCATTAGATTCTATCTATTAGATTGACATATCACTACATTCACACAGGTAAGTCCATCAGATGCTAGCTATGAAAATAACATATCACCATATTCAACGCAGGTAACCTAAAGGTAAGTCCATCAGATGCTAGCTATTAGAATATGACACTATCATCACCATCAACACAGACAACCGGAAGGTAAGTCCATCAGATGCTAGCTATTAGATTATGACACTATCATCACCATCAACACAGACAACCGGAAGGTAAGTCCATCAGATGCTAGCTATTAGATTATGACACCATCATCACCATTACTGTAGGCAACCTGAATGTAAGTCCATCAGAGGCAATTTATTACAAATATGGTATTATCACCATCACTACAGTGTAAAGAAAAATATTCTTCTAAGTGACCCTTCAGTTTCAAGAGCACTTAGCTATCTTATCATTTGAAAAGGTGAAAAAAACTCTCCTTAAAATAAACTTCAGAATATACAATGTAACAATTATCTTTAGGGGTATCTATAAGTAAATGAATATTACGAAGTGTGATGCTAGGTGATTGTATTAAATTAATTAATGTTTCAAAGCGAGAGAATAAAATTGGTTAAGTCATCATCGTAATGTGTTTGTAAAGTAACGTACCACAATGCTGCCGGACATGTCATCTTTAACTTCAGGTCCCCATATGGGATATTAAGGGTGCTGAAGCATTAAAGAGCTATTTGTTTCTTTCAGGTATAACAAATATCTTCATGTCAGGTATATACAAAACTTACAGTGAATTTCAGTTTAACAAGGGTTTAAAAATTGAGGTTTAATTTCATTTAGGTATAGACCGCTGTGTGAAAAATAGAGTAATTTACAGCATAACCAAAAAGGCTAGAGCTGAGAATTGAAATCCTGCTGATTGTGTTATTTTAGATGAATTGTGACATGGATTAGCCAACATTGTTAAATCCTGCTAAAGGTGAACTCAGTGTTATGCTTTCATAAAGTTCTAATAAATCTTTGGTTAATGCTGTGTCTCTGTAATACAGTAAGTGTAAAAGCTTAAGCTCCTTTCTGCGTTATCTTTTGTGAAAGGAATAATTATCCATCTACGGTATGTTTTCATAAAAATAATCTCAATATGCATGCCTTGAGAACAGTAATATAAAAGAATGATGGTTTAATTTCTGTGTTTCTATGCATAATACGCGGCTGGTTAACTTTTTTTCCCTCCTCTCTTCTAGCTCAAATATCCAAATGAAGATGAAGAAATTTTGCTGCTCAGATCTATTATTGACGTAAACCTACCTAAATTCTTGTCCCACGATTTACCACTTTTTGAGGTATGTTTCTGTATTTAATTTACTAAAGTAGTGAAGGGATACAAATCAGTAAACATTAATATTAAAGGGACATGAAACCCAAAAATGTAATCAGATAGGGCATACATTTTGAAACAACTTTCCAGTTTACTTCTATGATCAATTTGCTTCATTCTCTTGGTATCCTTTATTGAAGGAACAACAATGCACTACTGGGAGTTAGCTGAACACATTGGTAAGCTAATTACAAAAGTCATATATGTGCACTCACAAATCAACAGCTAGCTCCCACCTCCTGAACCTACCTAGCTATGCTTTTCAACTAAGCATACCAAGAGAACTAAGCAAATTTGATAATAGAAGTAAATTGGAAAGTCCTTTTTTGTTGCATGCTCTATCTGAATCTTGAAGGAAAAAAATTGGGTTTCATGTCCCTTTAATGATTGTTTCATAATCCTAAATTGTCTTCAAATTAATTAAAGGGATGTAAAAGTCAGATTTAAAATTCACAACATAAGAGTTACACTTTTGCTTGCAAAAGTTCTTTAAAAGTTATAACCCATTGTGCAGTAACTTTTCTTGTGTACTTGGCTCCCTCTTTTATACGCAGGTAAGCCATGTACATCCAACATACTGGCCTTTTCCTAGTGCTGGCAGTAATATGTGACAGTTGCTCACCTGCTCATGTTAAGGGAACTGTGTGGATGAAAAAAGTTATCACATAACATAATTTTTAAGCATAGCTTAGTAATCATAGACGTGCATAGGTCTTGTACAGTCAATCAGATTTTGTACCACTGGACTTAAGTAGCTAATGGTTTTAGTTGATAGGTTGCTCATAAACTTTAGCTTAATAATTATCTGGTGAAGCAGAGATTGGCCCCCCCATTTAGGAAGCTGATTAAGTAGCTTTGGGGCTGTTTTGTATAACCAATGCTTCTTAACATGTCCGCAAACTTAGAGGTTGTGTATGTCAGACAGCCAGGCTTATTCCTCCAGGATGACTGACAAGCCCTGCTCACGCACAATTGGTTGCACACGAGCAGGGCAGTGGATCCTGAATGTGTGGGGAGAGGTTCTCTTGATGAGGATCTTGTCTGCACAGAGCTTAATAAATGGGCATCATTGTGCTCTTCTTTCTTTCAAACTGGCGAGTGATCCCATATCTGAGTAACACCTGCTAACTTAAAAACTTAACTTAAAAAAAATTCTTGGACCTAAACCAGGAAAGGTCAGGGATATAAGTAGTTAGAACCCAACTATTATATAGGGACATTAAACTATAACTAGATTTCATGCATCTCTCTCTAATTATGGGTGCTGCCATTATGGAACCTCGGTTACGCTACAGGTATCTGAAGGAGAGTTGCTGCACATGTAGTGAAATATAGAATTTAACCTGGTGGCACCCATGACTAGAGGGAGACAGAGAATACTCTCAATACTATGCTTATAAAATATATTTAGTGTCCAATGTCCCTTTAAATATTGTCTCACTAAAAGTTTTTACAGCGCTTTTGGGAATAAACAAGACATATGCACTGCTATTGCACTGTTTACAAATTATACATTTACTGTACTATAATTAGTGCACAATATTTTTTCTTTATTTTGCCTAATTTTTAGGTTTTAATTTTGGAATTTATTTTTTGTTATATGTATTTTTGCATTTTTTGTATTATGTGTTGTTTTATTTACTAATTAAGATGGATTACATAGGATTGTTTTAAACAATATGACACGTAGAAATGATGTCTTGTCATTATTTTTCTTACATTAGGGTATCACTTCAGATCTGTTTCCTGGAGTTAAATTGCCAAAACCAGATTACAAAATTTACCTGGATGCAATTCAAGAAAATTGTAAACTCATGAATTTGCAGATGACCAGTTTCTTTTCAGAGAAGATTTTGCAGATCTATGAAATGATGATTGTGCGCCATGGTTTTATGATAGTTGGAGAACCTTTTGGCGGTAAAACATCAGCATATCGGGTTTTGGCAGCTGCTTTGAATGACATATGTGAAAAGGTATATAAATATTGTACACACATACAAATTAATCGTGGATTAACAAATTATGGGCCAGATTACAAGTGTCAGGCTAGTGGATTTTTATGCTCATGCACTAACTTCGCTCACGGTTAACTTTTAACGCGGGCGGGTTAGCACCGCCTATTACAAGTTAAAAGTAAAAAGTTAGTGGGCGAGCAAAACACTATGTACGCTAACTTCAGGACTTTGGATATTACAACCGTGTTAACTTCTCCCCATAGACTTCAATGGAGCGTGCTGTTAAAAAAAACAACTAACACTTATTATTTGCGTGATAAGACCAACTGCACTAAACCCAAAGGTAGTTATGAATAGTTTACTTTCCAGTGTTCTTTACATAGAAGAAAATGTTCTTTTTATTTATAAATATATATTTCTATATATATATCTGATGACTTTTAAAAAATATATATATCTATACCTATATATCTATATAAATATATATAAAAATATCTATTTAGAAATACAAATAACTTTTGCTTCTAAGTGAAGAACATTGGAATGTAAAATAAAATATTTCTATTAAAAACACGGCTAAATTACGAGTTTTGTGTTATGAGTGAAAAAGTCTCATAACGCTGCTTTTTCACTACCGCTGCTATTACTTGTAGGTACAGCTGTACCGCACACTTTTTTGGCAGTCACGCAACGTAACTACCGCACTTTTTAAAAAGTCCTTTTTCAATGGGACTTCCACAGCGCCGGTATTCGAGTTTGCCTGTCCGGTGAGTGGTACAGCCTATAATTACAAGATCTGTACCATAAACTGAAAGTCAGTAGTTATGGGTTTTACTTTACAAAGCTGTACCATAAAACTAATAACTAAAGTGTTACAAAGTACATTAACACCCATAAACTACCTATTAACCCCTAAACCGAGGCCCTCCCGCATCGCAAACACTATAATAAAATTATTAACCCCTAATCTGCCGCTCTGGACATCGCCGCCACTGTAATAAACATATTAACCCCTAAACCGCCGCACTCCCGCATCGTAAACACTAGTTAAATATTATTAACCCCTAATCTGCTGCCCCCAATGTTGTCGCCACCTACATACACTTATTAACCCCTAATCTGCTGTCCCTAACATCGCCGCAACCTACATTACTGTTATTAACCCCTAATCTGCTGCCCCCAAAATCACCGCCACCTAACTACACTTATTAACCCCTAATCTGCTGCCCCCAATGTCGCCGCCACTATACTAAAGTTATTAACCCATAAACCTAAACCTAACCCTAACGTAACCCTAACCCTAACACCTACTAACTTTAACATAATTAAAATAATCCCAAATAAAAATTACAATTAATACCTAAATTATTCCTATTTAAAAGTAAATAAATACTTACCTGTAAAATAAAACCTAAGATAGCTACAATATAACTAATAGTTATATTGTATCTAGCTTATGTTTTATTTTTATTTCACAGGTAAGTTTGTATTTATTTTAACTAGGTAGACTAGTTAGCAGTGACGTGCGGTGAGGTCAGAGGCTTGTGAGGCGCTAGATATGATATGACATATAACGCGGGTCGCAAGGGCCCCCAACAGAGTAGGTTTTAATTATAGCTGAACCAGTGCACAGGTGAAATAATCAGCTGATGGGTAAGAGCAAGTTAGTAACCATGGTGTTACTGATCAGCTGATTACTTCACCTGTGTACCGGTTCAGCTATAATTAAAACCTGGCCTGTTGGGGGTACTTGAGGACCATGGTTGAGAAACACTGCACTAATTCACCAGCTTATCTGAAAAGTGTTGATTACCTGGAGAATAAATCACACATACTCACTGACACACACACTACACGCACACACACACTCTGCTCACCTACTCATTCACACAATTCTGTGGCACAGTGCCAGTTACTATGCAATTAGAATGATACACAATTGTACTCACTACTGTGTTGTAAAAAGAGAAATAATTTACCATACTAAGAGGTGCCACAAATCTTGCCTAACTTTTAGCCTAACAAGGAATTGCTATATAAAGCTTAAAAATTTGATTCCTAACCCAATACCAGCAGATAAAACCATGTAGTAAAGTAATAGATATATCTCAAATTCAGCTCCAATACCAGCTCCAATATATTCACCTCCTGCATTATATTACTCACTAAATAAAGCTTAAGTTAACCCATCTGCTACTGAGAAAAGAAAGGCCAGAGCAATGCGTGCACGCCTGCCAACCTGTGCAAAATCATATATATATATATAATGTTGAACAAAAAGATTGTGGCAGGTGCAAATACAATGCAATCAAAGACTGATGCCTAGTGCAATTTTCACTATTAGGCTATGTAGCTGGATGATTCCTAGTCCTACTAGTACCATAAGTGGGTTAAATAGTTGAATAACCACGCATTATATATAAAAAGCCTTTCTTAGAGTCTTAAACCTTATTTCCGTGGTAACATTTAATTGCTCAGTGATGTCTCTGCAAGAGAGACATCACTGAGCAATTAAATTTTACCACAGAAATAAGGGGATACTAAACATATCTTCTCAACAATGAACTCCAGAGACAGTGTCCAGAGGACCACCTCCGCCACCATAGATGACAATGACAGCAGTTAACTTACCGGCGTGAGGCATCCTCCACCCGCCCAGGCTGCTGGCACTTCTAGTTCTATTAGGCTCAGGCTGAGCAGATCCTCTTCATCTTCTTCACCTGAGTCCTCAGGCCTTGCACATCAAAATCTTGAAACCTAAAAAATAGCCAGTAACAGTTCTAGGGTGGTGCTTAAGCAAAAACAGTTTTTATTTTGGCACCTCAGCCACAAAATTGCCAACATATTGGAATTTTCCAGACCCATATTTTTATATCCATTTCTACCCAACCATCTTTCTGGGGGTCCAGTGCCAATATTGATTAGTCCTATCCTACAGACAATGAGATTAGAAAGTGCAGGAATCTAGACGCTCAGGGCAAAAAGGGTTAATACAAGTACTAAAGGAAGAAGAAAGCAGGTGACTGTACAGCTAAAATATAATAGAAGAAAAACTAGGAAAGATGGAAAGAGCAAGGGGTTTAAACACAGGAGACAGGATAGGTAATGGGATAATGAATTGCTTTGTAATATGTAATTCAATCAGCACTTTATTTCAGCCAGATACATGTAATCACTGTACACATTGCAATATTTCATTGCATTTACAAAGCAGGTCATCATCCTATATTATCTATCCTGTCTCCTGTATTTAAAGTTACCTCTGTGTCGTGCTCTTTCCATCTTTCCTAGTTTGTACTCTATTATATTTTATCTGTACAGTCACCTGCTTTTTTCTTCCTTGGAACTTAATTTAGTACTTTTAAAATTTAAGCAAGGGTAGGCTTTATTATTTTCAGTAAAAACATGCCTTTTCCAATTCCCAAACATAGGGTAGGGGGCATAGGACTAATCAACAACTATAAAGTTTAATTAGAAAATTTTAACAAGAGTAGGCTTTATTATTTTAGTAAAAACATGGGGTTTCCACACTTTTATATTGTGTTTTTATATGCATGTATTTAATTTAATAATGTCTTAGCTTTAGCTGCAAGGGAAATATTATATTTTACTTGCAGCTAACTTAGCTAAGACATTATTAAATTAAATACATGCATATATAAACACAATATAAGTGTGGAAACCCCATGTTTTTACTAAAATAATAAAGCCTACTCTTGTTAAAATGTTCTAATTAAACTATTGAGACATTACCATAATGCTACTCGGCATTAAAATTGTTCAAAGGCAAAACAGCATACTTATGGCACTGACAGCTCCGCTCCGTCCACACCGCAAGTCCGTTAGTCTGCGATTGGTCTGGCACCCTCTTGCTCTCTTCTGCCTGCACATTGTCACTCACATGCGATGATGCGACGGCAGCAGCTCCCTCCTGTTGTTCCCGCCAGCGCGGCCAGTATTAGTCCGACAGCCTACTCCAACGTCATCACGACACTCACGTCCACACTCCAACCACTGATTGGCTGTCTCTTTAGCTCCATCATAGAGGCGGTTTGAAGAACCGCCTCTATTGGAGCATGGTATGGGCCGGCAAGGATAACACTAGGTGGCGCTAGCTCATAGTGAGATAGTAACACTATGGAGCTCAATGTTGCGCAATCAGTTTTAGGGCAGCTGAACGGCTCACTGCCTCTCGATAATAATTTGCGCAATGTGGATTCATAATTGCATGGCTATGGTGGAGGGAGGGGGGTACCTGGGGGGGGGCGTGGCCAGTAACATTTTAATAAGCAACACCATGAAACTTTTTTTTTATTATTAACTATTAAAAACGTTTTTTTATGATTTTGACAGGGTAGGCACTGCCTCCCTTGCCTCCTATCACTGCACGTCACTGCTAGTTAGTAAATAGTTATTAACTATTTACTAGCTACCTAGTTAAAATAAATACAAAGTTACCTGTAAAATAAAACCTAACCTGTCTTACACTAAAACCTAACATTACACTAAAATTAAATACATTAAATTAACAAAATACATTTATCTAAATTACAAAAAATAATAAACACTTAATTACACAAAATAAAAAAGAAATGATCAAATATTTAAACTAATTACACCTAATCTAATAGCCCTATCAAAATAAAAAAGCCCCCCCAAAATAATAAAACCCCTAGCCTACACTAAACTGCCAATGGCCCTTAAAAGGGCCTTTTGCGGGGCATTGCCCCAACGAAATCAGCTCTTTTACCTGTTAAAAAAATTACAAACAACCCCCCAACAGTAAAACCCACCACCCACACAACCAACCTCACCAAAAAAAAACTACCTAAAAAACCTAAGCTCCCTATTGCCCTGAAAAGGGCATTTGGATGGGCATTGCCCTTAAAAGGGCATTTAGCTCTTTTTTACGTTGCCCAAAGTCCCTAATCTAAAAATCAAACCCACCCAATAAACCCTTAAAAAACCTATCACTAAGCCCTGAAGATCCACTTACAGTTTTTGAAGACCGGACATCCATCCTCAACTAAGCCGGGAGAAGTCTTCATCCAAGCGGCAAGAAGTCCTCAACGAAGCTGGGAGAAGTCTTCATCTAAGCGGCAAGAAGTTGCCCTCCAGGCAGGCAGAAGTTTTCATCCAGACGGCATCTTCTATCTTCATCCTTCTGATGCGGAGCGGCTCCATCTTCAAGACATCTGGCGCGGAGCATCCTCTTCTTTCCATGGCTCTTGAAGAATGAAGTCTCCTTAAAATGATGTCATCCAAGATAGCGTCCCTTGAATTCCAATTGGCTGATAGAATTCTATCAGCCAATCGGAATTAAAGGGTAAAAAATCCTATTGGCTGATGCAATTAGCCAATAGGATTGAGCTTGCGTTCTATTGGCTGATTGGAACAGCTAATAGAATGCGAGCTCAATCCTATTGGCTGATTGGATCAGCCAATAGGATTAAAGCTCAATCCTATTGGCTGATTGCATCAGCCAATAGGATTTTTTACCCTTTAATTCCGATTGGCTGATAGAGCTCTGTCAGCCAATCGGAATTCAAGGGACGCCATCTTGGATGACATCATTTAAAGGAAACTTCATTCTTCAAGAGCTATCGAAAGAAGAGGATGCTCCGCGCCGGATGTCTTGAAGATGGAGCCGCCCCGCGTCGGAAGGATGAAGATAGAAGATGCCGTCTGGATGAAGACTTCTGCCCGCCTGGAGGACAACTTCTTGCCGCTTGGATGAAGACTTCTCCCGGCTTTGTTGAGGACTTCTTGCCACACAGACTTCTCCTGGCCGGATGAGGATGGATGTCCGGTCTTCAAAAACTGTAAGTGGATCTTCGGGGGTTAGTGTTAGGTTTTTTTAAGGGTTTATTGGGTGGGTTTTATTTTTAGATTAGGGACTTTGGGCAACGTAAAAGAGCTAAAAGCCCTCTTAAGGGCAATGCCCATCCAAATGCCCTTTTCAGGGCAATGGGGAGCTTAGGTTTTTTAGGTAGTTTTTTTGGGGGTTGTGTGGGTGGTGGGTTTTACTGTTCGGGGGTTGTTTGTATTTTTTTTTACAGGTAAAAGAGCTGATTTCTTTGGGGCAATGCCCCGCAAAAGGCCCTTTTAAGGGCCATTGGCAGTTTAGTGTAGGCTAGGTTTTTTTATTTTGGGGGGGCTTTTTTATTTTGATAGGGCTATTAGATTAGGTGTAATTAGTTTAAATATTTGATAATTTCTTTTTTATTTTGTGTAATTTAGTGTTTATTATTTTTTGTAATTTAGATAAATGTATTTTGTTAATTTAATTTATTTAATTTTAGTGTAATGTTAGGTTTTAGTGTAAGACAGGTTAGGTTTTATTTTACAGGTAACTTTGTATTTATTTTAACTAGGCAGATTAGGGGTTAATAAGTGTAATGTAGGTGTCGGCGATGTCAGGGGCGGCAGATTAGGGATTTTTAGACTCAGGGTTTATGTTAGGGTGTTAGGTTTAAACATACATTTCCTTTCCCCATAGGAATCAATGGGGCTGCGTTATGGAGCTTTACGCTCCATTATTGCAGGTGTTAGTTTTTTTTAGCCTGCTCTCCCCATTGATGTCTATGGGGAAATCGTGCACAAGCACATAAAACCAGCTCAAAGCAGCACTGGTATTTGTGTGCGGTATGGAGCTCAACGCTGCCATATTGCCTGCAAACGCAGGTTTTTGGAAAACCTGTAATAGCAGCGCTATTAAAGGTGAGTTTTTACCGTGTCACTCATAACGCAAAACTCGTAATCTGGCAGTAAAATGTATATATATTTTTTTTAAATTGAGTTAAATTATTTTTCATGTTTAAATGTATTTGAGTGGAAAGTGCATTTTTTTCAGTTCAATAGACATAAGTAAATGCATTTGATATAATTTAATTTTTTTCTTGCCTGAGAACTACGTTTTGGATTTTAACAGAATTCAATCAATGGTTATCTTTGTTACAGATGCTAATATACTTTCATGATTTTTTCTGGACTGAATTCATATTCTAATTATGTTTTCCTTTTTTAATTTTTTTTTTTTTTTAAAAACAGGGACTTGCAGTAGAGAACAGGGTACAGATTACAGTACTTAATCCAAAGTCTATAACCATGGGTCAGCTCTATGGACAGTTTGATCCAGTTTCTCATGAATGGTCAGATGGAATCTTGGCTGTCAGTTTTAGGGCATTTGCTTCTTCACAAGTAAGTTGGTAAATTATTTATTTTCTTCAAACATGGTAAAAATGAAGTCTGTATTTTAATTGTCATTTTACAATGAAGTCTTATTTAGAAGAAGTAAGAACTAATATTTTTTGGTAAACATGTCCCAGTTAGAACTATGAGAAGAAAACAAAAGTTTTAGTGGTTATCGGTTTGCTCTGTTTCTTAAATGTAGGGAGGTTTTGGGAGATATACTTTAAGAAAGGCTTTAAAGTATGTAACTGGAAATACAAAAATACTTTTGAAAAAAAGATGTGCTGAACATTTTGATTATTAGAGCTGATAATAGTCGGTCATAGTTGGTGAGTGGATTCAGATAGATAGAAAGACAAATAGGAGTAGACAATCGCCAGGTAGCATGGCATATAATAATAAAATGCCAGTACTCTCTTGTTCTATGTGTATTTTATTATTATGATATTTGAGAGTATTAGCCCCTTCCTCAAACAAATGCGGATGTTATCTTCATCACTGACACTTCTACTTGCTCTCGATGCACGCTCCCGTATTACTATTACTATGCGAATGCTCCATGTTTTACACACACGTATCTAAACAGTGAATCACGAGATTCACTGTTTACATCGTCAATGCTTGTGACTGCAAAGCTATAACGATCTCAGAACCCCTAAGATTGTAACGAGCATTTAGATGTGTAAGTATAACTTGCAATTATACATTACAACAGCATTATGTGTTCATTCACAATGCTCTTAAAATATAAAGGCACAATATGAAAAGCTTCTGGCATCAATCCAAGTAAACACTGAATCGTAACAAAATCTATGATTCAGTGTTTACAATGTTGTCATTCTGCACCTCCCTTTTAAATTACTGTGCATATGTGGGCTGTTTGTGCATGCGCATAGTGACACATAATCGGAGGTTTGAGCATACGCATTAAGGCTGAAAATTGATGACATAAGAAAAAGCCTGTCAACTGACATGCATTGCTATTGGTCAAAAGCGATGTGGTCAGGGATAAAAAAAAATACACAATGGAGCGGGGACAGTGAATGAACGCAAGGGAATAGTTTATTTCTAGACTAATATATATTTAAATTGAAAGTATGGAAATGTAAAAAATTTACGTAATATTTTTTACAGTGGCTTTCAGATTGCACTGAGTGAAAACCTTGCGTTTACCATCACTTTAATTACAGGTTGTGTCTTAAAGAGACATGGTACACAAATATTGATGCACTTGAAAGTGATGCAGCATAGCTGTAAAAACCTGAATCGAAAATACATCTCAATGTAAAAAAAAGTATTCACACCTAACTGTAAAGAAACTTTAAGCAGCCAATTAGGACTTCACAGTCATTTTATTTTTATATTCAGTTTGAGTAAGTTTACTATGAAATCTCACAAGATGTCAGTGAAATCTCATGAGCTCACAGCAAAGCAAAACATAACCTCAGCATTGCGAAGGAAAGCCTCTCCTAAAGCCGATGCACAAAAAAGCCCACCTAGCATTTGCCAGGACACATGCTAAAAAAGAAGAAGACTACTGGAACTCTGTACTCTGGAGTGATGAGACCAAGATAAATGTTTTTGGAACGGATGACTTCAAAACTGTATGGCGTCACAAAGGTGAACAGTACAAGGAAGAATGCATGGTGCTACAGTGAAACATGGTGGTGGCATTGTCCTTCTGTGGGGCTGCATGAGTGCTGCTGGTGTCGGGGAGCTGCATTTCATTGATGGTATCATGAATTCACATATATACTGCTCTATATTGAAAGAGAAGTTGCTACCATCACTCTGTGCCCTTGGTCATCATGCAGTTTTTCCAATGTGACAATGAACCAAAGCACGCATCTAAGGCCACTGTTGCATTTCTGAAGAAGAACAGGGTGAAAGTGATGCAGTGGCCAAGTATGTCTCCTGATCTGAACCCAACTTAACACCTATGGGGAATTCTGAAGAGACAAGTTAAGCATCACTCTTCATCCAGTATCTAGGCTCTAAAAGAGGTTGTTCTTGAAGAATGGAAAAAGATTGATGTTGCAATATGTCGCCAACTTGTTCATTCCATGTCTAGAAGACTTGGTGCTTGTCCTTACAAATCATGGAGGTCATACAAAATACTAGATGTAGTAGTTTTTGTTGTGGGGTGTATTCATTTGTGCATCAGCTACTTTGAGTAAACCTGAGGATTTTGTAATCTAAGTTATATTATTAACCTTACTTTCAGTAATGAGTTAAACAAATGTTCTATAAAACTATAAATTTATGCTGAGCGCTGTATATATATATATATATATATATATATATATATATATATAGTTATAGTCATTCAATGTTCTTCAAAGAACATATGTCAGTTGGGTTGGGGAAAGTGTAATACTTTAATATTATAACATTTTCTGCTATAAATTAATTGCAGAATTTAGTAAATGTATTGAATAATAATTTACATGATAAACACTGACAATATTGAAAATAAATAAATAAAATATATGTGTTTATATATATATATATATATATATATATATATATATACACACACACATATATATATATATACAGTATATACACACACACATACAAACACATTGTTTCTGTGTATATATATATATATATATATATATATATATATACAATATATACACACACACATACAAACACATTGTTTCTGTATATATATATATATATATATATATATATATATATATATATATATATATATATATATATATATAAATCCAAAATAATCCCCAAAATAGGCAGAAATGGAAAGCGGCACTTTATGGATTTGTAATTCAAAGAAAAAAACTCTTTATTACACAAACTCTCCTGTGACGTTTCAAATCCAGTGAGTGCCGCTTCCCATTTCTCACTATTTTGGGGATTCTTTTGGATATACAATTGTTTCAAGCTGGACACCCTGGTGGTTGACTACTATGTGAGAGAGTGTCTGCCTTTTTGAAATTGTATATATATATATATTTGTGTGTGTATGTGTGTTTGTGAGGTGAGGTGTTAAATGAAAATGGAAAAATCTACTCTTTTTTGGCCTAGGTTTGGATTAAGTTTGTCATGCCTTATCTTTACAGAAGTTGTAATTTTGTATGAATTGTAAGAGAAATATGTAATGGTTTTTTTGTTGTTGCTATTTTAGACCCTGGACAGAAAATGGCTCATTTTTGATGGCCCAGTAGATGCAGTTTGGATTGAAAATATGAACACTGTATTGGATGATAACAAGAAGTTGTGTTTGATGAGTGGAGAAATTATCCAAATGTCTAATCAGATGAGTTTGATATTTGAACCGATGGATTTAGAAGTTGCTTCTCCTGCAACTGTATGTAACTTCTTCATTTTTAAGTACTTTCATGTGATTAAATTAGGTTAAATCAATCCTTTAATATTCAATATAATGCTGATGTAGCACTTTAAAAAAGTCAGTTTGTCAAAGGTTTTAAAGCCAAAAATCCAAATAGTGAAATATGAAAATTAGAAATCGCTGACCTAAATGTCAGTCCTATAGATATATATGAAAGTAAATACATGGTAACAAACCAAACACTGAAAACATTTAAAGTGACACTAAAGTGACACTAAAGTCAAAATTAAAGTTTCATGATTAAGATAAAGCATGCAATTTAGAAAAAAAAGCCAATATAGTTCCTTATAGTATCAAAACGCACACATTCTTTTTATATGCTATTTCTGAAGCTCCATCTCCTACTGAGTATGTGTAAAAGTGCAAAGTACATACGTATATCCATTTTGTGATTAGCTGGTGCCTGTCACATGATGCAAGAGGAGGTAAAATTGGATTATCTTTGACATTTGCCAGAACAATTATTCTACTGCTCATTTCAAATTCAAATTAAGTGTTTTTGCATATCTTTTATATAATGTTTTTTTAATTATCAAATTTTACTGTATTTAGTAGTGCTTTAATAGAACAAAATGCCAAACAATGGCTTAGATTACAAGAGAAGCACTATTGTTAGCTTGTGAGAAAAAATATTACAAACTTGCGGTAACTAATGCTCTCTAAACTTTCAATGATGAGCACAAAGTGGAAACTCACGCATGTCCATGGTTAACCTTTGTACCCCAGTGATAATAACATTAACGTTGGAAATAATAACCAAAGAGAAAAGCTCTGGTAACGTCATTGTCACTGCTCAAACAGGACTTCAGAAACCATAAACTGGCCTGTTAGGGTTTATTTTCACTTCAAGGATATTTTACAAAGAACATTGGGCATAGACAAAACACGCTAATGCCATTTTTAGAAGTACCTATAGGGACAGTGTAATATATATTTTGTTTTCCCTTGATGTGTTTACAGTGACTTGTTCTACTAGCTGCATTGTTTAAAATAAAAAAAATTGCTCCTTTAGGTATATTTTATATATGAAGCAGTGGCTATTTGAAACTATGGCCCAATCAACTGAGAGTGAGTGGAGAGAGCAGATCTCATGCATCTGACCATTCTGGTTTAAATGTCTAATAATCATTCATTATGTTTTACAATTTGACATACATATTGTTCTTGCATTAATTTGTTGTATTGCTTGTATTTTTTTACCCACCCAACCATTTTTTTATTGTCGCTCTAGTACACACTCATTAGTGTCATTAAAAATGGATTTCTATCATCCTTATAGCAAATATAAATGCACTGTCATAAATGCTTTGGTTTCTTTATTCAGAATATTAGAGGCATTTACTTAATTCTCCCTGCTTATTTTTGTATGCCTTCAGTCTTCTTGGAGTTCAAAAATGCCACATGAAATACAGGGTAGTCCTTTTAAGTGCTTTATGCTTGCCTATTAGCCAATGGTAGACCTAATGTCATTGTTGAATGCTTCTGCTGTATTGAGTGAAGAAACAGAAATTAACAAATTTAAATTAAGAAATTCCTCTTTTCACTCATATTGCAGTTTGTTGGATTATAGGCTTTACCAGGGCTAACTCTTTGTTATTTCATTGTAATGGATACAGTTGAATAAAGAACTCTTGGAAATGTAATAAACAGGTGGGATTGTAAAAGCTAGTGCCTACCATGATAAGTTAACATAATTTTTTACAAGTTAAATACCAAAGCTTCCAATACAGGTCAACAGTTGATTGTACCATAGGTTTTATCCCCAAACAATACTAGAGCTTGTATTTAAAATAAAGTAGATTTAAATACAATACAATTAAATATTGTAATATTTATTTATTTCCAACTTTGTTGTAGGTATCTAGATGTGGAATGATTTACATGGAACCTCATATGTTAGGATGGAGACCAGTTATGGTATCTTGGCTCAACATACTTCCCCCTGGACTGAACAAAATGCATAAAAGTTATATTGAGGGAATGTTTGACCGAATGGTCCCTCCCTGTCTACAAATGATCAGAAAATGTGCCAAGGTATTAAAAGACATTTAGATAATTTATAAGGATAACTTACGTAGCTTTGAAATAAATGTTAAGTAATTATAAAGCACAAGATATGTAAAATTAAACAGAATTGTCTCTTCCACTAGGCAGATAAATATGTAATTTTGTTTGAATTAATACAAATACAAGTGCTTACAATTTGTATTCTGAATATGACATCTCCAAAAGTAATTGTACATTTTGTAAATTAATAGCAATCTATTATTAAATTAATACAAATGATGTGTTACAGTAAATGTTAAGTTTTAACACAGGTGAGACTTTCAGCCCTTTTTTTTTTTTTTAGATATATTATCTGAAATTTAAATACAGTACATTTTTTATTATTAATAATAATAATAATAATAATAACTTACATTTAATACTTGATGAGAAATACACATTATAACATTATAATTGTCAGTTAATTGTTGGTTTCTGGGAAATGATTGAACAAAAAAAAATACTGCTTTGTTTCAGGAACTGTCTCCAACCTCTGATACAAATTTAGTTCGTTCCTTAATGAATCTCATTGACTGCATGTTGGATGAGTTTGCAGATGAATCATTAACACTGACCATGGATGAAAGAGAAATTTGCTCATGGTTAGAGGTATGTGTTTTTTTTTTTTTTTTTTAAATGATGTCTTTAGCGAATCAGTGTATGCAATAAACGAAAATTTTTTTTTTTTTTAAGAAACATGCGGCTAGATTACGAGATTACGCCCGCTGGTATTACGAGTCTTGAAATGACAGGCTCACCGCTCACTTTTTTGGCCAGACTTGGAAATACCGCAAATCCACTTACGTCAATTGCGTATCCTATATTTTCAATGGGACTTGCATAGCGCCGGTATTACGAGTCTGACCAAAAGTGAGCGGTACAGCCTTTCCTGTCAAGCCTGGTACCGCATTTTAAAGTCAGTAGTTAAGAGTTTTACACTACAATGCCGTAGCATAAAACTCTTAACTAAAGTGCTAAAAAGTACACTAACACCCATAAACTACCTATTAACCCCTAAACCGAGGCCCCCCCACATCGCAAACACTAAAATAAATATTTCTCTTGTAAGGTGTATCCAGTCCACGGATCATCCATTACTTGTGGGATATTCTCATTCCCAACAGGAAGTTGCAAGAGGACACCCACAGCAGAGCTGTAATATAGCTCCCCCTAACTGGCATACCCAGTCATTCTCTTGCAACTCTCAACAAGCAAGGACGTTGTAGGAGAGAGTGGTTAAATATAGCTAGTTTATTTTCTTCAATCAAAAGTTTGTTATTTTTAAATAGTACCGGAGTTGTGCTATTTTATCTCAGGCAGTAAATAGAAGAAGAATCTGCCTGAGGTTTCTATGATCTTAGCAGGTTGTAACTAAGATCTATTGCTGTTCTCACATATGTTTGAGGGGATTACACAGATGAGGTAAAACTTCAGCGAGAGAATGGCGTGCAGTTTATTCTGCTATCAGGTATGTGCAGTTATAATTTTTTCTAGAAATGGAAAACACTAGAAAATGCTGCTGATACCGGATTAATGTAAGTTAAGCCTGAATACAGTGATTTAATAACGACTGGTATCATGCTTACTCCCAGGGGTAATACCTTTATGATATTGCAATATAAAACATTTGCTGGCATGTTTAATCGTTTTTATATATGCTTTGGTGATAAAACTTTATTGGGGCCTAGTTTTTTCCACATGGCTGGCTTAAATTTTGACTAGAAACAATTTCCACTGTTGTAGTATAAAAGTTACAGTTGGTGCAGTTAAAATTACAAACTGTGACATCCAGCTTCCCTCAAAGGCCCTCTGAATGCTATAGGACATCTCTAAAGGGCCCAAAGGCTTTCCAAAGTCGTTTATTGGGGAAGGTAGGGCCACAGCTTGCTGTGGCAGTTGGTTGTGACTGTTAAAAAACGTCTATTTCGTTTTTTTGATCCGTTTTTTGAACTAAGGGGTTAATCATCCATTTGCAAGTGGGTGCAATGCTCTGCTAACCTATTACATACACTGTAAAAATTTTGTTTGATTTACTGCATTTTTTCACTGTTTTTCAAATTCTGACAAAATTTGTTTCTCTTAAAGGCACAGTACCGTTTTTTATATTTGCTTGTTAACTTGATTTAAAGTGTTTTCCAAGCTTGCTAGTCTCATTGCTATTCTGTATAAACATGTCTGACATAGAAGAAACTCCTTGTTTATTATTTTAGAAGTCATGGTGGAACCCCCTCTTAGAATGTGTACCAAATGTACTGATTTCATTTTATGCAATAAAGATCATTTTCTGTCTTTAAAAAAATTATCACCAGAGGAATCTGACGAGGGGGAAGTTATGCCGACTAACTTTTCCCACGTGTCAGACCCTTTGACTCCCGCTTAAGGGACTCACGCTCAAATGGCGCCAAATACATCTAGGGCGCCCATAACGTTTACTTTACAAGACATGGCGGCAGTCATGGATAATACACTGTCAGCGGTATTAGCCAGACTACCTGAACTTAGAGGTAAGCGAGATAGCTCTGGGGTGAGACAAAATGCAGAGCATACTGACGCTTTAAGAACCATGTCTGATACTGCCTCACAATATGCAGAAGCTGAGGAAAGAGAGCTTCATTCAGTGGGTGATGTTAATGACTCAGGAAAGATACCTGATTCTAATATTTCTACATTCAAATTTAAGCTTGAACACCTCCGCGTGTTGCTTAGGGAGGTTTTAGCTGCTCTGAATGACTGATACCATTGCAGTGCCAGAGAAATTGTATAGACTGGATAAATACTTTGCAGTGCCGGTGTGTACTGATGTTTTTCCAAATACCTAAAAGGTTTACAGAAATTATTAATAAGGAATGGGATAGACCAGGTGTGCCGTTCTCTTCCCCTCATATTTTTAGAAAAATGTTTCCAATAGACGCCACCACACGGGACTTATGGCAGACAGTCCCTAAGGTGGAGGGAGCAGTTTCTACTCTAGTAAAGCGTACTACTATCCCTGTCGAGGACAGTTGTGCTTTTTTTTTTTTTTTTTAGATCCAATGGATAAAAAATTAGAGGTTACCTTAAGAAAATATTTATTCAACAAGGTTTTATCCTACAGCCTCTTGCATGCATTGCCCCTGTCACAGCTGCTGCGGCGTACTGGTTTGAGTCTCTGGAAGAGGCTTTACAGGTAGCGACTCCATTGGATGACATACTAGGCAAACTTAGAGCACTTAAGCTAGCCAATTCTTTTATTCTGATGCCATTGTTCATTTGACTAAACTAACGGCTAAGAATTCTGGTTTTGCTATACAGGCGCGCAGAGCGCTATGGCTTAGATCATGGTCAGCTGACGTGTCTTCAAAATCTAAGCTACTTAACATTCCCTTCAAGGGGCAGACCCTATCCGGGCCTGGTTGAAGGAGATTATTGCTGATATCACTGGAGGAAAAGGTCATGCCCTTCCTCAGGACAGGTCCAAATCTAGGGCCAAACAGTCTAATTTTCGTGCCTTTCAAAGCTTCAAGGCAGGTGCGGCATCAACTTCCTCTAATAATAAACAAGAGGGAACTTTTGCTCAATCCAAGACGGTCTGGAGACCAAACCTGACCTGGAAAAAAGGTAAGCAAGTAAAAAAGCCTGCTGCTGCCTCTAAGACAGCATGAAGGAACGGCCCCCTATCCGGGAACGGATCTAGTAGGGGGCAGACTTTCACTCTTTGCCCAGGCGTGGGCAAGAGATATTCAGGATCCCTGGGCGTTGGAAATTATATCCCAGGGATATCTTCTGGACTTCAAAGCTTCCCCCCCAAAAGGGAGATTTCACCTTTCACAATTATCTGCACACCAGATAAAGAGAGAGGCATTCTTACACTGTGTACGAGACCTCCTAGTTATCGGAGTGATCCATCCAGTTCCAAAGGAGGAACAGGGACAGGGTTTTTACTCAAATCTGTTTGTGGTTCCCAAAAAAGAGGGAACCTTCAGACCAATTTTGGATCTAAAGATCTTAAACAAATTCCTCAAAGTTCCGTCGTTCAAGATGGAAACTATTCGTACCATCCTACCACTGATCCAGGAGGGTCAATATATGACTACAGTGGATCTAAAGGATGCTTATCTTCACATTCCGATACACAAAGATCATCATCGGTTTCTCAGGTTTGCCTTTCAAGACAGGCATTACCAGTTGAAGCTCTTCCCTTGGGATTAGCTACAGCCCCAAGAATCTTTATAAAGGTTCTAGGGTCGCTTATGGCGGTCCTAAGGCCGCGGGGCATAGCAGTAGCCCCTTATTTAGATGACATCCTGATACAGGCGTCAAACTTCCAAATTGCCAAGTCTCATACGGACGTAGTACTGGCATTTCTGTGGTCGCATGGGTGGAAAGTGAACGAGGAAAAGAGTTCTCTATCCCCACTCACAAGAGTTTCCTTTCTAGGGACTCTGATAGATTCTGTAGAAATGAAAATTCACCTGACGGAGTCCAGGTTATCAAAGCTTCTAAATTCCTGCCGGGTTCTTCATTCCATTCCGCGCCCTTCGGTGGTTCAGTGTATGGAAGTAATCGGCTTAATGGTAGCGGCAATGGACATAGTGCCGTTTGCACGTTTACATCTCAGACCGCTGCAACTATGCATGCTCAGTCAGTGGAACGGGGATTACACAGATTTGTCCCCTCAACTGAATCTGGACCAAGAGACCAGGGATTCTCTTCTCTGGTGGCTATCTCGGGTCCATCTGTCCAAAGGTATGACCTTTCGCAGGCCAGATTGGACAATTGTTACGACAGATGCCAGCCTTCTAGGTTGGGGTGCAGTCTGGAACTCCCTGAAGGCTCAGGAATCGTGGACTCAGGAGGAGTCTCTCCTTCCATTAAATATTCTGGAACTAAGAGCGATATTCAAGGCTCTTCAGGCTTGGCCTCAGTTAGCAACTCTGAGGTACATCAGATTTCAGTCGGACAACATCACGACTGTAGCTTACATCAACCATCAAGGGGGAACAAGAAGTTCCCTAGAGATGTTAGAAGTTTCAAAAATAATTCACTGGGCAGAGATTCACTCTTGCCACCTATCAGCTATCCATACCCCAGGTGTAGAGCACTGGGAGGCGGATTTTCTAAGTCGTCAGACTTTTCATCCGGGAGAGTGGGAACTCCATCCGGAGGTATTTGCACAACTGATTCATCGTTGGGGCAAACCAGAACTGGATCTCATGGCGTCTCGCCAGAAAGCCAAGCTTCCATGTTACGGATCCAGGTCCAGGGATCCCAAGGCGACACTGATAGATGCTCTAGCAGCGCCCTGGTCTTTCAACCTGGCTTATGTGTTTCCACCGTTTCCTCTGCTCCCTCGACTGATTGCCAAGATCAAGCCGGAGAGAGCATTGTTGATTCTGATAGCACCTGCGTGGCCACGCAGGACCTGGTATGCAGATCTAGCGGACATGTCATCCTTTCCACCATGGTCTCTGCCTCTGAAACAGGACCTTCTACTTCAGGGTCCTTTCAACCATCCAAATCTAATTTCTCTGAGGCTGACTGCCTGGAGATTGAACGCTTGATTTTATCAAAGCGTGGCTTCTCCGAGTCAGTTATTGATACCTTAAGAAAGGCACGAAAGCCTGTCACCAGGAAAATTTACCATAAGGTATGGCGTAGATATCTTTATTGGTGTGAATCCAAGGGTTACTCATGGAGTAAGGTCAGGATTGCTAGGATATTATCTTTTCTCCAAGAAGGTTTGGAAAAAGGATTGTCAGCTAGTTAAGCGTCTGGCAGATGTTCCAGACGTTCAGGCATTTTGTCAGGCTTTAGTTAGAATCAAGCCTGTGTTTAAACCTGTTGCTCCACCCTCGAGCTTAAACTTGGTTCTTAAGGTTCTTCAAGGAGTTCCGTTTGAACCTCTTCATTCCATAGATATCAAGCTTTTATCTTGGAAAGTTCTTTTTTTGGTAGCTATTTCCTCGGCTCGTAGAGTCTCTGAGCTATCTGCCTTACAATGTGATTCTCCTTATCTGATTTTTCATACGGATAAGGTAGTCCTGCGTACCAAACCTGGGTTCTTACCTAAGGTGGTATCTAACAAGAATATCAATCAAGAGATTGTTGTTCCATCCTTGTGTTACACAATCTGGACGTGGTCCGTGCTTTAAAGTTTTACTTACAAGCTACTAAAAAGATTTCAAACATCTGCTTTGTTTGTTGTCTACTCTGGACAGAGGAGAGGTCAAAAGGCTTCGGCAACCTCTTTTTCTTTTTGACTAAGAAGCTTAATCCACTTAGCCTATGAGACTGCTGGACAGCAGCCTCCTGAAAGGATTACAGCTCATTCCAGTAGAGCTGTGGCTTCCACTTGGGCCTTTAAAAATGAGGCTTCTTTTGATCAGATTTGCAAGGCGACGACTTGGTCTTCGCTTCATATTTTTTCAAAATTTTACAAATTTGATACTTTTGCTTCTTCGGAGGCTATATTTGGGAGAGAGGTTTTACGGGCAGTGGTTCCTTCCATTTAAGTTCCTGCCTTGTCCCTCCCTTCATCCGTGTACTTTAGCTTTGGTATTGATATCCCACAAGTAATGGATGATCCGTGGACTGGATACACCTTACAAGAGAAAACACAATTTATGCTTACCTGATAAATTTATTTCTCTTGTGGTGTATCCAGTCCACGGCCCGCCCTGTCATTTTAAGGCAGGTAATTTTTAAATTTAAACTACAGTAACCACTGCACCCTATGGTTCCTCCTTTCTCGGCTTGTTTTCGGTCGAATGACTGGCTATGACAGTTAGGGGAGGAGCTATATTACAGCTCTGCTGTGGGTGTCCTCTTGCAACTTCCTGTTGGGAATGAGAATATCCCACAAGTAATGGATGATCCGTGGACTGGATACACCACAAGAGAAATAAATTTATCAGGTAAGCATAAATTGTGTTTTTAACCCCTAATCTGCCGCACTCCTGCATCGCAAACACTAGTTAAATTTTAATAACCCCTAATCTGCCATCCCTAACATCGCCGACACCTACCTACATTTATTAACCCCTAATCTGCCGCCCCCAACGTCGCCACCACTATAATAAAGTTATTAACCCCTAAACCTAAGTCTAACCCTAACCCCCCTAACTTAAATATAATTACAATAAATCTAAATAAAATTACTACAATTACCTAAATAATTCCTATTTAAAACTAAATACCTATAAAATAACCCTAAACTAGCTACAATATAACTAATAGTTACATTGTAGATATCATAACTACATTTTAACTAGGTACAATAGTTGTTAAATAGTTATTAACTACCTATTTAAAATAAAGACAAATTTACCTGTAAAATAAAACCTAACCTAAGTTACAATTACACCTAACACTACACTATAATTAAATAAATTAACTAAATTAAATACAATTAATTACAATTAAATAAAATTATCTAAAGTACAAAAAAACAAACACTAAATTACAGAAAATAATAAAATAAATACAAGATTTTTAAACTAATTACACCTACTCTAATCCCCCTAACAAAATAAAAAAGCCCTACCCTACACTAAATTACAAATAGCCCTTAAAAGGGCTATTTGTTTTAGTTAATTGTAGTAATTTTATTTAGATTTATTGTAATTATATTTAAGTTAGGGGGGTTAGGGTTAGACTTAGGTTTAGGGGTTAATAACTTTATTATAGTGGTAGCGACATTGGGGGCGGCAGATTAGGGGTTAATAAATGTGGTTAGGTTGCGGCGACATTGGGGATGGCAGATTAGGGGTTAATAAATATAATGTAGGGTTCGGCGATGTTGGGGGCATGTAGTAGTAGAGCTAGTGCGATGAAAACGTGACTACTTATCAGTGTAAAAACAAAATTGCGCATGATGGAATTCCAAAAATGGAATGGAGCTTGGGAATTATTATTTCAGATGATGAAATCAATGCAGTTGTGTAGCAGCCACGCCCAGATGGATGCTTGCTTGTAAATGAAAATGTGAGATTTTATGCCACTTGATAGATCACTATTTATCCCTTAACTTGAAGAGTGTGTACAGTTTCGGGTATGTTCTAGGACAGGGTTCTTCAAACCACGGGTCGCGACCCACTACTTGGTTGCATCACCGTGTTTACTGGGTCGCAAGCTTCAGGAGCACTGTTCCTTTTAAGATAGGCATGCCTTTAATTTAAAAAAAAAAAAAAAAAGGTTTAATTTTCATTGCGCACAGTCTGCTGTCAGTCTAAGTAGTTACTGTGGGCTACAGCAGCGTAATTGCTACTCAACTATTCTGCACACTGTTGGCACCTTAACATTTGATGCAGGTACATAAATTTGTGTTCTTACGTTGTCCCCTATTTGTTTTTCTCCACTCACTGTGCTGTTATAAGCTGATGCCCATACTTCTTTGTTATGGGAGCTGCAGAATTTGAGCATGCTGAAGGAAGTTATAAATCAATCTAGTAGTGAGTCTCTCCCATTTTTGGCTGTTACTGTCTAATTGTTTTACTTTCCCTGCTTCTCCTGGCTAGCTCACAGACAGAATCACAGCGTTGTTAACCATGGGGGCCGACAGGTTCTGTTGAAGGAATGCAGCCTTGGGGAAAAAAACTACTGTTATTGCTGAGAACAAAAAATAACATGCCCAGCACAGTATAATCTCATGCAATGTACTGCAGTTATTTTTTGGCAGCTGTGGGGTTAAATTGTGCTTTACAAATGGTCAGGCTGTGGAGGTGAGGAGGTTATGTGAGAGGAGCTGATCTGTGCTACTGCTTACTCTTCTGCCAGTTTGATTTACAGCAGCACCAATGTCTGCAGAAATAAGTTGGTATAAGGCCGTTACTGTGTTTAAATTGGGACTATTTAAGTATTATTAAAATGAAATAAAATGTGTAAATATATGTATGTGCGTATATACACACAGAGTAGGAAAACAGGCTTTTAATGGCTAATGTTATGCTTTTTAAGGACCAACCAATATTTTTAAACCATTGAAATATTTTTTAACATGTAATGCAGAGGCATCTTACTTAAAAAGTGTATATATTCTTTTCTTTATAGTGCCCACTGATTTAAAAACAGAGAAAAATAAAACATTTTTTCTCTCTCTTCTGTATATCCCCTCTCTCCTTTTTCCTATCTCTTCCCATCTCCCCTCCTCTTTTTTCACTTTCAATTTCCTCCTTTCTTCTCTATTTATGCCCACTCTTCTGTCCTCTCTCCTTCCATCTCTGGCTTTTCTTCTTTTTTCTCTCTTCCTTCTTCTGTGTGAGTGTGTTTGTTTGAGAGTGTGTGATGTGTGCTGTGTGTGTGTTGTATAAGAGTGTGTGGTGGTGAGTGTTGTATGAGAGTGTGTGGTGGTGAGTGTTGTATGAGACTGTGTGGTGGTGAGTGTTGTATGAGACTGTGTGGTGGTGTATGTTGTATGAGAGTGTGTGGTGGTGTGTGTTGTATGAGAGTGTGTGCTGGTGTGTGTTGTATGAGAGTGGATGCTGGTGTGTGTTGTATGAGAGTGGGTGCTGGTGTGTGTTGTATGAGAGTGTGTGGTGGAGGTGTGTGTGTTGTATGAGAATATGTGGTGAGGTTTGTGCGTTGTATGAGAGTGTGTGGTGTTTGTGTGTTGTATGAGAGTGTGTGGTGTTTGTATGTTGTATGAGAGTGTGGTGTGTGTTGTATGAGAGTATGTGGTGTTTGTGTGTTGTATGAGAGTGTGTGGTGTTTGTGTGTTGTATGAGAGTGTGGTGTGTGTGTGTTGTATGAGAGTATGTGCTGTATGTGCTTGTATGATTGTGTGTGTTGTATGAGTGTGTGGTATGTGTGTGTTGTATGAGAATATGTGGTGTTTGTGTGTTGTATGAGTGTGTGGTGTTTGTGTGTTGTATGAGAGTGTGTGGTGTTTGTGTGTTGTATAAAAGAGTGTGGTGTTTGTGTGTTGTATGCGAGTGTGTGGTGTTTGTGTGTTGTATGAAAGTGTGGTGTGTGTGTTGTATGAGAGTGGATGCTGGTGTGTGTTGTATGAGAGTGGGTGCTGGTGTGTGTTGTATGAGAGTGTGTGGTGGAGGTGTGTGTGTTGTATGAGAATATGTGGTGAGGTTTGTGCGTTGTATGAGAGTGTGTGGTGTTTGTGTGTTGTATGAGAGTGTGTGGTGTTTGTATGTTGTATGAGAGTGTGGTGTGTGTTGTATGAGAGTATGTGGTGTTTGTGTGTTGTATGAGAGTGTGTGGTGTTTGTGTGTTGTATGAGAGTGTGGTGTGTGTGTGTTGTATGAGAGTATGTGCTGTATGTGCTTGTATGAGTGTGTGTGTTGTATGAGTGTGTGGTATGTGTGTGTTGTATGAGAATATGTGGTGTTTGTGTGTTGTATGAGTGTGTGGTGTTTGTGTGTTGTATGAGAGTGTGTGGTGTTTGTGTGTTGTATAAAAGAGTGTGGTGTTTGTGTGTTGTATGCGAGTGTGTGGTGTTTGTGTGTTGTATGAGAGTGTGGTGTGTGTGTGTTGTATGAAAGTATGTGTTGTATGTGCTTGTATGAGCGTATGGTGTGTGTTGTGTTTGAGAATGTTGTATGAGAATGTGTAGTGTCTGTGTGTGTGTGTTTTATTACCTTTTACAACACTAAAGTTTGACTACAATTCCGGTTATCCTAGCCTTGGTGAAGGAATAATCTAGATTTTATTAAAGAGACAGAGACGAGTATTTTGCATAAGCCTTTTCCTTTACTTCTCAACAGCTATTCAAAGTAACATAATACAAGTTAAAAGTGTAACATAGAGATAACAGAAATGAATATGGTAACCAATGAGAAACAACCCTGAATGGTGTGATTCAGGGCAGACCAATCAGAAAAGTTCATTCTAGTATAAACAGTCCCAATAATATTCCAACTGCTTCTTTGAACTTTGGTGCTGGAAAAAATATGGTAGGAATCTTCAGAAATAAGTCCCAAAGAAAATACAAAAAACAAAAACAAGAAGCCTACAAAATAAAGAAAAATTCTTCCATGAAGACCATCGGGAAGGAACAGAGGTTGAGGATGAATTCCTGCAAAAGTTGAAGAAGCTTGTGTGTGATAATTTTGATCACAAAGATTATCCTCACATTCCCAAAGGAGGTTGAAATCCTGTAGAAGAGGAACCAGGAGCTGAAATAGATATAAATAAATTACTTGTCAAATAATAGATTTATAATTATAAAAATAAGAATTGCCCAAGGGTATGGGAATGGAGGGAAAATACTCATCTCTGTCTCTTTAATAAAATCTAGATTATTCCTTCACCAAGGCTAGGATAATTGGAATTTTATTACAAGGACAGAGACTCCTATTCTGAAAGTTTAAAGCTAGGCAAAAATTTAATCCAGAGGGAAAGAATTGATAAGTTTGAAATAAAACTGCCTGAAGACTGAATCAGATGACCAGTCTGCTGCATTTAGAATTTCTTGAAGGGAAGCTGATTTACAGAAAGCTTTAGAAGCAGCAGCTCCCCTTACTGAATGAGAAGACAAAGATTTATCTATATCTGCTTCATTCATGACCCATTTAATCCATCTACTGATAGAAGTAGAAGAGACAGGAGCATGAGGAGGAGAATAAGAAATTAAAAGTTGATTAGAAGAGGAATTTCTAAAGGGTAAGGTACGATTCTCGTATTCTTTCAGGCAATGAACCACACACACGGAAGGACAATCCGAAAAATAGGGATAAAAAATAGAAGACATGGATTTAGTTCTTCTTGAGGAGAAAACATTTTGGAAGAAAAATCAATAGCTTTCACATCTGATACTCTTCTATAAGATAAAAGGCAAAGAAGAGTAGCTAATTTGCAAGAAAGCTTTTTTAAAGAAAGAGACTGGTTAACTGGCCAAGATTGAAAGAGAGAGAAGATTAGGTTAAATCCCAAAATGAGGAATATTTGGAAGAAGGAGGTCTTTTAAGTTGGCCAATGGGCAAATTGTTGATTAGTTCATGACCAGCTGAAATAGCTGATCTATAGACATTGATAGATCTACATGTAGGCTAAACCGTCGTCAAATAAGGAAGTTAGAAAATTCAAGATCTCAGCTAGAGGAGTTGAAAAGGGATCCAAATGTCTTTGATCGCACCAGCTAGCCCATCTGGACTAGGAGCATAGATAACATTTCTTGATTCCTGGAGCCCAGGTATCCTGTAATAAAGATTTAGCTGATGCAGAAAGTCCTTCGGAAGTCCAGGATCCCCGGAAATTGTCCAAGATATAAGCTGGAGAGAACCTTAAAGAACAAGGTTGTGAAAACCTCCTAAGGGATCTAATAGGAGATGGGGAACAAGTGTAAGAAGTACCGGGCAAAGAAAGGACATCTCCAGAAGAGATGGGTACCACGATTGGATCGGCCAAAATGGAGATATCAACACCAGAGAAATCTTGTTCCTCCTGACAACATTCAGTATGCAAGGAATCATTTCAAAAGGAGGGAAGGCATAAGCTCCTTGAGGAGGCCAAGGCTGAAGGAAAGCATCCACTGCCAATGCTTCTGGATCCGGACGCCAGCTGAAAAAAGGAAGAATCTGATAATTCAGATGGGAAGCAAATAAATCTATCAAGAAGGGACCTCTGATAGATTGTAATTTGAGAAAGATATCTGGGTGTAATCTCCAATCGGTTGAGTCCGAAATATATCGGGAACACCAGTCTGCTGCAATATTGGAGAAACCTGAAATATACTCTGCTCGAACAGAGATAATGTTCTGAAGACATTGATGAACAAAATTCTTTGTTATATCTGATAGTTGTTTGGACCGAGTGCCACCCAAACGATTCAGATATCAGACTGCAGAAATAATGTCCATGCGTAAAAGAATCGAAATGGAATATTTCCGCTTGATAAAACTCTTTATTGCAAAGGAACCTGCACCTAGACAATTTAGGTGCAGTTTGCGTTCCGAGGAAGACCATTTGCCTCCCGTAATCTGGGAACCACATCTGGCACCCCAGCCCAATTTGCTTGCATCCGATTCGATAATAACATCTGGACCTTTTCCGAATATAGCTTTGCCATTCCATGCTTCTATATTGGAAAGCCACCAAATCAATTCTGTCCGTGCATCTTCTGACAAAGAGATTCTGTGAGAATAGGAAAAACCCTTCCTCAGATAAGAAATTTGTAATCTCTGTAATGCTCGATAATGAAGGGGAGCTGGGAAAATCGCCTGAATTGAGGCCGAAAGAAGACCCACAATTCGAGCGAGAGTTCTGATAGGGAAGAACTTTTTCTTTAGCAAATGAGAAATTTCTAATTTTATTTTATTCACCTTCTTCAAGGGAAGACTCAAAGTAGAAAGAGAGGTGTCTATTAGAAAGCCCAAAAACATTAGCTTTTGTGAAGGAATGAGAACCGATTTCTTGAAATTGATAAGAAAACCCAGGTTCTTTAAAATATCCATAGTTAGATCCAGATGAGAGAGAAGAATAGATTGGTCTTGATTCATTAGGAGGATATTGTCCAGATAAATAATTAGACAAACACCCCTCAATCTCAACCAAGCCACGGCAGGTTTTAACATTTTTGTTAATACCCAAGGGGCTGAAGAGAGTCCAAAAGGAAGACAGTTAAACTGCCAAATTTGATTTCTCCAAAGGAATCTGAGAAAATTGTGATGTGATGGATGAATGGGAACTGTCAAGTAAGCGTCTGTAAGATGTAGTCTTACTAACCAGTCTTTGTCCATAAGGCATACTCTTAGAAGATGAATCCCTTCCATCTTGAAATGGTTGTAAGACAGGAAGGCATTCAGATTCCTCAAATTTATAACGGGTCGAAGAGAACCTTCTTTCTTTCTCACAAAAAAACATGTTGCTGAGAAAATATTTTTTGTTGTTTGGGGCCAGTTCTATAGCCTGTTTAGAGAGAAGGTAATTTATCTCTGTGTCTAAGAGATTTGAATCTGTTTTTTAAAAAAATATCAGATTTGGAGGATGGGATTGGAAAGGAGGACAAATTAAGTCTAGAAGGAGACCTGAGACAGTCTGAATGACCCAAGTGTCTGATGTTATGGCTTTCCAATTTTTTCTGAAAAGGAATAAACGTCCCCCAACTTTATGTGGGAAAAAAATTATGTTGCGTGAATATAGGGAGCTTACCTGAGGAGAGTCTTGGATGGGATCTAGTTCTGAAGAATCTTGGTTTCCATGGTCGACTTCTTGATGGGAAGAAGTATGTTAGGGAGGGGTTTGGAGGAGGGAAGGCTTGAAACTGAGGTCTGTTTGAAAAGTATGGACGGCCAGGAAAACGACCTCGTCCTTTCCCAGCCCAGTCAAAAACACAATTGAAAGAAGGATAAAATACTTTCTTAGTGGTAGTTTATCCCTTATTCAAAGAGTTAAAGGTATTAACGTAGGTATTTAACTCTTTTAAGCCTAAGTCTCCAAATAATAAACCCTCAGCCTGGGGACCCATTTCTGTAGGGGCAAAGTCTGAAATTTTTGGATCTATTCTGCGTAAGATGATCCTTCTATGCTGTGTGGATAAAGCTGTATTAGCGTCCCCCAATAAATAAATGGACCTCTGGATCCATTGCCTCATAATCATATGGATCAATTAAAACTTTGTTAACAATGGCTTCTTCTGTAAGCTCACACATCTTAGTGATAGGTCCCAGAGTGTCTAGAAACCTATCTTGACATGCTTTGAGAAACTTATCAGGACCTTTCTTAATGTTAAAGTTTTTTGTACTAAAAAATTTAATAATATTAGCATCCACTTCTGGGGTAGCAGAAGATTTCTGTGGTAAATCAGGTCTGGGGCATTCTGCCCTAAGTGTAGATCTAGCTTTGGCCGATAAAGATTTTCTTAGGTAATGATCTAAAAATCTGGTCACTCTCTTAGAGGGTCTCCAATTAGAGGAGTGAGGATGTTGTAAATCCTCACGGTCTAGGTATTCTTTACCTTCATTATCAATAAGTCTCTTTTTATATTTTTTAACAGACTTTCTGAATTTTTTCTTTTTAGGGGAATAATCAGATGAGCTATCTGACAATTCTTGAGTATAAATAGATTGCCATGAATTATTATCATCATTAGGAATACTGGAGTCTGAAAACTCAGATGCAGAGATTAAATCTGCCTCCTTTTATTTACTTTTTTAGAAGGAGTAGCATCTTCAGATTCTGAATCAGAAGAAACAATTTTGTTCGTTTTAATACAAGATTTAACTCTAATGTCTGGGGTATCCAGACTGAAAACTCCTTTCTTCATTTTCTTTTGTAATAATACATTTTTAGTCAAATGTTTTTTCTTAGTTTTAGCTTTCTGAGGAGAAAAAGTATTCTCAATGGCAGTGTTGGAAACTGTCTGGGATTTATTCCTGTAATCTTTAATAGTATTATCCACATTGTCTGTAAAAGACCCCTCAGAAAAGGAATCTGACTCTTCATCAAACATTTTAAATTTAAATAGTTCAAATGTTAAATGAATATGTATATGTGAGGTAAATGGCAATAAACGATATAGTAGAAATTCAAGCAAATACCATGTAATTTTCCCCCCAAAATGATACCAGACTATTTAACAGGTTAATAACACTAACGTTAAACAAATATAACAGTTGAATTTAACATTAACTAAATGTAGCAACAGTAACAAGTTTTGCCAGACAGAAAAAAATAAAATAGCAACAAAACCGCTCTGAGGAGAATCAGTGTGACAGGTAGAGAGGGCGGGAATGCAGAGACGTCACTACTGAGTGTAAAATGGAGGCGTCACCACAGGGGGTGTGGCCACACCGGTAAAGAGAAAATGGAGAACGGAGTAGCATAGACAAGTAAGAAAAGAAGTTAAAGCACAAAGGGAATGTAAATATAGTAAAACGAAGCTCAAGGAAGCTTCAATAATAAGGAAATGAGTTAAGGAAGAGAAAAAACGGATAATGAAAAAAATGGACCAAAATATAATTTTTTTGCAATGAAAGAATTAACAGAAATGATATAAGCAACATCACAATGTTAGGAAAAACCAATATAAAATAAAAAATGAAAGAAAATTCTTTATTTCAATAGTGAGAAAAATAAGTAAATGTTAAGATACTTATCTTTTTGAGAGCAGCAAAGTGAAAAGAGGCAGTTGGAATATTATTGGGACTGTTTATACTAGAATTAACTTTTCTGATTGGTCTGCCCTGGATCACACCATTCAGGGTTGTTTCTCATTGGTTACCATATTCATTTCTGTTATTTCTATGTTACACTTTTAACTTGTATTATGTTACTTTGAATGGCTGTTGAGCCATAAAGGAAAAGGCTTATGCAAAATAGGAGTCTCTGTCCTTGTAATAAAATCAGGAATAAAGCACACACAGATTTTAGTAACTTTGCAAAAAATTGCAGCTATCTTGTTTATTACTTAAGAAATTTTCAGACCAAGCATAAAATTAGGGATGCAAAGGTATGTGGTATCATTACACTGGGTCTTGGGGAAAAAAATTGAAGAACCCTGTTCTAGGACAACTAACATAACAATTAAAACTTACAATTATAATAATGGACATAACAAAGCTGATGATGAATGCAAGAAATGAAAGATGATGAAAGACGTAGTAAAATAAACACTGTAAATTCAATTAAGAAAATTTGTGAAATCCATAAGGCTACTCTTAGTATTGATTAAGTTTACTTGAGAAGTTGGGCAAACTTAATGAGCCTTTAAATTCTTATCTGCCCATAGCTTTCAGAACAATGAATGGATCACATTTGTCTGGTGCAATATCTTCTTGAAAACATATCTAAATTTAATTTGTAAGAACCCTTGCTGCGTTACTTAGATAATTTAATCTATGGTGGTAGAATAAAAATTTTGTTATATGATTGTTTCTTTTAGGGTATATTTGTGTTTTCTTTGATTTGGTCAGTCGGAGGAAGCTGCAAAGAAGATGACCGATTGAAGTTTGATAAACTTTTGCGTGAAATCATGGAAGGACCACTCAGTGAAGAAACAAGAACACGATTTAAAATTCTGCATCCTGTAGATCCACCTGAAAAGCAATTTACTGTCCCGTTGCCCAAGGAATACACCGTTTATGACTATCACTTTGTGAAAGAAGTAAGTAGCATACATTGTAGAACCTGATATGACCTTTGAAATTCCACATGTCAAGTTATTATTCAAGTAATTCAATTAAAATAAATGGTACTGATCAATGTTTATAATTCACACTAGTGCAATGTTTTAAATGTAGTCAATCCTTATATATCCTTATTTAGTTTTATTTATTTAACAGAAGCACAATAGGGTTATGTGGTTCTATATAAGATTTTCAGCAAATACAACTCTCTAAGTAAAATGCAATTTAAAGTTTTTGGCTATATATGCAGTTGATAAAGGTACAGAAGATCAAGCAGATTATTTGTCCAGAATAAATTCTGAGTCTAACTTTTTCATATCAATTTTTGTTAATTTAACTATTATCTTTAAAAAATACTATAATTAAACTAATTGGTAATGTTGGTATATTTATTCATGTTACTTTTTATGGCTTTAGTTGGTCTTTGTAGCTAGCAGTGTTTTATTCTAGCTATTCTGTAAGTATAATTAATTGATTACCACAGTTCAAAACAGAAAAAAGATATTTCACTTTTATTTTGTCCTATGTTCTGACACATCATTTTGCTGATGGTGTTTGTGCTGTGTTAGTCTCCCTAACATTCACCTAGATTATGAGTTTTGCGTTGCAGCTTTTAACGCTGAAAAAATGGCAATTTCAGCATAAAAGAAGGAACACACTATTGGGAGTCATGTCGGTGTAGCTATACCGCAATCATTTTAGCCTTTAACTCAACGTCAATCCCACATTATAAAAAATGACGTTTTTGTGTGGGATTTTTATAGCGCCGGCATTACAGGTTGTGCGGTCAGGCTAAAATGCTTGCGTTACCGCCAGGGATAGGCATGGACCCAGGCTGTGGCGGACATTTTCCAAAGTACAGATCGTAGTGAAGGACACCAAGGTCGACATTTAGCTACCATTCAGCAAGCTCTACCTAGGTGCTCAACCAAAAATGGGTCGGCTACTAAGCTTACATTCCTGCTTTTCAAATAAAGATACCAAGAGAATGAAGAGAAATTGATAATAGGAATACATTAGAAAGTTGCTTAAAATTACATGCTCTATTTGAATCATGAAAGAAAAAAAAAATTGGTTTAGCGTCCCTTTAATGGAAACTAAATTTTCATCAATCTAACTGGATCATATATTATATTGTGTGTGGTGCAAGAAAGGTTAAAAGAAAATATCACCATTTTGTTGGCTTTAGGGCATAAAGAATACAGTAACAAAATTAAAGTGTCATAGATCATTAGTAGTTAAAAATCTAATCTTTCAACAACAAAAAAAAAAAAAACAGAACTGTAACTTGTGTGTGATAAAAACATGAAACAACATTTTTTTTAAATGTTTAGCAGTTTTCCATTATTTTTTTTTCTACAAATCAGACTATTATTTTCTAAGCTATTCTCCTGAATTTATAAATATTATGCTTTTTAAATTAAAATGTACATAGCCAAAATTACAAAATAGTATTGAGTATTTATATATCATGACAGTCTGGGATATCAGAATAGCTATTGTCTTTAACTGAAGAAATTAAAATTGGAATACATTTATAACAGAAGGTAATCTATAGATATGCAAAAGCAGGACACAAGCTAAAATTACCACTATGGCTTCCTTATAATACTTATAATCAGCACTAGATCTCAGGTCTCTGCCTGTTAAAGTGCACTGCTTTTGTATGATTTACCTTTGCATAAAAAGAAACACAGTGCAATGGCAACTTGCTTCTTGAATCGTCCCTCTCTCGTCTCACTCAGAGTCATTTTCCCGCTACTGAGTGGCTTCCTTACGCGGACGCTGCCCAAACCCTGCGAAACATGGCCCCGCATGTGTCAAGGAGGATTCTATTCATCCAGAGTCCCTCCCCACTGCAAAATGGGTGGCGGACACTGCAAGGGCTGGTCACAGACACCAGTGTCCGTGTACGGACACCTTGCCTATCCCTGGTTACAGCCTATACTGACACGATCCATACCGCCATCATAACTAAACTGTGACAAAGTGAACTAACACACATAAACTACCTATTAACCCCTAAACCGCCACCCTCCTGCATCGCAAACACTATATTAAACCTATTAACCCCTAATCTGCCACCCACCCACATCGCAAGTATTAAAAAACCTATTAACCCCTAATCTACTGCCCACCCACATCGCCAACACTAGTTAAATATATTAACCCCTAAACTGCCACTCCCTGACATCGCTGCCACTATAATAAAGTTATTAACCCCTATCCCTCTGCTCCCCGACAACTCTGCCACTAAATAAAGTTACTAACCCCTAAACCTCCGGCCTCCCCCATCTCCGCCACTAAATAAACCTATTAAACCCTAAACCGCTGGCCCCCCACATCGCAAAACACTAAATTAAACTATTAACCCCTAAACCTAACACCCCCTAACTTTAAATTAAAATTACAATATAACTATCTTTAAATAAATAAAAACTTACCTGTGAAATAAAAATAAACCTAACATTAAACTATAAATTAACCTAACCTTACTATACTAATAAAATAAAAAAAACTACCAATTAAAATATCTAAGTTACAAATTTTAAAAACCTAACACTAAGAGAAAAATTAAAAAATCTAAATTACAACTAAAAAAAAAACAAATTCTACGAAAAA